>NW_005358649.1:3074143-3101536 GCF_000412655.1 Myotis brandtii
CCACCCGCCGGCCTGATCACCCACAACTGCCGTCCCATCCTGGCCTGATCACCCACAACTTCCCTCCCCTCTTGACCCCTAACCACCTCTACCTCAGCCCCACCACCATGGCTTTGTTCAGAAGAATGTCCAGAAGGTCTCCTGGAAAGTCTCCCAGTCTAATTAGCATATTACTCTTTTATTAGTATAGATTACATGTAGAAAGCTATTTTATAGTTTCTCGAATTGTGGTATATGATCTTAGATTTTGGAAGGCTTAATTTTAATGGAAGCACTTCTTGAGAGATCTAACTCAGATACAAGGACTCATTAGGGCAACAGGTACTAACTAGTATTAATAAAGATGTTAATAATAATAACATCATAGAGTCCTGCAAGATTTTGATGCTTCCTCAATCCTCAAAGTAAGGTTTTTACAATGTTCTGTATAGCCATAGCCAGTTTGGCTCAGTAGATAGAGCATTAGCCCTCAGATTGAAGGGGCCTGGGTTTGATTCTGGTCAAAGGCACATACCTTGGTTGTGGGCTCAATCCTGCACCCTGGGGTGTGCAGGAAGCAACTCATTGACATGTCTCTCTCACATCAATGTTTCTCTCTCTCTCTGTCTCTCCCCTTCCCTTCCACTCTCTCTAAAAACCAATGAAAAATATCCTCAGGTGAGGATTAACAACAAAAAAGAATGTTCAATATAGTTTAGTGGCAAGAGTATTTTATTTTGAGCAGAGTCAAGTTCCCCATTCATCACGATTCTCTGGTTTCTTCTTTGTGTGGACTCTTGGAACATGGAGGTCTGATCTTTGAAGTTTTTCTAGAAGTCCTTTTCTCTGTTTAAGTTATTTGATGAACGATAACTTGTAATCTGTAGTTCTCCTCACCCCCACCCTGCCCCTCTCTCATATGGATCAGATCCTCAGGCTAGTTCTTTTTCCCACTGGAGTTCTCAGTTGGACTTCGTTGATTTTCACTTACTTCATTGAGTGGTCTGCATAGATATCTTGAAAATTTGTTAGCCTGAATTCTTATCTGAATCCCATTGCCTGAGAGGTTTAGTTTTTTCTTTTATGCCTTCCCTCAAAGTTTTTCTGGATATAATAGAATGTTTTAAACTTAGTTCTCTTACAGAATCCTAAGATATCTTATCTTGAAAAAAATTATCTTCATGTTTCAGTAAAAAGGATATTTTCTTGAATATTTACTTAAGTAGCTCCAAGTTCCTGTATTTCTTTCCTGGGACCACCCTGAAAGAGCTGCTTTTGACAAGGATCCAGTCACTTCTATGTCTCCCAAATTGCACAACCATGTCTGTGGATGTCATTGTTGTCATCTAGAATTTTAATAGATAAACCATGGGGAAATCTACTAGACACCTGGAAACTTAAGGATCCTTTGAAAATTGATCATTCATTTGTGGGACCTATGGACACGCTCTATTAAGTATCCAACTTCCTTCCTCTTTCCTCCACCCCTGCAATGACCATGCTGGAAAGTAGAATTTGCTGCAAGGAGATTTAAAAATGAATTATATTTCCTTCAGGAGGTACAATTTGTTCTTTTTAACAAAATTATATAATTAAGGGATGTAGCAGGATAAATAATTCATCAGGAAAAATTAGAGTCAGAGATCTCAGAATAGTAGATAAATGTATACTGATAAAAGTGAAGTGCTATTACAGCTTATTTTGAATCTGTTTTCTAAGGAACAACTATATTAGCTGTGTGTTGGGCCAAGGCATTTGTATAGTAAATTCTCAAATGTTAAATTTTTACTCTGACTTCCCAACTTTTGAGTAGGTCTCAGTATATCTTCCAAAGTATGAACTGCAGAAATTAGATGAAATTTGAACTAGTCAGTTTTGTAATGTGTCAGAAACTTTGTAAAAAGTCTATTAGACTGTCTTCTATTACTAGCAAAATCAAATACTAACTTATTTGTTTTTTTCTACTTTTTGTTGTTGTTGAATGTCCTTCACCCAATTACATAATTAGATAATGTAAATTTTGCCTTTTAAAAATAGAAGTCATCAGTTTAGTCCAATTTAAGTGAGACAAAATGGACTAAAGAGGTCTTATATTTAAACTAGAGACCTGGTGCACGGATTCATGCACCGGTGGGGTCCCTTGGCCTGGCCTGTGGGGATTGGGCCAAAACTAGCTCTCCAACATCACCTGAGGGGCTCTGGATTGCGAGAGGACACAGGCCAGGCTGAGTGACTGCACTGGTGCACGATCGGGGCCAGGGAGGGACCTTGGGACAGCTCCAGGGCGTGTCTGGCCCATCTTGCCCAGTCCCGATCGGCCGGACCCCAGCAGCAAACTTACCTACCAGTCGGAGCGTCTACTCCCTGGTGGTCAGTGCGCGTCATAGTGACTGGTCCAATGGTTGAACAGCCGGACACTTAGCACATTAGGCTTTTATTATATAGGATTATGAGAAAATTTGAGGCATGAAAGCTTGCCTTCTTCTACCCACATAAAGTCTTTTATATTGATTTATGTTGCTTCCTTTAAGAATTGTAATAGCTCTAGCTAGTTGATTTTGCAGGCTTTCTACTGCCCATATATAGATCTTTTTCTGTTAGAACTAATCTGAGAAACTCTTCAGGTAATATTGCTGTACTAGTCTCAAATATTGTGTAGGTAGAAGTGGAGCTTAGCTGTTGATATGGTAAAGGATTAACTTCTTTTGAAATAAAAATGCTCATATCATAACATTAAAATGAATAAATTTGTAGTCATATATTTGCATCCTATTCTAAGTGTAGTTTAAAAGGAAAAAGAATTCCTTTAAACTATTTTTTGAAGGCCATTAAAAAAAAGGATAAGAAATAAAACACAATGCAGGTTACAGGCTCATAATATGTAGCTTCTCTAATGATCCCCCAACTTTTAAAATTTGTTGGACATAAAAGCGGTGCTAATCTGATTAGTAACTGTGATTGAATAAATCTACTGTAAAAATGGACTGTGTTCTGGTTTTTAACATGATACCATGAAAGTCATTCGAGAACTGATGCTGTGGAACATAAAAGTCTCTTTGATGGAATATTTATTCCACGATTAAAAACTATATATACATAAGTGTGTGTGTGTATGTGATTTGTGTTGTTTATTTTCATGAATAGTTATAAAATTTGTTCTGGGAAAACTGATAGGCAGGAAAGAAAAATAGTATGATACAAACAAATGTCAATCAAGTTTGGATGTGAATGTGGTTACTAAAAATTAAGACCCGTGATTATCCAACACTATTTTTAACTTCCACTCTGCCCTTCTGCCTGCCTCCAGACATATGCAGGGAGAAGGGAACTAATATATGAAAGACTATTGTGTGTAGGCATTTTACATGTGGTACTTCATATAATTAGAAGAGTAAGGGGGAATTTGGAAAGCTCATGATACTGAAGAAAATCTGTTGGCTACATTGTGAGACCTTGGAAATATTTCTCAGGCCTCCTAGCTAGGCTATAGCATATTTTTACATGTCACTTTAGCAGTCACAGATACTTCTTTTAAAGCTAAGAAGTTCATTCCTTGGCATCCACATACACTGCAATTAGACATTTTGCAAAGTGCCAAAAATCTCTAGCAGTTTAAGCAAAGTCCAGAGAAATGTCAGCACTCCTTATTAATGTATTTATTGAAAAAAGGTCATTTTCAAATTGTTAACATGTATGAAAATATGCCAAGAAAGGAAAGGTTTTAAGCAAATAAAATAAAACATGCTTAATTCATAGTTAATCGAATTTAACTGAACTTTCCATTTTTATCACAGTAGGTATCTGTTTAAATGTCAAATTCTGTGATGCCACTTTAATTTATTTTTGTTAATAAATCCAGTGAACATCTTATTTATAAATAAAATTACTTTATCTTTTATAACGCTTTTTGCACAAGAATTTCATTATTCACAATGTCATAAAACATGAGTGCAGACATCATGTAAGATACTTTATACTATATGAGATGAGAGCAATTGGCTGAACAAACTTAGGGTTTTGTTTCAACTTGGCTGCTTGGCATTTTTCTTAGTTCCAATGGCAATTTTTGAAAGAATTAACCAAGATTGGTACCCTTTTAAGGATTCAAATAGCACACTGTTTGTTTTATGGGGGAGTCTTCCAACTTCAGAGAAGATGAAGGTTAATAAAACGTTTTCAATGATTATAATGTAAATTACAAGTAAACTTGGATTTAGATACGTGATTTAACTAAAATCAACAATTCATACATCCTTTAGTTCACAGTAATAATATGTGATTGGTCTCCTTTCTGTAGTTTATGAACATATAAGGAGGAAGCCAGTAGTGGGGGGTCTCATATGGAGAGTGATATAAGGGCTTCCAAGTTTTGGGGCTATGGGTTGAATACCTAACCATTGGGTTTAATATATAAGAAGGACTGGTAAGGGGGAAAATAGTGCTTAGGAGAATCTATAATAATAAAAGCATAATATGTTAATTAGACTGGACATCCTTCTGGACGAAACTGGGGCTGAGAGGGAAGCCCAGGTCCTGGGTGCCAGAGGGAAGCCGGTGCGGCAGCCAAGGGAAGGAAGGCCTACTCTTTCATGAATTTCATGCATTGGGCCTCTAGTAGAATATATAGATGAGCACAAAGATTAAGTTATCCCTAATTATAGTATCTTTGGGTCATTAAGAGTCTTGAGAATAAATTCCAAGTTCCTATTCTAAGATATATACATGTATTAATTTTCCCATCTCTACTTGTTACTCCCCCAATAATTTTCACTTATCACCAATTAAACTACTGCCTTGTTTTTTTCTAGTATTTTTATGGTACCAAGTCTAACATTTAAGTCTTTAATCCATTTTGAGTAGTTTTTTTTTCTTGTGTATGGTGTAAGAAGGTGGTCTAGTTTCACTTTTTTGCATGTATCTGTCCAATTTTCCCAACACCATTTATTAAATAGACTGTCTTTACCCCATTGTATGTTCTTGCCTCTGTTGTCAAATATTAATTGACCATAAATATGTAGGTTTATTTCTGGGCTCTCTATTCTGTTCTATTGTTCTATATGTCTGTTTTTATGCCAGTACCATGCTGTTTTGATTACTATGGCCTTGTACTATAGTTTGATATCTGGTAGCATGATGCCTCCAACTTTGTTCCTCTTTCTCAAGATTGCTGTGGCTATTTGGGGTCTTTTGTGGTTTCATATAAATTTTTGGAATATTTGTCCTAGTTCTGTGAAATAGGTCCTGACTAGTGCAGTAAAGAGAATTATTTACTCATCAGTTTCAAGGATTTGGAGTCATTCATTTGTGTGAGCTTAAGAAGTCACTTGCTCTTAGTACATTAAAACTTATGTTCAATATTTAGCAACTAAATGTGAATTTATATTTATATGAACCAGTTAGGTACCCAATGTCTATTAATATAGTACATTACAGTTTATAAAACACTTCTGACATGCATTCTGCAATTTTATTTCACTCCTCACAACTATCTTATGAAATAGAATAAGATGGGTATTATTATATTACTAGAGGCCTGGTGCATGACATTCGGGGGGGTGGGTCCCTTGTCCCTCAGCCCGGTCTGTGCCCTCTTGCAGTCTGGGACCCCTCGGGGGATGTCCGCCTGCTGGCTTAGGCCTGGTCCGCGCCCCCCCCCCTCCCCCAGTCCGGATTAGGCCTAAGCTGGCAGTCAGACATCCCTCTTGTGGTCTGGGGCTTTCACAGTCAGGGACCCCTCACTCCTTACTGCCCGCAGCAGAGGCAGGAGAGGCACTGACCACCAGGGGGCAGCTACTGCGTTGAGTGTCTGCCCCTTGTCATTCTGCTGTTTGGTTGATTTGCATATTAGCCTTTTATTATATAGGATTACACATCCAACTCTCAGAAAGGATGTGGCTTTCTTATGGTCATACAACTAATGGCAGAGTTTGGACTTGTCTCAGACCCTCCAATTCCAAATTCATGCTTTTCTCACTTGTCTTAATGTTTTTCAAAAACTACATCTGTACCAGGTAATGTTTTAAGAACTAACTTCTTTGAGTTTTAAATTTTTAAGTTCTTGCTTTTCCCAGATGTCTTTCTAGAGAAGATAAAAAGAAAAATTTGTTGAGCTAATATTTATATTAAAAATATTTACTTTTGATTCTTGACCTCAATTAAAGTATCATTTAATTCCTTTTTTTATTTTCCATTTAGCAGAAATGACATATTATCCCATTAGTAAAGACTGTATTTTATTTCCATGTGTATTTTATTTAATGTATTTTATTTCCATGTTATAAATGTTCTCTCTTTCTTTTTAACCATTTTTTGGTAAGGCTCTGCATTTTTACTCCTATAGCAATTTATGCTGATTTTTGCCAAATCAGTCACATTTCTTTCCTTTTTTCCAAAGATAAAACCCATGTTGGTTCTCATAAACATTTTAACTCAGGATCCTTTACATAATCATTATCTCCTTTAATTACAAAATAGTATATGAGGTAGAGATTATTGTTATCTTTTCCATTTTACTGGTAATGAACAAAATTAGACAGGTACCTAACTTGCCCAAGACCTCATGGATGGTGAACACTGGTGCCATGATAGAAACCCTGGTATTTTCCTGCTGCCCCCTGCTGCCTCCCTGGCAGGGATGACTGAAATTCTTTTCACCTGTTATGATCCTAGAAGCAGTTTTTCTTATGCGTCTGAGCAGCTGTAAATGCACTTCTTGGTTCCCATCCCATAAACCTAATTCCGTCTCAGGGTCATTCTGCACAGCTTGACTTACACATAAAAATTAACTTTTAAGAGGTTTACTTTAGCTTGATAGCCATCTATTCACTGATCTAGAAAGCAGGTATCCTGAGTGTAATTTCCTTTCTATAAATGAATACATTGCCCCACTCTCCTGTGACTTCATTCTTATAGAGTATCACATTTACATTATTGTTCCCAACTAGCTGAGGGCATACTGACCTACAGTTCTCAAACTCTCTTGGTCTTCAGATTTCCACAAACAACTGGGTCTAGGGTATTCACGGGACCTGGACATTGACTTTCCCCCCCTCTTTTGGAGAAAAGTAAAAGAAAAAAGAAACAGATTACTTGGCAAAGATAGATACAAATAGCTCTTGGAATGAAAACAGAGATTTGTAGAATAAAATGAAGGGAGCTGAATTCCTACAACAAGAGAAAAGATGATCAAGGGGGAAAGTCTTTACTTACAGGATTGATATTAAAAAGGGATTTTGCTGAGGAGAGATGAACTGAAGGGAGATTTAGAAGTAGCAGAGCTTTTAATGTAACATATATATGTTTAATGTAATATATCTACATCTATATGTATATATCTATATCTCTATCTCTATCTATATCTACTTGGAATGTTATGTAATCACTAGAGTATTTGTATTAATATTACTAGCTAACCCCTATTGTAAATGCACTTCTTGGTTCCCATCCCATATTGTTAAGGTGTGCTAGACAGTTACCTCATTTGGTCCTCAAAACAATTGTAAGAGTAAGGTACACTTTTATCTGTTTTATAAATGAGATTCAGAGAGCTTAATAATCTGCCCAAAGTCACAGAACTGATAAATAGTGGAACTGCTGCACAAGCCCTCAACAGCACTTTTATGCTCTGTAATTATTTACTTGTTTACTGTCCATCCCCTTCACCAGGATGTAAGCACCAGGAGGGGTCTGTCTTTTCACTGCTATGTTCCCAGTACTTGACTAAGGGCCTGGCACTTAGAGTTTGCTCAATAGACAAATATTACTAACTAACCTCTATTGTTAAGGTGTGCTAGACAGTTAACTCATTTGGTCCTTGAAATGACTGTAAGAGTAAGGTATACTTTTATCTGTTTTATAAATGAGATTTAGAGAGCTTAATAACCTGCCCAAGGTCACAGAACTTTATCAAAGGAAGCAGTGAGTGAATAAAATCCATTCTAACCCCAGGGCCATACTATTAATCCTTTTGCATTAATGTGTCAAAAATTTCTCATTGGTTAGTCATGTCTTCCTTCAAGTACCTATGTACAACTTCGCTGAAGCTTCTATAGAATCAGGGTAGAGGGTTAGCTAATCAATAGAGGATTCCCTGCCCCCTTCCTCCAGAGTAATGAGCTTATCTCCATCTGGAAATGGAGAGAACATCTAGAATTTAACCAATTTGAGTCAATTGTAGTTCTCAGAATTATAAGTTATGTGAGTTGTCCTCTATAACTTTTGTGGAATTCAGGTGTATGAACAAGTAACAAAGGGTCATAGTAAGGAATGAATGAGACCGACATAGTCCTTGCCCCCATGGAACTTACAGTCTACTAGTTTTGAGATTTATGTCAGACCGCATTAACTTTTGAATTTAATGTTATGCAGGGTACACTATTTCCATTTAAGTAGTATAAATGAAAGGTGAAATATATGTAGATGTTACTCTCTGAGGTTTGAGACTTGTTAGAGAGTAAAAAAATTGTAAGAAATGTGAAGTGTCTGTGAAAGGTATAGCCCCAGTGTTCTAAACTCTGAATGTGCATTAGAAACATTGGGGGAGTTTAAAAAAATACTGATGTCCACGGTCTACCTCAGACCACTTGCATCAGAATACCTGGGACTGGATCTTTGCATCTATGTTTTTAAAAATGCAATGGATTTAAAAAACACACACCAAGAAAGAAAAACTGTTTTTTACTATGACATTGGCTTGAATGTCTTCACAGAGCCTTTCCCTCTCACTGTTAATTAATTTTCACATGTGCTGCTGCTAATTATGTTTTTCTTATCCGGTTGACGTTCATTTTCTGAAAATTTTAATGCAAAACCTTCTATTTTGTTTCAATTACATTTTATGTTTAAATTTTTGATGTAGATTTTTCACTTGAAATCCCATCTTGTTAACTTCATCTAATTTTTCAGCTTGTCAAAGTATTTTTGGGTTGTAATTTGGTCACCTGGTACTTTATCCTTTCATCTTATTGTTATTCATAAATTTGATAAGAGATCCTTTTATATGTTCATTTTAGCCATTGATAAGAACTATGTTGAGGTAAGGTAGGGCAGAGTCTATAATTTAGCATGCTATAGTTTGAATTTACCATGGGTCAAAGTGAAAACAGTGAATTTTTTGTTTAGAGCTAGATTTGAATAGCTAAAATATATACTACCTTAAAACCCCACAGATCCAAGAAAGATCCTGAGATTGAAAATTTTATTTGGATTCTCTTAAAAGTACTATGACTGAGCTGAATTGGAATAAAGACAAAATCATGCTGGTGTTTTTCATATTAGAATTAACTTTAATATGATCACATCAATTTTTTGGTAACTTTTTGTGATTAAAATTTAAGGGTCTTAACATCTGTCAACCACGAGGAGGAGCTATGGTATAATAAGGAAGAGGCTTGCTTCTGATTGGGAGTAGCAGTTCAAAGATAATCTTTTAGAAGCCAGGCCATAACTAGGAAAATGATCTTTTTTAAAAAATGACATTTATATAAAAATTTTAAATGTGAAAGCTAGTCTTTATTTTCAAAGGGAAAAGAAATAAACAATTATATATAATTTCAATAAAACCCCCTCCACTAAAAAAAAAAGTTTCTTTCTTTAAAAAAAATGATTATATATTTGGAACAGACTAACTAATTCTTTAATTCTTCACCTAGAATCATAGACATTAGAGTGTACAGGGATCTCAGGATCATTCTGTTTACCTGTTTGCCTTCAGGCATTTAGGTATTAAGGTTTTAAAATAAATACTACAGGCTCAATAATTATTTAGTGAATTAATAAATTAATGACTATAAAAACCTGCATGTCAGGTAAGTTAAGTTGACAACAGGTAGTCAGCCAAGAGGCTAAGAATTTGGGAAGGCAAAAGATAAGCACACCAAATCTCAGGTTTCTAGTTCCCTGGACTATAGTTCTTTTACAAAATCATCCCGTCTCTTCTATATTCCCTGCTTAAGTATAGTCTAAATGTAAGGTAACTGTTTGTAGCTATGCTCAAAGATGCAGTATTCTATCTTGGGTTGTGAGCTTTAACCACATATGTAAACTGAGGCTGGTACAACCCACTTGTTTTGGGAGGTTGTAGAGAAGATTCCTGTGTTAGATGGAACTTTAGACTAGATGACCTCAAAGATTCTTTTCAACTCTAATATTTTGGTTCATTTTGTTTTATTCTATTCTATTCCAGTTCATTTAAAGAAATTTTTTGTGTGGAGATTTTTAAAGATACAGAAAAGTTGAAAGAATTTTACAGTGAATATCCACATATCCACTACATAGATTCTATTGTTAACATTTTGGTATATTTGTCCTATCACATATCTACCCATCTCTCTATCCATCTTCTTTTGGTTCATGTCAAAGTGAATTGTAGACATCAGTATGCTTCCTTTTAACCACTCCAGCATGTATAATATATAAGTAGAGCTCAATATAATTTTTTTTTAGGTAAAATTTTCATATGAGAATGCAGAAATCTTATGTGAACATTTGCTAAATTTTGGCAAATGATTGCACCTGTTTAACTTAAACTTCTCTCAGATATTTACCATACCATCACCCTAGAAATTTCCCTATGTATTATTGCGCCCATTTTACAGATGGTGAAGTTGAGGCTCGAGAAGACAAAGAAAGAGCATGTGTCAGGTATTTTATGATATTATTAGAGGCCCAGTGCATAAATTCATGCATGGGTGGGGTTCCTCGGCCTGGCTGGCAATCAAAGCCTATCAGGGGGCTGGCTGGCTGGGGGGGTAAGCTTCGGGAGGTTGGCCACTGGCGGGGGGGGGGGGGGGGGGGGCCGCAGGTTAGCCAGCCAAGGGGAGGGGCCGTGGGAAGTTGCTGTTGGAGCGTACTGACCACCAGGGGGCAGCTCCTGCATTGAGCATCTGTCCCCTGGTGGTCAGTGCATACCATAGCGACAGGTTGACTGATTGTTCTGGTCATTTCGATTGTTCGGTCGTAACAGTTGCTTAGGCCTTTATATGTATAGACTAGAGGCCTGGTGCATGAATTCATGCACGGGTGGGGTCCAGCCGGCCCGCTCCAATTGGACTGGGCCAGCAGTGGGGAGGGGCTGCGGGTGGTTGGCTGGCCAGCCCCGCCCCCATCAGAGTCTGGATCAGGCTGGTTGGCTGCTGCAGTGCGTGTCATAGCCACCAGTTGTTCTGGTCGTTCTGCCGTTCTGGTTGCTGGGCTTTTATTTATATGGATTTTATTAGCTAGGTATTACTACCTTCCCTTTTTCTGCAGATAAGGAAACAGACTGCAGAAGACTCAAGGAATGAGAACTTCCTGAAACCTACTATGTGTCAGGCATTCTGTTAAGTGCATTTTTGTCATTGTTAGTTCAATTATATAGCTTCATCATAAGCCTGTCAGATAGGTACCATTATCCCTACATTCCAAATGAGAAAACAGGTCAGGGACATTAAGCAATTGGTCCAAATTTATACATTCAGTGAGCAAAAAACAAAACCAAACCAAAACCACAGTACTGGGAGTCAAAAGCAGTTACATCTTTCCCTGAAATCTGTATTACCTCAAAGATACAAAATCCTCTCTCATCCTTAATCTGTCCAAGGTCTCAGCATTAGAAGTAGGGTGACTTCTGACTCCAAGTTTGGTTGTTCTTTTTATTACATTCTGCCTCTGCTGTGTGGTTTTAGTTCATTTCCATCTTATGTCCACTGGAAAGGTAGAGAAAACAGGTCAAGTGTTTGCACTTTATGAGACATTTTCAAATCCATGTGATTAAGCACCCTTGAATACTCCTTGTTGCTAGACTAAATACTGTGCTAGTAAATCCTTTAACCTTCGCTTATAGATCATGGTTTCAGCCTCTAATATTTTTGCTTGTCCTTTTTTATTGTGACAAAATATAACATTAAATTTATCATCATAACCATTGTAAGTATATAGTTCAGTAGGTTTAAGTATACTGATATTATTGTGAAACAGATCTCCATAACTTTTTCATTTTGCAAATCTGAAATTCTATACACATTAAACACTAATTCCTCATCTTCCCAGCTCTTGGCAACTACCTTTTTACTTTGTTTCTATGAATTTGACTACTTTAAACCCTTCATATAAGTGGAATCACACAGTATTTGTTTTTTGTGACTGGTGTATGTCACTTAGCATAATGTCCTCAAAGTTTACTAGTATCCATGTTGTAGCATGTGGCAGGGTTTCCTTCCTTTTTAAGGATTCATATCCTTTTATTTTTTGTACCGCCTGTTACTGTACATTAAAGAAAATAGCACAAGCGGGTCTGTTTTGAGGATCTGTTTCCTGACATAGAGGTCCTGTAATGTTCACAAAGAGAAGAGTGTTGCTTGCTCTGGAGACTGAAATAATATGACCTCATTTCATGTTCATTCACTCATATGACTTGAAGATGTTCTTGGGCGATTGTGAGGGAAATTTCATAGTCTAAAACCCGTATTCTGTGTCCTTAATTACTGAACTTTGCCTGCACAACTGTATCTACAAAAGTATGTTTCCAAGGAATTTCACTAAGAAAGGGAATTTTAACCTCTGTTTTGAAGACTGAATCGCAGCTTTGTGCTTGGAAGCTAGGATTTCTTTCTATATACCATGTGGAAAACATATTCCCAAAGAGATTAGAACTCAGGAGATTTTAAGACTTGTTCTTTAAATATGTGCTCAAATGCAGTACATTTCTGTCTATTTTCCCCAAGTGTAGGAGTCACTATTCATTTTATAAAAATTGTTAATAGTTGCTTAAACATGAAGACAATTTTATCTGTATGATTTTAATGTACCACTTGGACAAAAAAACCCCTGCTATTCTTGCAAATGGCTTTGTCATCATTTTTTTCTCTTTTATTTGTTTTTTTGAGATACCTTGCTCAGCTTCCAGAGAATTTTATATCTGTTTAGTCAACAGAAAAGACAATCTAATTTTAACAATGAAAAAGAAACTACCATTTGCTGAATGTGTGTGCTCTGGGGTAAGACATAGCCCCCAAATTTCAAGGGTATCTGTCCCTAAGAAGAGAACCACCAGCAGATGGAAATCTCCCTACATGGAACCTTCTTCCAGACAAATGGCAAGTACCTAAGTAAATTGATACCTCAATGCAGTCACATGCCAGTTCAGGGAAACCTGATAGCTTTGGCTGGGTAGGAACCCATTTAACATTATCTCTCAGCTATTATCTCATCTCTTCATTCCATCTGACAATTCTCCAATTCAGCGTTTTGTCTAACCATCCTAAAGGTCAAGGATGGCTACTAGGGTGGGTGCTTTGACATGATCCCTGGGTTTGGTATTAGGAGCAGACATTTTTAACAAGCAACTTATGTTGACTGCTCTCCTCTGTGTCCTTGATAGGGCTATTTGCTGTACTCACCTGTCATCTCCTGTGCTTGGCTAGCCCATGTTTTGGGATGCTAAACCTTGAATTATAGTAACTTGTGAGAAAACCTTGAGGCAGAATATATATATTTCTTGTTTGTTTTGTTTTCATTTTATTTTTTTCTTTATTGACTAAGTTATTACATATGTGTCCTTATCCCCCCATCCTCCCCCCCCCCACTCATGCCCTCACACCCCTGGTGTCTGTGTCCATTGGTTAGGCTTATATGCATGTATACAAGTCCTTTGTTTGATCTCTCCCCCTTACCCCCACCCTTCCCTACCTTCCCTCTGAGGTTTGACGGTCTGATCGATGCTTCTCGAGGCAGAATATATTGCTGATGTTTTATTTAAATAAGAAACATGGAACTTTCCCCAGGACAAAAACACCCCTGTAGTTTTAAATTTGGTTGGTTGGTTTAGTTGTCTTTGTACTCTCATTTGTCCTCTGTGGACTAGGCCTGGTGGTAGCTTCTATGATTCTTTGCTTATAAAATCCACCTGCAAAGTACTAACCTTCTAGAAACTGGTTGAGTTATGGAAACTCTCGAGGCCTATATCTATTTTATTTTTATGCATATTTTAAGATTTATTCTCTTATAGGAAAGTTTCTTTGAACTTACACTTTTTTCATTGAAGTACATACTAGTATATCAAGATAATTTTGGCTACAACAGAAAACCCATCTCTGGTTTAAATAATAAGAATATTTGTTACTTGCTATAATAGTCAATCCTGAGATAAAGCAATCTTGAGGGTTGGTGAATTCAGTGGATAAACAATGTTACTGGTCACTGAGATTGTTCTGTGTGTCCACTTTGTCATTCATAGCTTTGGCGCTATCCTTAGGCTCCTTTTTTTGATCAGCATCATCCAGGAGAAAAGACTCACTTCTGTACCCACAACCCCCTGAGAGGCCTGTGCATCCTTGAACCAACTATTGGCAAGGGGATAAGGGTTAGAATGCTTGACTAGGAGTACTTAGTTGGGCTGGAATTAAGATTAAGGAGAAATTCACAGTGTTTACTACAGTATCTGTAAAATTCATTTGTTCCTCAAATCTGTTTTTTTTTAAACTTTTTATTTATTGATTTTAGAGAGATAAAGGGAGGGAGGGAGGGAGGATGGGAGGAAGAGAAAGACATCGATTTGTTGCTCCATGTATTTATGAATTCATTGGTTATGTGCCCTGACCTGGGATCAAACCTTCAACCTTGGTGTATCAGTTCGATGCTGAAACCAATTAATCTTCCCAGCCAGGGCTGTACCTCAATTCTGTTTTTATGTTGATCTGTACATGCTTTTAGTCTCTGGGATATTTAAGGGAAAAAATGCTAAAATAATAGTCATTTCTAATGTAAGAGTAATAGCGAAATTCCTTTTACGTGAGTAAAAAAATTTTTGGTATAAAGTCACAGGGTTTGGGGCAGGTCAGTAACTAAAAAATGTGTATCATTTTGATTACCCTTTACAAAAATTACTTCAGGAATTATTTGTACCGTGAAAAGCAGGCATTTATTTTAATAATTTTAAGACATAAGAGAATAACTTGAAATTTTTTAAAGAAAATTTTTTTATTATGAATAATATTCTGTAAGTCTGATGAAATCATAGCACTATCTTTTTTTATTTTCTGGGCCTCAGTTTCTAACTGTGTAAAGGAAGGCCTGGGTGATTTCTCAGATTTTAATAAGGATATAATTAAAAGTAAATATTTCTGCCTATTTAGGTATTTACTTGGTAAAGAAACGGTTCATCAGCTTTTCATGAACTTTCTGTCTAATGCACATGTCAAAATTTGGTTTTATGCTGTGTCATATTCAAACTTATTTAATCATTTATTTGATATTTTTAGAAATAATTTATTTGGCAAAAATGTCAAACTTATAGAAATTTTTCACCTAGCGACCCCATTCATGTTTCCCCAATTGCCTCATTGATATCCTTTATAGCAGGAGCACCTGGTATCACACCCTGTAGCCAATTGTCATGTCTTCCCAGAGTTTTCCAATCTGGAGCACTTCCTTAGTCTTCCTTTGAGTTTCATATCCTTGAGATATTTTAAGGTCACAGGTCAGTCACTTTGTAGAATGTCCATCAATTTCAGTTTTTCAAATGCTTCCTCATGATCAAGTTATGCAGTTTGGGGCAAAAATATTACAGAAGTGATGATATGTTACCATTGCATTCCAATTGGATGGCAGATGATATTGATTTGGCCCGTTGCTGGTGGTGTAATCTTGATCACTTGATTAACATAATGGCTTCCAGGAGTCTCCACTGTAAAATTGCTTTTTTTCTTTGTAATTATGTAAGTGTTTTGTGTGGAAATACTTTGGAACTAAATACCTGTTCCTCACCACACTTTCACCCACTAGTTTCAGCATTCATTGATATATCATACTTGAATTACTTATTTCTTTTTTTATATCCTTTAAAAAATTTTTATTGAATATATTGGGGTGACATTGGTTAATAAAATTATAAAGGTTTCAAGTGTACAATTCTATAAGACATCATCTGTATATTGTATTGTGTATTCACCATCTGAAATAAAGTCTCCTTCTGTCACCATTTATCTCTCCTTTAACCTCTTCTACCTCTCCCCACCCCCCTTCCCTTTGGCAATCACCATATTGTTGTCTGTGTCTATGAGTTGTTTTTTTTTTTTGCTTAATTCCTTCACCCTTTTTCACCCAGCCTCTCAACTCCCTTCCCCTCTGACAGCTGTTAGTCTGTTCTCTGTATCTCTGAGTCTGTTTCTATTTTGTTTGTTTATTTTAAAATATATTCATTTTATTGATTTCAGAGAGGAAGGGAGAGGGAGAGAGAGATAGAAACATCAATGATGAGAGAGAATCATTGATCAGCTGCCTCCTGCACGCCCCACACTGGGGATCAAGCAACATGGGCATGTGCCCTAACCAGGAATTGAACCATGACCTCCTGGTTCATAGGTTGACACTCAACCACTGAGCCACATCAGCTGGGCTGTTTGTTTATTTTGTTCATTTGATTCTACATACAAGTTAAGTCATGTGGTATTTGTCTTTCTCTGATTAACTTATTTCACTTAGCATAATACTCTTCAGGTTTATCCATGCTCTTGCAAAAGGTAAGACTACCTTGTGTTTAGTAGTATTCCATTGTGTAAATGTATCATAGCTTTTTTATCCACTCATCTACTGATGGACACCTGGGCTGCTTCCAAATCTTGGCTATTGTAAATAACACTGCAGTGAACATAGGGGTGCATATATTCTTTCGAATAAGTGTTTCAGGTTTTTAAAAATATATTCCCAGAAATGGAATTGCTGGGTCATAAGGCAGTTCCATTTTTAATTTTTTGAGGAAACTCCATACTGTTTTCCACAGTAGTTGCACCAATCTGCATTCCCATCAACAGTGCACTAGGGTTTCTTTTTCACCATATTCTCTCCAGTACTTGTTTGTTGATTTATTGATGGTAGTCATTCTGGCAGGTGTGAGGTGATATCTCATCGTGGTTTTAGTTTGCATTTCTCTGATGATTAGTGATCTTGAGCATCTTTTCATATGTCTATTGGCCATGTGTATGTCCTTCCTGGAAAAGTGTCTACTCAGGCCCTTTGATCATTTTTTAATTAGATTGTATGTTCTTGCCTCCTTTGTCAATATTAATTAACCATAAAGGTGTGGGTTGATTTCTGGGCTCTCTATTCTGTTCCATTGATCTATATGTCTGTGTTAATGCCAGTAACATGCTGTTTTGATTACTATGGCCTTGTACTGTAGTTTGATATCAGGTAGCATGATACCTCCAACTTCGCTATTCTTTCTCAATTGCTGAGGCATTTAGGGTATTTTGTGGTTCCATTTACATTTTTGGAAATTTGTGACAATTTTGTGAAACACACCATTGGGATCTTGATAAGGATTGCATTGAATCAATATATTGCTTTGGGTAGTATGGACATTTTAATGGTGTTAATTCTTCCTATCCATGAACATGCTAAATGCTGCCACTTATTTTCTTTTCTTTCTTCAGTGTCTTGTAATTTTCCAAGTATAGATTTTTTACATCCTTGGTTAAATTTGTTCATAGGTATTACTTTTTTATGCAATTATAGATAGGATTGTTTTCTTATTTTCCCTTTCTTATAGTTTACTAGAGGCCCAGTGCACAAAATTCATGTACTTGGGGGTGGGGGTGTCCCTCAGCCCGGCCTGTGCCCTCTCGCAGTCTGGGACCCCTTGGGGGATGTCCACCTGCTGTCTTAGGCCCGCTCCTCGTAAGCCAGCAGTCAGACATTCCTCTTGCAGTCCAGGACCCCTTGCTCCTTACTGCCTGCCTGCTCGCTGCTCCTTACCACTTGGCTCACTGCTCCTTAGTGCTGCTGCGGAGGTGGGAGAGGCTCCCACCACTGCCGCTGCGCTCGCTGGCCATGAGCCTGGCTTCTGGCTGAGTGACGCTCCCCTGTGGGAGCACACTGCCCACCAGGGGCAGCTCCTGCGTTGAGCATCTGCCCCCTGGTGGTCAGTGAGTATCATAGCAGCCAGTCATTCTGGTTGTTCCGCCGTAAGGGTCACTTAGGCTTTTATTATATCCTATATAATAAAAGGGTAATATGCAAATTGATCCTAACGGCAGAACGACCAGAATGACCGCTCAACTAGTCACTATGAGGCACACTGACCACCTCTCGGTTCCTTTCCTGGCCAGCAGGCTCCGATTACCCAGTGGCGAATGGGGAACTGGGGGTGGGTGGTGGGGGATGTGGGTGGCACTAGGCCAAGGCCCCCGCCCTGTCAGTTGCCCCACACACAGAGGGCAACCTGCGGCAGGGGTAGGGCTGGCGAACGGATGGGAAGGGCCGACCTCTTGGTCCCTTCCCCCGGCCGTCAGGCTCTGATCACCCAATGGCGAATGGGGAACCTGGGGTGGGTGGCAGGGGATGGGGGGCGGCTGTGGGCAGCCGGGGAAGATGGGCCTGATTGCAGGCTGGACCTAGGGACTGTACCGTGCACGAATTTCATGTGCCAGGCCTCTAGTAGATTATAAAAATGCACCTGATTTATGGATATTTATTTTGTATCTGCTACTTTACTGAATTCATTTATCAGTTTTAGTAGTTTTTTGGTAGAATCTTTAGGTTTCTATCTATACAGTATCATGTCATCTGCAAATACAGTTTTACTTCTTTCTTTCCAATTTGGATGCCTTTTATTTCTTCTTTCTGATTATTGTCGCTAGGACTTTCACTATGTTGAATAAGAATGGTGAAAGCAGACATCCATCTTGTTCCTGATCTTAAGGGAAACACTTTTAGTTTTTGCTTGTTAAGTATGGCTGTGGGTTTGTCATATATGGCCTTTATTATGTTGAGGTATGTTCCCTCTATTCCCCTTTGCTGAGAGATTTTATCATGAATGTGTGCTGGATTTTATAATTTTGTTTATAGATGTATCAAATTTATTGATTTGTGGATATTATACCAATCTTGCTTCCTTGGAATAAATCCCACTTGATCATGGTGTATGATCTTTTTAATATATTTCTGGATCTGGTTGAGGATTTTAGCATTTATCAGGAATCTTGGCCTATAATCTTCTTTCTTTGTAGTGTCTTTTCTGATTTTGGAATTAGGATAATACTAGCCTCATAAAATGAGCTTTGGAAATTTTGCCTCCTCTTGAATTTTTTGGAATGTTTGGTAAAATTCACTTGTGAAGCCATCCAGTCCAGGGCTTTTGTTTGTTGCGAGTTTGTTTTTTTTTTTAATTACTGCTTCAATTTCATTAGTTGTAATGGGTCTATTCAGATTTTCTGATTCTTCCTGATTCAGTTTGGAAGATTGTATGTTTCTATGAATTTATCCTTTCATCCAGATTGTGCAATTTGTTGACATATAGTTGTTTGTAATATTTTCTTACAATCCTTTGTGTTTCTTTGATATCAGTTGTTACTTCTCTTTCATTTCTGATTTTACCTACTTGGATCCTCTGTTTTTTTTTTCTTGTGAGTCTTGTTTAAGGTTTGTCAATCTTGTTTATCTCTTCAAAGAACCAGCTCTTGGTTTCATTGATCTTTTGTATTGTTTTTTTTTTTTTTTTAAAAACCTCTTTTGTTTATTTCTGCTTTGATCTTTATTATTTTCTTTACTCACTTTGGGCTTTGTTTATTGTTTCATTTCTTGTTTCTTAAGTGTAAACTTAGACCATTTACTTGAGATTTTTCTTATTTTTTGAGATAGGCCTATAGTGCTATGAAGTTCCCTTTTGGGAATGCTTTAGGTGTCCCCAATAGATTTTGGATTGTTGTGTTTTCATTTGTTTCCGGGTATCTTTTGATTTTTTCCTTGATCTCATTGTGAACCCATTCATTGTTTAATAACATGTTATTTAGCCTCCAAAGCTTTGTGTTTTGCATTTTTTTCTTGTGATTGATTTCTTGTTTCATACCTTACTGATAACGCCAATTTCAATTCAATGCCACAAGTTTCTTCTCAATTATTGAGAAACCTGGCTCCCATTATCATCAATGTATTTACATAATTGTTTAATCCTTTGTATGTAGCCAGCTTCTGACCTTGTTATGCTGTTCCTGCTTTTGTACTCCAACATCATCTTCAACTTGACTCTTACTACCAACTGTAGCCAGGCTGCCCCTGCTACCTGGTTTCAACACCGTCTTTATGGGGCTCCATTACTGAGTTGCTCAGGCTGCCTTTTCTGCCCAGTTCCAATGTCATCCTCCTGAAAAACCACCATTATGGATGGGGCCTGCCCAATGACTTTTGGATTGAAGAAGGAGAGAAAAAAGCAAGGAAGAAAGAAGAATGAAGACTTGAAAAATTATGGATTAAAATAAATAGCAGGGATTTGAACTATCATTAAAGTTAGGATTCATGTGTATGGTTTGCTATTTATTGTTCACTAGTTTCTTTTAAGTTTCATATTAAAATCTACTTTAACAGAAAATTAGCACAATCCCTTATTTAAAATAGAATTATACAGACTTAAAGTATTATTTAAAAAGCATAATGAAAATGGTTGCAGGTAATCTGCATTTGTCATATGAAGTCACACATACAAGTATATGTACACCTAAATACAACAGATAAATGCAGACTTCCATTATGAATATCTTAAAGGTAAGTATAGCATAAATAAATTGCCTGAATTGCTTCTTGTATGTTACGGTATTTAAATTCTATGTGTCTAAGTTTCCTCAAAGTCCTTAGAATAATGACCAATTCTTAGTAAACAGTATCTTAATTGTTGCTATTATTATTTTATTGTCATATCACTTTTTCTTTTTTTATATTCTTTTTTTAAGTTTCTTTATTGATTAAGGTATTACATATGTGTCCTTATCCCCCAATTACCCCTCCCTCCACCCCTCCATGCATGCCCTTACCCCCCTGTTGTCTGTGTCCATTGGTTAGGCTTATATGTATGCATACAAGTCGTTTGGTTGATGTCTTATCCGCCTCCCTCCCCTGCCAACTCTCTGAGGTTTGACAGTCTGTTTGATGCTTTTATGTTTATAGATCTGTTTTTTAAAATACTTTATTGATTTTTATAGGGAGGAAGAGAGAGGGATAGAGCTGTTTCCTGTACACCTCCTATTGGGGATGTCCCCGCAACCAAGGTACATGCCCTTGATTGGAATCGAGCCTCGGACCTTTCAGTCTGCAGGCCAGCATTCTATCCACTGAGCCAAACCAGTTAGGGGGCTGCAGATCTATTTTTGTTCATCAGTTTATGTTGTTCATTATATTCCACAAATGAGTGAGATCATGTGATATTTATCTTTCTCTTACTGGCTTATTTCGCTCAGCATAATGCTCTCCAGGTGCATCCATGCTGATGCAAATGGTAAGAGTTCTTTTTTTTTTTAAATTGTTTTATTGCTTAAAGTATTACAAAGGGTATTACATGTCTCCTTTTTCCCCCCGCCCTTGACAATCCCCTGGCCTCCCCTACCCCCCAGTGTCTTATGTCCATTGGTTATGCTTATATGCATGCCTATAATTCCTTTGGTTGATCTCTTACCTCCCCATTCTGCCCCCCTTTCCTCCCCGGCTTTCCTGCTGCAGTTTGACAGTCTGTTTGAGGCAGCTCTGCCTCTGTATCTATTTTTGTTCATAAGTTTATAATGGTCTTTATTATCCATGAATGAGTGAGATCATGTGGTATTTTTCCTTCATTGACTGGCTTATTTCACTTAGCATAATGCTCTCCAGTTCCATCCATGCCGTTGCAAATGGTAAGAGTTCCTTCTTTTTTACAGCAGCATAGTATTCCATCGTGTAGATGTACCACAGTTTTCTAATCCATTCATCTACTGATGGGCACTTAGGCTGTTTCCAAATCTTAGCTATGGTGAATTGTGCTGCTATGAACATAGGGGTGCATAGATCCTTTCTGATTGGTGTTTCTGGTTTCTTGGGATATATTCCTAGAAGTGGGATCACAGGGTCAAATGGGAGTTCCATGTTTTGTTTTTTGAGGAAACTCCATACTGTCTTCCATAGTGGCTGCACCAGTCTGCATTCCCACCAGCAGTGCACAAGTGTTCCTTTTTCTCCACATCCTCTCCAGCACTTGTCGTTTGTTGATTTGTTGATGATAGCCATTCTGACAGGTGTGAGATGGTACCTCATTGTTGTTTTGATTTGCATCTCTCGGATGATTAGTGACTTTGAGCATGTTTTCATATGTCTCTTGGCTTTCTGAATGTCCTCTTTTAAAAGGTGTCTATTTAGGTCCTTTGCCCATTTTTTGATTGGATTGTTTATCTTCCTTTTGTTAAGTTGTATGAGTTCCCTATAAATTTTGGAGATTAGGCCCTTATCAGATATAATGTTGGCAAATATGTTCTCCCATGTAGTGGGCTTTCTTGTTGTTTTGTTGATGGTTTCTTTTGCTGTGCAGAAACTTTTTATTTTGATGTAGTCCCATTTGTTTATTTTCTCTTTAGTTTCCAATGCCCTAGGATCTGTATCGGTGAAGAAATTGCTTCGGCATAGGTCTGAGATTTTGTTGCCTTTGGATTCTTCTAGTATTTTTATGGTTTCCGGTCGTATATTTAAGTCCTTTATCCATTTTGAGTTTATTTTTGTGTATGGTGTAAGTTGGTGGTCTAGTTTCATTTTCTTGCATGTATCTGTCCAATTTTCCCAGCACCATTTATTGAAGAGACTGTCTTGACTCCATTGTATGTTCTTGCCTCCTTTGTCAAATATTAATTGAGCGTATTGGTTGGGGCTGATTTCTGGGCTCTCTATTCTATTCCATTGATCTATATGTCTGTTCTTGTGCCAGTACCAGGCAGTTTTGAGAACAGTGGCTTTGTAATACAGCTTGATATCTGGTATTGAGATCCCACCTACTTTCTTCTTTCTCAGGATCGCTGCAGCTATTCGGGGTCGTTTTTTGTTCCAGATGAATTTTTGGAGAGTTCGTTCTAGGTCTGTGAAATATGCCGTTGGTATTTTAATGGGAAGTGCGTTGAATTTATAGATTGCTTTGGGCAGTATGGACATTTTAATGATGTTGATTCTACCAATCCAAGAACATGGTATGTTCTTCCATCTCTTTATGTCTTCCTCTATCTCTTTTTTCAACGTCCTGTAGTTTTCTGAGTAGAGGTCTTTTACCTCTTTAGTTAAGTTTATTCCTAGGTAGCTTAATTTTTTTGGT
Source organism: Myotis brandtii (assembly GCF_000412655.1). NCBI lineage: Eukaryota > Metazoa > Chordata > Mammalia > Chiroptera > Vespertilionidae > Myotis > Myotis brandtii. The sequence goes on from NW_005358649.1 coordinate 3,097,191, forward strand.
GAGATGGTAAATGGGATTGCTTTTTTAGTCTCTCTTTCTGCAAGTTCACTATTGGTGTATAGAAATGCCATAGATTTCTTGGCGTTAATTCTGTATCCTGCTACATTGCCGAATTCTTTTATTAAGTCTAATAGTTTTTTGATGGAGTCTTTAGGGTTTTTTAAGTATAATATCATGTCATCTGCAAATAAGGACAGTTTTACTTCCTCTTTTCCAATTTGGATGCCTTTTATTTCTTCTTCTTGTCTAATTGCAATGGCTAATACTTCCAGTACTATGTCGAACAGGAGTGGTGAGAGTGGGCATCCCTGTCTTGTTCCTGTTTTTAGGGGAAATGGTGTTAGTTTTTGTCCATTGAGTATGATGTTGGCTGTGGGTTTGTCATATATGGCTTTTATTATGTTGAGGTATGATCCTTCTATTCCCACCTTGCTGAGAGTTTTTATCAAAAATGGGTGTTGAATTTTGTCAAATGCTTTTTCTGCATCAATTGATATGACTATGTGGTTTTTTTCCTTCAATTTGTTTATGTGATGTATCACGTTGATTGATTTGCGGATATTGTACCATCCTTGCATCCCTGGGATAAATCCTACTTGGTCATGGTGTATGATCTTTCTGATGTACTGCTGGATCCGATTTGCTAAGATTTTGTTGAGGATTTTGGCATCTATGTTCATGAGGGATATTGGCCTGTAATTCTCTTTCATTGTGTTGTCTTTACCTGGTTTTGGTATTAGGGTGATGCTGGCTTCATAGAATGAGCTTGGAAGTGTTCCTTCCTCTTGGATTTTTTGTAGTAGTCTGAGGAGGATAGGTTTTAGTTCTTCCTTGAATGTTTGGTAAAACTCCCCTGTGAAGCCGTCTGGTCCTGGGCTTTTGTTTGCTGGAAGCTTTCTGATGACTGCTTCAATTTCTTCCATAGTTATTGGCCTGTTGAGATTTTTAGATTCTTCCTGATTAAGTTTTGGAATGTTGTATTTTTCTAGAAATATGTCCATTTCCTCCAGGTTGTCTAGTTTGTTGGAGTAGAGTTGTTCATAGTATTTTTTAACAATCATTTGTATTTCTGTGGGGTCTGTTGTTATTTCGCCTCTATCATTTCTGATTTGGTTTATTTGGGTCCTCTCTCTTTGCTTTTTGGTGAGCCTGGCTAGAGGTTTGTCGATCTTGTTTATCCTTTCAAAGAACCAGCTCTTGGTTTCATTGATTTTCTGTATTGTTTTTTTGGTCTCTATGTCATTTATTTCTGCTCTAATCTTTATTATCTCCTTCCTTCTGCTCACTCTGGGCTTTTCTTGTTGCTCTCTTTCTAATTCTTTGAGCTGTAGATTTAGATGATTTACTACCATTTTTTCTTGTTTGTTGAGGTAGGCCTGTAGAGCTATAAACTTCCCTCTCAGGACTGCTTTCATTGTGTCCCAAAGGTTTTGGATTGTTGTGTTTTCATTGTCATTAGTTTCCAGGATGTTTTTAATTTCTTCTTTGATCTCATTGGTAACCCAATCAATATTTAATAACATGCTATTCAGCTTCCAAGTGTTTGAGTATTTTGGGTTGTTTTTATTGTAGTTTATTTCTAATATTATGCCCTTGTGGTCTGAGAAGATGCTTGGTATGATTTCAATCTTCTTGAATTTGGGGAGACTTTGTTTGTGACCCAATATGTGGTCTATTTTTGAAGAGAATGACAAGTGCTGGCGAGGATGCAGAGAAAAAGGAACCCTTGTGCACTGCTGGTGGGAATGCAGACTCGTGCAGCCACTGTGGAGAACAGTATGTCTCTTTTTTTGATAATTATTTGTCATTTGTGTAAGTTTTTACTGTTACATCTCTAACTTCTTTAAAAGTTGCCCTAACAAACCTGCTCTAAACTTTATTTACAACATTTCCTTTTCTATATGAATTGGTGGTTAAATTGTTCTCCTCCTTCTCCGTCTCCTGTACAGACATTCTGTTGGCAGTTAGTTACTTAAGCTATCCCCCATTCCCCTATAACTCTGCTCTGTTTTCACCCTTTTTATTCTGTTGTTCATAAATGACTTACTCAAGTTCTGGGGGCTTTTCAGAATCTAGAACTTCTGAACCCAAACAATTTGTTTCAGGCTCTGGACTTTGCTGTGTGACCTTGTGAGAAAGTTGCTCAACTAACCTGAGCCCCAGGTTTCTTAAACTATAAAATGGAAGTAGGTACTGTTATCTCATAGGGCTATTATATAGTTTAAATGAGAAAATTTGATAAAGCACTTAGCATGGTGCTCAAAAAAAGTTAGCTATTTTTATGTTATCATTATGATACCAAATTGGAGGGCCTTTACTTTAATTTTCTTTTCTCTCTTGGATGTCTTTCTTCTGCTTCTTAAGTATTTGCTGTAATGCTGAGAAAAGTAGATACATGCTGTTTCATACATGTTAGAGTGTCTGTGAAAAAATTAAAATTCGGATGTTTTAAAGTGGTATAATTAGTTTAGGATTATGGAATCCAAGATAAACAACTACTGGGAGTCTGTATAATGTTTTTAAGAGCATGGAATCTGGAGCTGGACTGCTTGGCTTTGAATCCTAGTTCTTCCACTTACTAGTTGTGGAACTTTAGACAAGTTATTTAACCTCCCGGTACATCAGTTTCCTCATCGGCAAAGTGGGGATAATAATAAAATACTTATTTCATAAGGCTGTTGTGAGGATTATGTAAGTTAAAATATGTTAAAGTACTCAGAGTGGTACTTTAGTAAGCACTGTATACATATTAGCTACATGACCAGTAGTTACTGGTCAGTAATGGCCTTTCCTTGAGCATAGAGGTTTTTCTGTGACCACAACAAAATTGTTTTTATTTCCTCTTATATAGATATTCTTTATCGTTATATGTAGGAAGTTGAATATTTGTGATAATACAATTATATTATTTGTCTAATTTTTTTTGCTTATTCATTCCAATATGATAAGATTGATTGTGGTGTGGGAGAGACCTTTCCTTTTTAGCCTCTATCCACATGACCAAGTGAGACAGGGGTTGAACCAAAGCACGTTACCAATGTGATTCACTGGAGGATGTCTAGCTGGCTGGGAAGCAGTGATGGATGCCTCACCTTTCCTCCATGTGACTCAGATGTTTAAAGAGCCATGGAAAACTAAGTCAATCAACCATTTTGGCTCAGTTCATTTTGTTTGTAGCATAAAATCTCACATACTCTCTTAAATCACTGATGCTTTATCCCCTAGCCGATTAGTGCACCTGAGGTTAGAGTGTTGTGTTTTAAACTTGGAGAAACTAGCAAAACAGATTTTTAAAAATTGGTGTCACAATATTTTGGAATAATACCTATTTCTTCAAAAGTATTTTGTTAGTTTTAGATAATTTGGGCCAATAAAGATTAGGATTTAGATATAATTGTTCTTTAAAACATAGATTATAATTAACATCTGTTCATATTTTTCTCAGAGGCAGCATGGTGTGGTATAAAGAGCATTCATTCATTAAACAGGTATCTATTAAGCTTCTAATACATGCCAGCCAACTGTGCTGGGTGAAGAGAAAGTATGCGCGCACACACACATAGTCGTTTCCACACCCCAGATGAAAATATATTTTTTCTCTTATTACTTCATGTGGTGGGGAGATATATTAATCTAAAAATTCTGTAAATAAAAAAATAATTATGACTGGGGTAAGATCATGGTGTTGAAAGAATGTATCTTAGGAGAAATCTATTTAAGAGAGGCCAAGGAAGGCTTCCTGGCACTTGAGCTGAGATCTGAAGAATGACCAGGAGATAACACTGCAGAGGTGTTGGAGAGTGAAGGAAGGAGACAATTTCAGACAGGGGAATAGTGTACACAAAACTTTAAATTTGTGGCCTTTCATGAATGTGATAGGCTCTGAATAAGGAACTACTGAAATGTCAAGAGTAAGGCAAAATGATGTAGTCAGACATGCATATTGAATAATGCCACTCAAAGTAATTTGTTCAGAGGTTAGATGGGCTAGTGAGAATTTGGAAAGATCAGTTAGGAAACTATTGCAATAGTCTTGACAGAAAATGCTAGAAGGATGTACAGGGTGATGGCAGTGGAACTGGAAAGAAACAAATGGATTGTTTAGTCTTTGTTTGTTTAGGATGAAATAGAGAACTATAATAATTTTGGCCTTTATAGAATAACTAGGGGCCCGGTGCACAAAAAATTTGTGCACTGGGGAGGGGGTTCCCTCAGCCCAGCTTGCCCCCTATCACATACTGGGAGCCCTAGGGGATGTCCTACTACCTGCTCCCTGCTCCCCTTGGGGAGTGGGCCTAAGCCACAGTCTGGCCTCCTTTTGTGGGAGTCAACCGGGCTGATCAGGG
>NW_005358649.1:3102442-3161308 GCF_000412655.1 Myotis brandtii
TTCCACACCCCAGATGAAAATATATTTTTTCTCTTATTACTTCATGTGGTGGGGAGATATATTAATCTAAAAATTCTGTAAATAAAAAAATAATTATGACTGGGGTAAGATCATGGTGTTGAAAGAATGTATCTTAGGAGAAATCTATTTAAGAGAGGCCAAGGAAGGCTTCCTGGCACTTGAGCTGAGATCTGAAGAATGACCAGGAGATAACACTGCAGAGGTGTTGGAGAGTGAAGGAAGGAGACAATTTCAGACAGGGGAATAGTGTACGCAAAACTTTAAATTTGTGGCCTTTCATGAATGTGATAGGCTCTGAATAAGGAACTACTGAAATGTCAAGAGTAAGGCAAAATGATGTAGTCAGACATGCATATTGAATAATGCCACTCAAAGTAATTTGTTCAGAGGTTAGATGGGCTAGTGAGAATTTGGAAAGATCAGTTAGGAAACTATTGCAATAGTCTTGACAGAAAATGCTAGAAGGATGTACAGGGTGATGGCAGTGGAACTGGAAAGAAACAAATGGATTGTTTAGTCTTTGTTTGTTTAGGATGAAATAGAGAACTATAATAATTTTGGCCTTTATAGAATAATGTCCCCATATTGGTGCTAGAATTAGGTAATTTGACAGGAAGGTAAACAAAATCACTAAATTATACCAATATAGTGATTTTTTTAATAATAATGTCTTTTCATGTTCACATATCTGGATATAGTTAATCTTTTCATTTTCCAAACAGCTATGTATAAGTAGTCACTTAGGTATGGAAATAATACAATTTGCACATGGTAATACTTATACTTTGGCTTTGTTTTTACACAGAAATTGAACAGAATTTGCCAATGAACATTTATTGAGCATTTACTGTGTGCCAGATAATAAAGGATTTTAGTTAATGATCTGTAAATTTGTACTTTTTCCCATATACCACATATAATCTTATATAACATGTATGATAATTCTGAAAAAATGTAAACTATTTCAACTTAGTTTTAAATAGCTTATAAGTTAAAAGTATTACAATGTAAGAGGAAAAAGAAGTTAAGTTATTTAGTTCTTGAATACTGTGTGGCAAATGCCCTAAATGTTTTATCCTGTTAGCCTTTTCACCTTGCTTCCCCCCTGTGTCCCCAAAATAATTGATTAACCATATAAGATCGTACAAGCATTGCAGCAAAAAAGGCAGAAAACAATGGACAAAGATAATGAAATTTCACATTTTGCCCTGCCTTTTTCAAGCCAACCTAAGTTAAGAAAACTTCACATAAAAACCTTTGAAATTTCATCATGGGTTTTGTGAGAGGGGAAAGTTGACCTAGAAGCACTTGACTTATAACTTGGCGGCTACTGAAAGGCTAGCCTCATAATTTAGTGGTCCAGTGACAGCTCTGCCTATAAACCCAGGTCTTCATTTCACTGACATTTTCACGTTTAGTCTCCTTGAAAATGCTAACAAAAGTGAAGCATATAATTTCTCTGCTTGGGAGAGTAGTGGTGATGTTTATGGAACCATTTGCTGTCTCAGGGGTAATCTCCGGATAATTTGGATTAACCTTATCAGGTCTCTAGATACTGCATTACCCAGGGTGGATGATCTCCAGCGTAACCTTTCCACATCTTAAAGTTTTTACCCTGACACCATGTTTTATCAAAAAACATTCAAAAGAAATTCATCAAAAATTACCCAACCAGGCTTACTTCAACCCTTTTGGTTTGAAGTGGCCATCGTCCAGGCAAGAAAACATAATATCTCCTGTGAATAATTCTCATTAGACAGTAGGACATCCTAACATTTTCTGTTTCCTTTTTCACAAGACAGTTGTTATGTATCAAAGGGCCTCTCTTCTCATATTTGTTCAGGTTTTGAAATTGATAATTTGGCAGGAGGAGGAATGCCTGTTACTTTTTCTGCTGGTAGAAAGAGTTTGCTTAAAGGAGTGAAGAATTTTCCCCAAGGAAGAATTTGTCTTTTGGATTGGCAACATAAAGAATCTTCCATTTGTATTGACTGCTTTTAAAAAAATCTATTGTTTATGTTAATAATAATAATTTATTAGTATCATATCATTTGTATTGACTGCTTTTAAAAAGTCTAAAATCCATTGTTTATGTTAATAATAATAATTTATTAGTATCATAAAGTAAGAGCTTAAAGTGCCAGTGCAAAGCTATGAATTCCACTGTCTCAAAACTAAACAAATTGCTAGACAAGGCAGTTGAGGAGGGAGGGAGTGGCGGGGGCGACTCCGCACCTCGGGAACATTACTGCGCGTGGAACGGCTGTTTTGGGAAGACTATTGCCTAGAAGAAAAGATGTTTGGTTTTCACAAGCCAAAGATGTACCGAAGTATAGAAGGCTGCTGTATTTGCAGAGCTAAGTCCTCCAGTTCTCGATTCACGGACAGTAAACGCTATGAGAAGGATTTCCAGAGCTGTTTTGGGTTGCATGAGACACGTTCAGGAGACATCTGTAATAAGAAATTGCCGGCAGGATAAAAAACAACAACACTGGAATCACGTGGTAGATGCAAGGGCAGGACCCAGCCTGAAGACTACACTGAAACCAAAGAAAGTGAAAACTCTATCTGGAAACAGGATTAAAAGCAACCAGATCAGCAAACTACAGAAGGAATTTAAACGTCATAATTCTGATGCTCACAGTACCACGTCAAGTCCCTCCCCAGCTCAGTCTCCTTGTTACAGTAACCAGTCAGACGATGGCTCAGATACAGAGGTGGCTTCGGGCTCCAGCCTTTTTAGATTTCACGTACTGGAAAAGACAGAAAATATGTTGTGGGATTATCTATAAAGGCCGCTTTGGGGAAGTCCTCATTGTCACACACCTCTTCAAGCCTTGCTGCAGCAACAAGAAGGCTGCTGCGGAGAAGCCGGAGGAGCCCAGCCCAGAGCCTCTGCCCATCTCCACCCAGGAGTGGTGACTGAGGTGTATCTAGAAGGGGAACAGGAAATGATTGAAATTTTAGGGGGAAAAACACCCAAAACACAGCAACAAAACGACCTTCCTGTTTTTCACTTGGATACCTGCTATTCTGCCAAAAGACAATTTCTAGAATAGTTCCGAATGGGTTATTTTTTCCTCCACTTCCACAAGTTCCACCAACTCTGAAGCCAGTGTCTACCTTACTAAACGGAAAAACAGACGTGTACATAATATTTAAGATGCTGAGTATTTCGTAGGAAAGCTGAATGCTGCTGTAAAGTGCTCTTTAAGTCTTTTTCTTTTAAATCTCCTTCTCATGAATGAAACTAGGGGGACTTCAGGGGACAGAGATGGGATTTGTTGTATGATAAACGTACGTAGTTTTAGTCTTTCTATATTGAGAGCAGTGGTTGGGGCATTTTTAAATATGGCTGACTACACTTGTTTTCCTTCATGATAATAAATTTGTCATAAACTAGTAACCTGGACTTGCCCCTTGAGGTAGTTGTTAATAATTTTAAAATATTAAGGTCTTGCCAAGGTTCTGAGGATTCAAACCTGTACTTCTGAATATTAAGCAGGACAGAATAAGCTCTCTGGTACAAATACATTGAAGGAATCATTTCTAAATATGCAAAGAGGTAACTGGACTGTATATGTTGTATCCTGTGTCACCTCCTTCATATTGCTATTTGATGAAGATTTTAATTTATCTGAAACTTCTAAAGCAGAATCAAAGCTCTTCTTGGGGAAAAGTCAAGTCTTCAGGATAAGCTACAGGAGTTTCCGAATTTCACACTGGACTAGGTCATGTGACTCTACATCTTAATGCTCTTTCTATTACAAAGAAAAGTTGTCTATTTTTACATCTTTTAGAAATTTAAATAAACTGATACTTAATATTTTGTGGCCTTTAATTGTGCATTTCATCTGATACTACTTAGATTGACGAAGATTTTTTTTTAACAGCTCCCTTTGTAATCTTTTTATCTTTTCCATAAACATACCTAATGGTACTTTTTAATAAAAGCTCAAAAAAAACCCTCAAAAAAACAAAAACAAAACACTAAACAAATTGAAAAATAAAGTAAGTTAGCACTTGTTATGGTGTGAGAAGTTGAGCCCAGGTGATTCACTGCAGTTTTTCTGAAAAGTCTTTATCCAATTTCAATAGTTTAAACTGGTGGAGCAGAGCAGGGATTGCTGATAAAGCAATGCCATATGTTATGGTTAAAGTACTTCATGAAAGAGATAACAGAAGAAAAAGTTACTGCCTTCTTCATATTGAAACCTGGCCTGTTCTTCTGAAAGTAAGGTGTCTATGAACCTTTACATAATACACATTTGTTTGTTTCTAAAAATGAGAGTCTGAATTTAGGCACTTGAATTATCAAGCATGACAAAATGTTAGCTGCAGTCAAAGTCCTGTGAGGTCAGTGATGCTAGTTAGGGTGCTTCTTTGCATGCAGGTTTCAGGCAAATATTCAGGTTGTCTGTGATAAAAAAATAAGGTCCTATTCTACTCTATAAGAGAGCTTGACATAGTCAAAGTAAAATATCTGACAATTTCACTTGAGAAGGAACAGGTAAAATACTCTTCAAAATAATAATTGTTTCTATTTCTTGAGAGTTTCTTTGTGCTAGATGCTTTGCATGTATATGGTCTTATTAACCTACACAATGTTATGAAGTATATCATCTCCATTTTACAGAGAAGGAAAACTGAGACTCAAGAGACCAAGGCACTTGTCTAAGTTCACCCATCTGGATTGAAATTCCAAAGTGGAGGAGCTAAGATTGGAACCTGATTTGTCTCTGAAGTCTATACTCTTTCTGTTATGTGCATTGCCTACAAAATGCTTAGTCACTTCCTGCTGTATCTACTTGAAAATAAACCAGAGAGGTTAACGGGAAAAGCCAAAATATGGGAGTGGGGAAAGGAAGTGAATGTGGGTACAGTGGCATTTTGGCCAGAGAGTTACATATATTATGATGTGTGGAGTTGTGGGCAGGCAATTAGAGGATGAGCAGTTAGCTAGCTAGAAGAATGACTACTGAGCTTGGGAGCATAATTTATTAGAATGATTAAAGACTTGTTGCAGAATTTCCTTGTCTCAGACCAATGGAATAATGGAAAGAAAACTTGCATACCAAAAATAGAACAATCTCTTCTAATACTGGAGTGTGATATTTAAAGAAATAAAAAACAATAGTTACTATTTATTGGACTTATCCTAAGTATGAGTTAGGGTAAGTCCAATAAATGTTTTTATTTTATAGCATTATTTTTAACCTCACAACACCCTTGTAATGTAGGCATTATCATTTCTGTTGTATACTTAAAAAAACAAAGAAACCAAGTGTCACAGAGGTTAAATGAGTTTCTCTAGGCTAATAAATAGGTCCATCTTGATCACCAGTCTTCATTCTTTCCACTATATCTTGCTGTCTCCAATTAAAAGATATTTGAAACCCTTTCCTACCTATTTCAGGTTAATATATGATCAGTTAATAAAAACCTTAAAAACTATATTTTAAGAGTAATCAGTTTTGCATATCAGATTAGAGGTACTAGTAAAGGCACAACATGTTAGGTGGCATAGAGTAGGTCTTTGATATGAGAAATCCACAACCTTATTCTGGAACCTTAGGCTAATGTGATCTGGAAATAGTGGCATTGGCCTGAGAGATGGACCATGTCTGCCTCAATGTAGCTGAGCAGTCTTAGACAAGTTATGTAACCTCATAGTCCCCAATTTTCATGTCTCTCTTTGTTTTATCCTCAACTCCTAGTGCAGTGCTTGGTACATAGTAGAAATAAAAATGATACATGATATAAGCCTCAGATTGCTAATTTTTAGGATTTCTTTCAGTTCTAAGTTCTGTGACTCAGGAGGCATAGTAACTTTTGTTTCTTTATTCTTTCAATAAGACAAATCTGTCAATATCTTTTGCAAGGTTATTGTGAGAATTAACTAGTATATTTTCCAAGATACAGAGTTCCTACAGAAAAAGATAAGACCATATTTTCTTTCCTTTCTGATAGTTGTGATACTTTCATTAATACTTTGCACTGACCAATGCTACAAATGTGTCAGGTACCATAGAGAAAACAGAACCTTCCCAATAGGTTCGTAATCTGAATACAATTTCATGGGAGTAGTATTAATCACTGAGTTTAAAAGTGACCACATGAGAGAATCTGGTCGCATATATTGTAGCACTAGAAGAGTCAGGGAAGAGTCAGACGGACATCAACCCAGACATTGCCAGAGGGAAAAGAGTCCTCTAAGAGCCTCTTCTATTGGTGGGACTTTTGTGTTATTTCTTGTCTTTGCGGTTTGTAACAGAGCCATGATTTTGTGGTCTCATAAATATGGAAGCCAGGTGTTTTGTGCTCTAGGCCCGGTAATTTGCTGTATAAGGGTCAATAATCCATCTCAATTCTCAATTGATTCATTTTTGAAAAGTTGATGGTAGTGTTTACATCACCAGTTTATTGTGGAGATTCATAACGAATGACTAGAATAATCTGAGTAAGTTTCCTTTCTTTTTTTTTTTGCCTGTCCATAAGCGATTTATGCATTATTAATAAAATTACAGGAATAAAAAAAAAGTTTCCTTTCTATGGCAACTATGTGGATATTGCATATTTCAAGTCTGCAAAAAGATCAAAATAAATTAGAAACTCATATTTACTAAAATATTCCAAATGGAATCTAGGCCATGTGACTTTACCACTCACTTTCCTTTGCTAAAAGCCTTACTAACAAAAGAAAAGGAAAATAAGGGGGACATTTTTGTTTCTCTACTGGCAATGAGAAGTGTGTCATTTGCAAAATCTCCTGAAAGCAAGAGTGGATTATTTGTAAAAGTGTTAGTGTATTCTTCAGATTTATACTGATAACATACAATGATTCCAAGTTGCAATTTTTGCCTTACACTTTAGCAGAGAAGCGGAATCAACAAAGTAATAATGTTATATAGGAAAAATCCAAGAGTTAGATGTTAGGTAATGATTTTCCAATAATTTTTTCATTCATTTCTTTCTTTCTTTCTTTATTCATACACTTATTTATTCAACAAATATATAAAGTTCCAGATACCGAGCTGGGTGATGAGGATAAAAAGATAACTGGTTTCATGACTTTTTAATTTAATTTCTTTCTTATTAATATTTATGACCTATACATCAGTAAATAACCTATGAAAGTTTATAATGTTCTAGTCTGATATTTCTGTTCATATGAATATTTCTCTTTATTAGTAAAGAAATGTACTCTCTACCAGAGATTCCTATGAATGGGGAAAATCTTGAATACTCTAATGTATTTACAATAAATAAAAATATACCCAAATTAATAAATAAACAATAACATCCTAACACAGAATCATGATGCTTGCTAGAGACTCTCCATACTGCAAACAGAAGGGGATCTTTTAAGATTGAAACATGAGCTATGTGACTGTAGTAACTGACTCTTCTCACAAACTTAGAAGTGTGAACCATGAGTGCATCTTAGTCTAATTCTTTAGGATATCTCTTCCTAGGAGGGACTTTCTTTTAGTTGATAACTGGCTGAAGGAAAACAAAGATGTATTGAATCCATATATTTTTTTCAAAATATATTTTTATTTATTTCAGAGAGGAAAGGAGAGGGAGAGAGAGAGATAGAAACATCAATGATGAAAGGGAATAATCAATTGGCTGCCCCTTGCACGCCCCACACTGGGGATTGAGCCCACGACCCAGGCATGTGCCCTGATTGGGAATCCAACTGTGACTTCCTGGTTCATAGGTCAACTCTCAACCACTGAACCATGCCAGCCAGGCTTGATTCCATATCTGAAAAGCCTATGGCTTCAGACATAAGTGTGATCCAGGAACTCAAATGATGTCAGCAGGTAAGAGGTTTCTTTTTTGGCTTTGTTTTATCTGTATTGGCTCAATTTTTGAGCAGGCTCTTTCCTCATGGTGATAGAATGGTTGTCCGTAGTTCTAGGTTTATGTCTTCTTTTGCCAACAATTCAGGTGGAAGAGCATGCTTTTTTTTTTTTTTCCCAATAGTTCCAACGAAAATATAAGAATTGAGTTTTATGGAGTCTGGTTGGTCTGTCCTGAGTCACATGCCTCTCTATCCTTCAAGCTGGGTTAATGACAGTCTCATCCAAACCAAATAAACTGAGAATGACAAAAATCAGACTTCTGTTATTAGAGAGGACATGAGTATCAATGTCTATTATGCTACTTTTAGTAATATTTAGTGTCTAGAGCAGCCGTGGGCAAACTACGGCCCGTGGGCCGGATCCGGCCCGTTTGAAATGAATAAAACTAAAAAAAAAAAAGACCGTACCCTTTTATGTAATGATGTTTACTTTGAATTTATATTAGTTCACACAAACACTCCATCCATGCTTTTGTTCCGGCCCATTGTGGCCCTCGAGTCAAAAAGTTTGTCCACCCCTGGGAGAGTTTCTATTTGTCCTCTGCCTTATATCACAGCAGAAGTTTTCCCATTTGGCTGCCTCTCTCTCATTCCAGTACACAGATTGCCCCCTATCTCACACATTTGGGTTTGCTCATTAGTCTGTTTATGAGACCATGCTTACAACCAGGGATTTTCAGGACTGTGAAATTCTTAAGTGGGAAATGTTTCCATTTATAGCAGAAAAAATTGCTCTGTGCTAGTTGACCATATGGCCTGCTTTAGTGTGATGTATTCTTATGTCATCAAAATCCCTTGGTATTGGTATAAAATCAACTTCTATAGAGCAGGATATGTATTGTGTATCCTTTTATATAAAGAATTTTTAATACTGTATGTCTCCTCAAAGAAAAAGCATCATGCAGTCGTATGAATTATATTAGAGATCATTTTTAATTTGACAATTAAACTTTATATCCGCTGGATAGTTATTCTTAATCTAGTGGATTTCTGAGTGTTCAAAAATAGTTAACATCTGTCAACAGGATGACTCATAAGGAAATCTATACATCATAACAATTAGTTAAAAATATAACTTTCCACAGTGGCTGCAAGATCAGTATACTCCATTGAAGGATATATATGGAGTTCAGTGAAATTTAATTATATTGCTGACTGCTCTTCTGTAATTTATTTCTATTTGAGTTTCTGCATTCTAGAGTCTGACTGAAACTCTTTAAACTAGCCCTTGTCATAATATGAGATAGTCAAGATAAAAACCCATTATTTAATTTTAACTTAAAAACTCTTACTGGGAGTGGTAGAAACTGAGCTAGATTCTTAGTATATCAGTAAACCATAAATGTAGGGGAAGGAAAACCCAGGAAGACTGAAGTAGAACATATCAGACACACAAACACCCAAAATATTTAACACAGAAATAATTATAACACAGTATAAAGGTAATACACTCTTTTTGGTGCACAGTTATATTAGTTTTGACAAATGCAAAACTACTACCACCATTAAAATATGGTTCTATCACCCACCAGATTTTCCTTGGACTGTTCCTTGGTAGTGAACCCTTTCCCATCTCCAACCCCAGCAACCAAGGATCTGTGATCTGTCTTATAGCTTTACCTTTTCCAGAATCATATACGACATTTAAAAATGGAAATGTGAAAAATGCTAATGTATTTTAGTCACCATTTCCCATGAAAATCATGTTTTATAACTATGCTCTGCATGCTAGAGACCTAGAAGGATTCTGTTGGAAATTCCATGGACGGTTTCATCTCTACCAATCCCTGTGGACTGATAAATATTTTCTCAAGGAGTCAGTAATCTTAGGTCTTTGCTCAAAAACATTGTTATTATGCTGTTTTGTAGAAAAGATTGTGCAGTTAAAAACAGTTAATAGTGATAGAATATAATAGACTTTCTATTGTAGATTGCTTTTTCAAAATTCAGATATGCCTTTATGACAGTACGGACTGAAACCGTACTCATTGCCATAACTAAGGACTTTCTATAGCTTGATGTACCATGTATTTAGAATTCCTCACTCCCGATCACCTCCCCGCCCCGCTCTTCCTATCTCCAAAACAGCATATGTACACTGAGGAAAGGTAGAAAATATTGATGAGCATAGCAGAGTTGGAAGGGGACATAATTAAACTATTATAAATTCTTATACAGTATAGAAATGGTTAACTGTCTATGACTGATACCTAGACCTAAAGTAGACACCACAATAATAATTTTTGAAAGCTTGTTATTTTTCCTTATACTCATACTCTAACTTTATTATGTTTTGATCTTTATCACTTATTTAAAATATCACATCATATTTATTCTTTGCTTTGTAAGTTGTGCAAAGGCTATTGGCCAAAAACAGTAATATTCTGATATAACCTGATCTGATTTGACTATTTGAATTAGTTTGAATAGTAAAAATAGTTATAAAAATAATTTGTGCCAGAGTTAAAAGGACATTATTGTTTCATAAAATTGAGTAACTGAAAATTGACTTTTAATAATGATTGTTTTGTAATCTTATGCATAATTTTCTATTAATTCTTTGGAACATTACTAAGTAAATCTCTGGAGGTCTTAGTCAAGTTAAACTTATAAATTTGTATAAGTGGCTATGGTCCATTTTTCAAAAGTTTTCTGTGGTGTTGAAATGAATATAGACTATATCCCCAGTGCCTTGGATGTAGACTGTTTCAATGAAGAATAATTAATTAATTTGTGCATTCATAGAGAAAATTTTTACTGAGTACCTCTACTGCATCAGATACAATGCTAGGTACTGGGAATATAGAAGAGTTTCATCATTTGCTTTCAAGAGGCTCATAACAACTAAAATCTTCAAAAATGTGTTTTTAAATTTATATAATCTTTCTTTTCTTCACCAGTCATATCTAATCAATCACTAAGTTCTTTCAATATAACCCTCTAAATTGGTGGTTCTCATCATTGGCTGCACGGGTTGAAACTCACCAGGGAGTTTTAAAAAATACTAACGCCCGGGTTCTACCCCCAGAGATCAGACTTGGCAAATGCAGACAATGTCAATGTGTAGCCAAGAATGAAAACCATTGCCCTGGAGCAGGAGTTGGCAACTTTTCCTGGAAGGGACTAGATAGTAAATATGGTCTTTGCTGCTATGACTCAACTCTGCCACTGTGGCAGGACAGCAGCCACAGATAAGATGTAAACAAAGGAGTGTGACTGTGTTCCAATAAAACTTTATTTATGGACATCGATATTTCAATTTAAAATAACTTTCATGCGTCATGAAATGTTATTGATTTTTTTCCCGTCATTAAAAAAATGTAAACACTATTCTTAGCTCATGGACTGTACAGAAATAGGCAGTGGGTCAGATTTGGTCCATGGCTGTAGTTTGCTAATCCCTGCTCTCAAACAGCTCAGAAATCTAGGTGTTCATCAGAATCATCTGTGACATTTAGAAAAGTTCCTGTCCTTGCCCCCAGAGCTTCTGACTCAGCAGGTCTGTATGGAACCAGGGGATTGTATTGTGCAAGCAGGGTTTAAGAATCCCTGTTCTGAAGATTTATTGAATCTTTGTTTTTATCTAAATCCCCACCACTTTCCCCTTTCAAGTCTTTATTACTTTGCACCTGCACTATGGTAATAGCCTCTACCTATGTTTCCAGTCTAGGCTCTCACTAATTAATCTTCTACACTGCCATATTTCTTACCTTGTTTCAAACCTTCCAATGGCTTCCATTGCCTACAGGACAAAGTTTATGCTTACCAAGTCATACAATGGTTTTTATTATCTGGTTTTTGCCTGTGAACTCATCTCCTCACACTCTTGATTCTCAGCAAAATGGGCTACTTGTAGTTCACACTGTGCTATTTCTGGTCTGTGTGCTTGAGCTCATGTTGGTCCCCCTGTCTGGAAAGCCCTTTGTGTGGTATTTGTGTGTGTGTGTGTGTGTGTGTGTGTGTGGGTGTTTCTAAAAATATATTTTATTGACTTTTTACAGAGAGGAAGGGAGAGGGAGAGGGATATAGAGTTAGAAACATCGATGAGAGAGAAACGTTGATTCATCTGCCTCCTGCACACGCCCTACTGGGGATGTGCCCGCAACCAAGGTACATGCCCTTGACCGGAATTGAACCTGGGACCCTTTAGTCTGCAGGCCAACGCTCTATCCACTGAGCCAAACCGGTTAGGGCTGTTTTATTGTCCTTCAAGATGCAGGAGTATTTTTCACCTCCTCTGTATTCATGTCTGGGTAAAATTTCTGGATTAGATGGCCCTACCCTGTGTTTTCATAGCTCATTTGTTTACCTTCACATAACATGTATCACATGATATTAAAATAATATGTTTATAAGTAAATTGTATTTGAGATCAGAAACTCAGTTTTATCTTTATACTAGAGGCCCAGTGCATGAAATTCGTGCATGGGTAGGGTCCCTAGTGGCTGCCGGCCGGGGCCTTCCTTCATTCCGCGCCACCCCCCGGTGGTCAGCGCATGTCATAGAGAGCAATTGAACTCCTGGTCGGTCAAACTCCCGAGGGAACACTTTGCATATTAGGCTTTTATCTATATAGATATTGTAGCACTTAATGCAATACTTGATGCATAGTAGGTGCTCAATAAATGCTTACTGTCTTTTATGTACAGCATGCAAGGGAATTGGATCTGGGAACCAAGTCATAGATAAAGGAATAGATAAAATTTAGTTCCTGGACTGGAATATAAGATAGTTAATACCACTGGGGAGCAACTCAGTTGTCCTCAGGCAGAGCCAAGGAGTGTTATAGAGCTCCTGTAAAGGGAACAGTATAGGTCTCAGATTTGATCATTTGGTTATAATAAAACTAGAGATGAAATTGGACACAATGGGTCCAAGGCTCCCTGTCACCACTTGAGCCAAATTAAGCAGTGACAGGGTTGAATCATATATGAGTGTTTATTCCAATAATGCCGGCAGTATGGGGAGAGCAGTCAGTCACCTGGAAATTCTCCTCTGATCCCCCTCACCAGTTGGCTGATTATATACATGAGGGAGAAGATAGCTGCGAGCTGCAAGTGTAAGATGAAAAGGGGAGGGGAGGGTCTGCATTCCAGCCTGCAGGAGCTAAAAGTCCCATAACAAGGTGGCTAATCTTCTATGATGTTACAAACAGCTCAGCCCGTTCCTGGGACAGGAGAATGGTCAGTGTTCCTGAGAAAAACTCCCGGAGGGGGTCAGGGCCTGGACACAGCAATCAAATCAAAGTGTGTCCTGTCCTTGGTCTGTTCTCAAAATGTATTTTTTTCTGAGTCATGGACCCATCGAGGCATCTTATCTTTTTACAACCTTGTCTCATCCTCCAGTTTCCCAGGGTCTGTAAGAAAACTTCTTATCTATTGTTAAGGTGAAAAATTATTAAACAACTGTGGCTCTGTTCTTCTTACGTGCCCTTCCCCACTATCAGAGGCATTTAAGAGCTGGTATCCAAACAGATCGTGGGATCGTTACAGTGGAAGCATGGTTGGTACTGTAACAAGGACTTGGACTAGAGTCAGACACTGAATTTCATCTCTGCTATTTACAGTCTGTCTTATTTTGGGTAAGTTACTTAACTCCTTGAACCTCAGTTTCTTTATCTGGTGAAAAAGACAACACTATATATCTTAGAAGATTTTTTGGAAGATTAAGTGAGCTAACATGTGAAAGCATTCAGCAGAATTCCAGGCAAGGCACAGAAGCTCAATAAATGATAGTTTCTCACCCTATTATTGGTCATTCATATGTTAAGGTGAATGTTTTTTGCATTTGCTCTGTTAATATCAGTTCTTTTTGCCTGCCAAGGGCAAAACATTGTAGCAACAAATGGTTTGATTAGGGGTTGGTGGAAAAAGAAAGGAAGAAGAAATAATATTGAATGTCAGGTCTGATGGAGTATCCATTGGGGTTCACTGATATGCTCTAAAGTATTTTAGAGCAGTTCTTTAGGGCCTCGGAAGAGTGTCTTGCACATGCCCTAGTTAACTCCTCATCTTGCCTTTCACTTCCTCAGGGAACTATTTTCTTATTTTCCTGCCCATATCACAGTGATTTGATTACTAGCTGTCTTCCTCAGTAGGCTGCCTGCTCCGTGAGGGCAGGGAACTTATCAGTATGCAGTGTGTCCACAGTATGCAAAGTGACCATGACTGCACCTAGCTCATAGTAGAGGGACACCAGGATTGGGAAAAGGAATATTAGAAAATGGAAAGTGCCTGGCTGGCATGGCTCAGTGGTTGAGTGTCGACCTATGAGCCAGAAGGTGATGGTTGGATTCCTGATCAGGGCACATGCCTGGATTTCAGGCTTGATCCCCAGTAGGGGGCGTGCAGGGGGCAGCCGATCAATACTTCTCTCTCATCATTGATGTTTCTATCTCTCTCTCCCTCTCTAAAATCAATAAAAATTATTTTTTAAAAGGAAAGTGTTGAGATCATTTTTAATTAAACTTATTGGGGTGACATTGGTCAACATGAACATATAGGTTTCAGGTGTGGTTTTCTATGTTACAAGATTTGTATATTTCACTGTAACCACCACCCAAAGTCAAACCTTCTCCTGTCATATATTAGAACCCCCTTCTAATCATTTAAAACAAGCTTTTCTTTCTTGTTTTACCTAGGGCTGTCAGAATTGTTAAAATGCTGCACAGATGTTGAGATTTGTTTGAGAGATCTTGGAGTTTATAAACTCATTATCTACATCATGGGCATAATTTTTTTTTGTGGAAGGCCTTGATCTAGTCACTTATAAAATCTCTGCTGCTATCAGCAACAGTATGTGTAATGCCAATTGGGCAACAATTATACTTTATGGCTGCTACAGGTATTTTAAAGAGAATAAAAATAAAGATGATTGATATCTTGGTAAGTTTTAAAATGTGATATTTTAATAATAATTATTTCATATCATCCATTTTTAATAATACATGTATTTTTCACCAATTAAATTATATTCATCAGACTCCCTAAAGTGGAATCTTATTATGAAAGTGGATATTACATTAATGATAAACACAATTTTGTCTAAAAATATTGTGAAATTATGAGACTTATTGATTAATGAAAATATAAATTCTACCATAAAAATATGTTTACAATAAATTATATGTTCCTATATTAAATTTTATTAAGATTATTTTTGTTCAGGCATGAATAATAGCTTGAAAAGCAACACTACTTACCAGAACTTTTTTATTTTTTGGCATTAGCAAAAAAATGAAGGTTGTTAAATTTGAACAGCTAGAGATTTTTCTTGGAGAGGATATGAAATATGACATCTTCTTTTTTGATAAAACACCAAAAATAATGAGGTAGAATTAAGTGAGTTCACCAGTTTTCAAATGAAAACATTCAGGGAAAATAATGTGTAAGAGGTAGAGACTTAAGAGAAATTTCTGCACTCACCTACCTCAAATTGTTAGGACATGATTATGATGTTTTCCTAGTAACCAGTCTACAGTTTTAAGTAATTGTTTCCATTCTTTTGAAATGAAACAAGCAAGAAAAAATAACTTCACTAGAGTGAGTGAAATATGAATTTTCTACATGCTTTCCTTAGCTAACATTATTGAGCCTCTACTATGCATCAGGTACTGGCCAAGTTCTTTAAATATGTTCTCACCATCTTCACAACAGTTCCAGATATCATTATTCCTATTTTATAGTAGCAGAAACTAATGCTCGCCCAAGGTTACGAACTGAGTAGGAACAGCCTAAATTTTTACCTAGATTTGAATTTCCGTTAAAATATGTTGCATTCTCCAAATTAAAATTCTAAAAATGTTACCATGGTAAATGTAATCGTAAATCTAAACAGAAATCAAAGAACCCAATAAAATAAAGTAGCTTCTTTTCTAATGTGTTCAGTTAATAATAATACTTGCAGGAAAATAATTTTATATACATATTTTTATATAAATCTCTTAGATCCATTGGGTCACTACAGATAATGTCACTGATTTCCAATCCCCTTATTGGGGTTAGTGACTTATTGAATTAATTATACTGGTGATATTTTTCTTGGATAGAGAGAATAAAGACATTTTATTAATGTAAACATTCATCAATTTAAAATCTTTTCCAAGCTGATTATGGGATATTGTCGCTGTTGATGCGATGAAGAGGCCTACATAAACACACTAAAAAACTCCCTAACCTGGCTACTGGGCAAAAAGCTTCTTTATCAGACAGAGAAAGGCTATGCAGTCCCTCAAACCAACAATGACAGGATGCTCTCAGGGAATGAGGATCTCTCTGCTCTTGCCTTGTGTGGCACATGACAAACAGTAGTGAAAAATTAGCAATTATCGGCATTTGTCAACTCTCTGGTTCTGTGGCAGGAAAACGGAAACAGCAGCAATCATGCTCAATTTAAGTCTCTCATGATGTCAGGCTTTTCACGGACTCACACGGACATCAGAAGAGACTCGAAAAGGTTTACAGATGTGCAGTCAGCTATGACAGTGATGCTGCCAACGTGGCTCATGGATCAACTAACTATTAAGATATCAAAAGCGATCCCTGTAGCTTGCTGACAGCTGGTTCAATTGTTTGCACCTGTTTCCCCTGCATTACACATGTGTCTGGAATGGATTATTCTGGCTTGTTCGAGACTCATTTCACCTTTCCTCACTGTGACGTCCTCCAAGGAGCATCACTGCTGAAGAACAGGCAGCTCTCCACCAGGGCCCACAGAAGGAAGAAGCCAGTGTGCTTTGGAAAATGACTCCGGATGCCCGGCCAGTGTGGCTCAGTGGTTGAGTGTCAACCTATGAATCAGGAGGTCACAGTTCGAGTCCCGGTCAGGGCACATGCCCGGGATGGGGGCTCGATCCCCAGTGTGGGACATGCGGGAGGCAGCCAATCAGTGATTCTCTCTCATCATTGATGTTTCTGTCTCTTTCTCCCTCTCCCTTCCTCTCTGAAATCAATAAAAACATATTAAAAAAAGAAAAAGAAAATGACTCTGGGATGTTGGGTTGACAAGGTTATCAGTGAAGGTTGGTTCTTGATAACAGTTGACACTGATATATGAACAGTGCTTGCTTCCTCCATGAATAAGAGAGAGAGTTCTGTGATTTCACAGGATACTTGGGGTCTCCTCTTTGGATAGCAGAGTCACCATTCACACAGCCATCCTGAATCTGTTATGGGACTAGATAGGAGTATAAATAAATGAAACAATCAGCCCTCTCTCCCATCCCCTAGTCTCCTGAGCTTTCATGTTTCCCTGGATACCTCTCTCACTCTTAGAGGCAAATTCACCATGGAACTGACAAAGTTCAAGCTTCAAATTCTTGCGATTGCACGGGCCAGGTTCTGAGAGTTGCCCTTGCAAGGGGTTCACATGGTTACATGTTTTTGTGAAATGTGCAAAACTAAGACATTTTAACCACAGTGGGCTCAGACTGATGTTTCTTTCCACTTTGACTTCTCCTCTGACATACTTCCCATCATGTGATGTGGTGTTGGATGGTTGTGGGCACTTTTAGTGTCTGGCTAAGAGGAAGCTGAGTTGGGGACCCATTTAGTTTGGGTTTAGTGGGATATTTTTATGTGGTTTGCAGTTACTTCCGTTTTGTTATTGCTGGCTTCCAGGAATAGTCCTACTGTCCATTATTTATGCCTAATTTTGAATTCAGAGTTCTATATTGTTTTTTCTTAAGGTGGATCCCTAAATTGTAAAAGCTTCAGGCCCCACAACACCTCACAGCTCCTATTTGCTCCTTATAACTTGTCACCAAATCCTGTCAATTTTACATAGTGGCATATGGGTAAACTGGCTCCTGAAAAACAAAAAGCCCTGATTTATAGTGTTTGCTAATTTCTGTGGCCAGTTTCCATGGCTGATTCCAAGATACCAATGGTTTAACAAACAGCTCACAAAATTCTGAAAATGTAACAGTTGACCCCTGCAAGCTAGTACAAGATGGCTCCAGTATTCCACTAATTCCCTCTCAGAAATAGTTCTATAAACTGGCCTCTTGTAGTTCTATTTATCTAGTTCAGACTTTCATCTCTCCTCAATTCCATTCTCCCAAGACCATTGTAATAGCCTCTTATCCTGTTTTCGGCTACCTGGCCATTCTGAGTTCAGCCCATCTTATAAAATATGACCAGATTTACTTTTTTAAAATTCCAATTTGACCATGTGAGCCTCTTGCTTTAATCATCTCTGTCTCCCTTATTATTCATAGGGTAAAACTGAATTTCTGAGCTTGTTTACAAGTTCCTTCATGTTCTGACCCTTACCTATCATCTGGCCTCATCTCCCTCCATAGCACCAGGCTTCCCAAGAGAACTGAACACTCCCAAACATGCTGAAACTATCACTTTTCTGTGCCTTTGCCCATGGGGCACCTCTGCTTGGATTTTGCTTCTTTCTTTTCTCCACTTGGCAAACTCCTACACATGTCTACATCCTGGTCTGTTTTTCAGTCACTCACTATTGCAGCAATAAAGAAACTAAGCTTGGTTATAAGTTCCGCAAGCCAGGAATATCAAAATTTAACCTCAGGTTTTCTGCCCGAATCAGCTTTCAGGGGTAGTCATTAAAATAATGCTCTCCGCTTGCTAAATCTATAGGCTGTATCACATTGTCACATTTAGAAACTAGCCTGTCTTTAGTACTTTTACTTGCATTCCCTGTGAAGATTACTCTACTTCATAAGGATCTTGGGTCTTCCAGCAGGATTCTTTCCATACTTTTTATAGCACTCATGAGGATGTATGCAATCATCTGTTTATGTGCTTATCTCCTATGACTAGAATACATGCTCCTCAAGAGTAGGCAGCATGTCTTGTTAATCTTGGTATCCTCAATGCTTGACAAAATGGGCCCTCAATAGCACAAAGACTATACCTCCAAAAGTATGTGTTGATTGAAGAATGGATGGATGGATAAATGAATGAAAAGATGAAGTAGGCAAGTCAGTGGTCAAGGTAGGAGGGATGTGTTTTTCTATGCCCATACAAGTAGCAATCAGAATAGTCTACTTCCAAGTTGATAGACTGAAACTACAACTCTGGAAATAAACAGTGGAAGCTCTTGGTTTGTGGCTATTCACGTTTACAAGTGTAATGCCTTTATGAAATTAATCCTTGTTCTTAATTTTAAACATTAAAGAGAGATAGTAGGAGGAATTTTCCTATAATAGAAGCCTACCTTATGCATGTAGGGGTACATAATGAGCACCTAATGCATACTAACTGTTGTTTAAAATAGGGGGATAAACAGCGACAACTGTGGGAAGAGGTGGTAAGCTAAGAAATGAGAAAGAAAAGCAGGGTGCAAAAGAAATGCAGAGGAGGCTATTGTAATAATAAATAAATACTTGCTATGAAATATATAGGACAAAACTGGGATAGGGACAGAAATCAAGGAAGGAAGGAATAATTAGAACAGAAAGGTATTGAATAAGTGAAAAAATGATAGGAATTTCTGAAATGAGTGAGAAGATGGTTTCATAGTCTAATTTCATAGACTGATTTTATAGTCAGGCCTACTCAGATAATCTCTGTATTGTAATGCCAACTGACTAGGGACTTTGCATCAATAAAATCCCTTTATAGTGGTACTTAGATTAGTTTCTGAAATAGCACAGATGGGAATCTCAGGAGGCAATTCTGCCTATCTTAAGTCACCTTCTTAAGATTTTCGTTGGTAATTTTGATCAGGGTTGATTTTTGTATTTCACACTAATTTTAGAACTCAATACTCAAGTAAAATCTGATCTCACGGTAGATATTTTGCTTTGGGTTTTGAATTCTTTTCGGTTCTCAAAAATCACTTTAAAAATGCAGAAAACTAGAAGTTAGTGGGTGGGAGTTGTAGGAGAAGTAGAAAAGGATAATGTAAGCCTGTATCTACTAAGACTTTAACTTTTTTATTTTAAGCTGGAAGTTTCTTTTTTAATTTATTGTTTAAAGTATTACATGTCTCCTTTTTCCCCCGATTGAACCCCCCAGCCACTCCCACCCTTGAGGGCAAGCCTCCACTGCCCCAGTGTCTGTGTCCATTGGTTCTGCTAATATGCATGCATACAGGTCCTTTGGTTGATCTCTAACCGACCCCCTCCCCTGCCTTCTCTCTGAGGTTGGACAGTCTGTTTAGTGCTACCTTGTCTCTGGATCTATTTTTGTTCATCAGTTTATGTTGATCATTATATCCCATATATGAGTGAGATCATGTGATATTTATCTTTCTCCGACTGGCTTATTTCACTTAGCATAATGCTCTTCAGTTTCATCCATGCTGTTGCAAATGATAAATGTTCCTTCTTTTTATAGCAGCATAGTATTCCATTGTGCAGAAGTACCACAGTTTTTTATTTAATTTTATTTTTTAAAATTTTATTTTTTTCTTTATTGATTAAGGTATTACATATGTGTCCTTATTGTATAGATATACCACAGTTTTTTAATCCACTCATCTGCTGATGGGCACTTAGGCTGTTTCCAAATCTTAGCTATTGTAAATTGTGCTGCTATGAACATAGGGGTGCATACATTCTCTCTGATTGGTATTTTGGCTTTCTTAAGATATATTCCAAGAAGTGGAATCACTGGGTCAAACAGCAGTTCCATTTTTAATTTTCTGAGGAAACTCCATACTGTTCTCCACAGTGGCTACACCAGTCTGCATTCCCACCAGCAGTGCACGAGGGTTCCTTTTTCTCCACATCCTCGCCAGCACTTGTCATTCGTTGATTTGTTGATGATAGTCATTCTGACAGGTGTGAGATGGTATCTCATTGTTGTTTTGATTTGCATCTCTTGGATGATTAGTGACTTTGAGCATGTTTTCATATGTCTCTCAGCCTTATGCATGTTCTCTTTCAAAAAGTGTCTATTTAGGTCCTTTGCCCATTTTTTGATTGGATTGTTTATTTTCCTTTTGTTAAGATGTATGAGTTCCCTGTAAATTTTGGAGGTTAAACCCTTATTTGAAATAGCATTGGCAAATATGTTCTCCCATACAGTGGGCTTTCTTGGTGTTTTGTTGATGAGAAGCTTTTTATTTTGATGTAGTCCCATTTGTTTATTTTCTCCTTAGTTTCCATTGCCCTAGGAGCTGTATCAGTAAAGATATTGCTATGACATATGCCTGATATTTTGCTGCCATGGAGTCTTCTAATATTTTTATGGTTTCCCGTTTTACATTTAAGTCCTTTAACCATTTGAGTTTCTTTTTGTATATGGTATAAGTTGGTAATCTAATTTCATTTTTTTGCATGTATCTGACCAAATTTCCTAGCACCATTTATTGAAGACACTGTCATGACTCCATTTTATTAACTTTGTTTTTTTAAAGACTAACTTTTTATTATTGCTGTTTTTTAATTTTTAATAATTATTGTTGAAAGTATTACATATGTCCCATCCCCCTCCTCCCCCCAGCCCTCTGCAGCCCGCCCCAGGCCCTCACCACCCCATATATGCATGGCCTCATCTGTAAAGACTTTAACTTTAAAAAAATATATTTTTATTGACTTCAAAGAGTCAGGGAGAGGGAGAGAGAGATAGAAACATCAATGATGAAAGAGAATCATTGATCGGCTGCCTCCTGCATGCCCCCTACTGGGGATCGAGCCCGCAACGGGCATGTGCCCTGACAGAGAATCAAACCGTGACCTCCAGGTTTATAGGTCAACACTCAACCACTGAGCCATGCTGGCTGGGCAAGACTTTAACTTTCAACACTCTAGTTAAGATTAGGTAATATATATGGTGTCGCCAAAAATGTATACACACACTTTGAATAATTATAAAGTCAGTGTTTATTAAAACACATTTCATTTTCAAAATTGAGCTATCAGCTGTTAAAGTGTGTATGCATTTTTTGGGGGGACACCCTGTATAAATGAGATGTGCTGGCTGATTGTGAGCAGGGAGGATATGAAGAGCCACCTGAGAAGGGTTGGGAGGAGAAGTGTAAAGGGAGGACTTCATGGCCACCAAAGGACAACTTAATTCATCTCTCAAACTTATCTACCACTTTGGTATTTGGGCCAGAGCCTGCCACTCCTTGCCTTAGCAAATTTTGAGAGCTATTAAGGTCAACAAAACAGCATGACTTGTTAAAAAAGAAAGATCTCTTAAATCCCTTCAGTGTGACATCAGTCTGTTTTAATGGAAGCATTATGTTCTAAATCAAAATAAAAATTATTTCCAGCAACTTGGCACTAGTCTTGTATGAATATATTTCAACTGCTTTTAGTTTGGAATACCACATGTTGAAAAAGAGACAAATTAGAGAAAATTCGGAGAACGGCAACCAATATGATAAAATGTCTAGTTAAAGGTTCATGGCGCAGCTCAGGGGATTGGTAATGGGATATAAATCCTCTTTCTCGTCAGCACTTCATTTTTAGCAGTGTCTGTCTAATAACTGTCGTCACTGCTTAGAGTCAGACCAGCATGGGAGGGACTGATGGTTGGGGCAGTGTTCAGAATGTTGTAGTTCCTATTCCAAGTGGCATCACCATCAAAACCTTTTTTACCTTTTAGGTGAAGAAGTGAAGAGTTTAAACACACAGGCTAAATCAAGTATTCACTTTGACCTGAGCTAGTTAGTTTCAAGTCTGGCTAGAAGTATACTAATTGCTCTAAATAGTAGACTTTGCTATATTTGAATTAGTAGTGAGAGAAAGTCTTTTTTTCAAGATTAAATAAATATTCACAGTAGTTGAACTGTTTCCAAGAGGTTGGCAATTTGCTTCAAGTTTATGTTAAAAAATTTTGAATGCCAATTTATTTAACCATAGTGAGAACTACAATCTTGACTACAATGCTCATGTTGATGAGATCTGTGTATTCTATACCTATAGAAAGGCCTCTAGTGGGAGCCAAATCATAATCAGAAGTTGCTCTGTGGTTGGCACAGTGTTCTTTAGATGATTCTAAAATAAATACTGGATGTGTGCATCCATAATTTATGATCAAGTCTGGATGACAGGCCCGTTGCTTGGTGGGATGAGGCCTAGGATGCACGAGACCTCTGTTTCAGTCCTGAATCTCTTATTAATTCACTGGTGATGATTACTAAATTGGTAAAATAAGAAGCTAATAATAAATGGTCTCTAAGACCTTTATACTATAAAAGTTTTTGATTATATATATGCTCTGTTGGCAGCTAAGTAGATAGATAATTAACTACCTTGTTTCTATTCATTGAAGACTTCAGGTTTTTATAAATATAAGACAATTCAATAAATATTTATTGATGGCTTCCTATGTGCAAATTATTGTGTTAGGCATGGAACTAGACATGGTCTCTTCCCATAAGAAATTTAAATGACTAAAATACAAAAGTTGTCGTTATAAATTAATATAAATATTAATGAGTATGCATGATCACATGAATATGATAGTATGATATAAATTGTGACTAATGAATGTATAAGACAGAATTAAATAAAGCCAGCAATAGAGGTGCAGAAACATGTGAGACAGGATATGGAATAGGGAAAAATCTACATCATTTAGGGAGATTAGAGAGGAATTCATAGAGTATAATATTTGAGCTGGACTTTTAAGGATGGGAATGCTTGGCAAACTTGGAGAATCACTGATCTAGGGTCAGAGTTGGAGTGGCTGTGATGGTGATGTGAGATTCAGCTTGCCTGATAGGAGAGGAGGAAGAAGCTAATGAGGTACTAGCTTCAGTGCCTCTCAATTGTATGGACCACTTCTGTAGTAGTCTACCAGGGCTGCCATAACAGAATAGCACAAGACTGGTGGCAAAACAACAGAAATTTATTTTCTTACAGTTTGGAGATTGGAAATCCAAGATCAAGTTTCTGCTGGCAAGACTGGTTTTTCCCCAGGCTTCTCTCTTTGGCTTATAGATATCCACTTTCTCCCTGTACCCTCACATGGCCTTTTCTCTGTGCACGTTCATCTGTGAGGTCCCTCTTCTTTTTCTTTTTAAAAAATATATTTTTATTGATTTCAGAGAGGAAGGGAGAGGGAGAGAGAGAGAGATAGAAACATCAGTGATGAGAGAGAATCATTGATCAGCTGCCTCCTGCACACCCCCTACTGGATATTGAGCCCGGAACCCAGGCATGTGCCCTTGACTGTAATCGAACCTGGGACCTACAGGCCAACGCTCTATCCACAAAACCAGCAAGGGCTGTCTCTCTCTTCTTATAAGGTCATCGGTCATATAAAGTCAGGGTCCTTCCCTTATGACCTCATTAAACCTTAATTACCTCCTAAAAGACCCTATTTCTAAATATAGTCATATTGGTAATTAGGGGTTAAACATATGAATTGGGGGAGTAACATCAAACTTCTAAGGCTCTGAGAAGGGGCTCTAGTCTTGAATTCTTATGACCATATACTAGTATATATTTTGGGTGTGAAAAGAAAGTTATTTTTATACTCTTTGTCTTTAAGAGTGCCCCCCCACTCCCGCTACCACCATGATCCCCATAAAAAAAGAAAAGAAAAAAGAAATAGGCTTCAGGCCTCATAAAACCTGGGTCCAGCTCTGGCCAGTGTGGTTCAGTTGGTTGAGCATTGTCCCATGCACTGAGAGGTCACCAGTTCCTGGTCATGTCCAGGTTTCAGGCTTGATCATAGGGGGTTGTGCAGGAGGCAGTCGGTCGATGTTTTTCTCTCATTGGCGTTTCTCTCTCCCTTTCCCTTCCTCTCTCTCTCTAAAAAAATCAATAAAGATGTATTAAAAAACAACTGGGTCCACCTTTTACCTGGGACAAGATATTCACTAGGCCTATTGTTCAGTAGGAGCAGTACTCCAGAATAGGGTGCTGTGAGGAGGAACTGGGTGAGTGAGAGGTTTCCCATTATCTTACATGAGGACATAGGAGCTGATGGGAATCCTGAAGGCTGATGGAGCTGTGAATGATTTTATTTTATTTTATTGTTAAAATATATATTTTTATTGATTTCAGAAAAGGGAGAGGGAGAATCATTGATCTGCTGCCTTCTGCATACCGCCCACTGGGGATGGAGCCTGCAACCCGGGCATGTACCCTGACTGGGAATCGAACTGTAACCTACTGTATCATAGGCCAACACTCAACCACTAAGCAATGCTGGTTGGGTGCTATGATTGATTTTAGATTGGGGGATCAATACATAAAAAGTAAACCAGCAGGTAGGTCTACAGTAGGCATCTACTTTTCCCCATCCTACTCCATTAGTATCAAAAGGAACCCACACTAATGGAAAGGAACAAACATAATGAAGCATCTGGGCATTTAGGGCATGGAGTAATATGTGTTCAAGTTCCAACACCTGTAGGGAGCAGGTTATGTATTCTAGGCATCTTTCTTCCTTTAAGGCAGTGGTTCTCAACCTTCTGGCCCTTTAAATACAGTTCCTCATGTTGTGACCCAACCATAAAATTATTTTCGTTGCTACTTCATAACTGTAATGTTGCTACTGTTATGAATCGTAATGTAAATATCTGATATGCAGGATGGTCTTAGGCGACCCCTGTGAAAGGGTCGTTGGACCGCCAAAGGGGTCGAGACCCACAGGTTGAGATCCGCTGCTTTAAGGTCTTCTCTGTGTCCTCCTGTATCACTGCTTCTTGTCAGAATCACATGGGAGTGCTTGTGAAAAATAAAAATTCCTGTGCTTAACCCTAAACTGAATGAAGCAGAATCTTTGGTAAGTGTGACCAGAAAGCTTCACTTTGCAAGTTTAGATTTGATTTTTTACTCTTTAGAGACTGGGATTTACTGCCCTATGTCCACAGCACAGTAAAGTATGGCCTTTAATTTCAATACTGCTACCATTAGTATCAATTACATAACTACCTTTTTTGGAGCACTTATTATGAGCTGTGTGTAAGCAATGTACTCACCTGATTTTCATGGTAAAACGTTTACGGCGATAATATTACTGTCATCTTGCAGATGAGAGAGAAACCAAGGATTAGAAAAGTTAAAACAAATTTCTCAAGGCCAAATATTTAAAAAAATGAAGGAGAAAAGGAGAAGGAAAATTTGATAAACATTAATTTGCAAATATTTATTTAATGTAAAAACTATATTACAGTTCTATATGTTGCCTTAATTTTGTGTATGTTATAGTAAACATTAACTATTAAGACTCTTGCCTGCATAGGCATTGCTGAGTTACACTGTTAGACTGATATTATGATGAAATGGAATGCCAGGAAATTCCAGGCACTGTGGCAGAGAACTAGATTTCATGCACTTTTCTTGCCAATACTAACATCCCTCTCTGACACTTAGGAGGCTATGGAGACTAGTTTGGTTGACTAATGTTCACATTTTTGGTTTGATAAGAAATTTGGGCAGCTTTAGGAATAAGTTATATAGTTTCAGAAAACCTATTGTGTGATTATTTTATTTCAGTAGGATATGAATCAATAAATATGATGTTTTATTTCCTTAAAGCAAAATGAAACAACTCATAGTCAAAATACTTAGTAGGAATATTGTAATATTCCATCCCCTAGTCCTCCATAGTTCACTAAAAGGAGATAATTTCCATAAGTGAACCAAACAACATAATCAAATTTCTTTAAAAAAATTTTTATTTATTTATTGATTTTGGAGAGAGAGAGGAAGAGAGAAAGAGAAACATTGATTTGTTATTCCACTTATTTATGCATTCATTGGTTGCTTCTTGTATGTGCTGTGACTGGACATTGAACATGCAATGTTGGCCTATCGGGATGATGCACTAACTAACTGAGCTACCTGGCTAGGGCATCATCAAATTTCTTGAGGCAACTGTTGCAGTTACTGTAGTATGTGTATTCCTTCAACAAATTTGCATTTCAAATATACAAAAAGAAATAAAATATCTATTTATTATATTTAGACTGACTGGATGCCAATTATAAGAGAGGTCAAAGGATAAGTGTCCAAGTTGATATAATTTGTCTTAAACATATTTGTCCCTAAATTGAGGTCAGTTATTTCATAGATGTTTTATTTTGCAGATGATAGAACAAATATTTACTTCTTTTAATATTTATTTAAGTATAGATTTCTGGTTTCTAAATGCTTTTATAGTTTGAAAATGTTTTAAAATATACAGAAAAATTAAAATAAATAGAATTCACCTGCCATTTCTCCATTACCTGGATTTTGTAGAATAAGAAGCTAAAGGCTGCTTCTACCCATACGTTTTCTCCCCCCAGGATTAAAAACTATTGGCTAGCTATTTGATGTATATATTTCCTCTTTCCTAGGTTTATACTTTATATGCATATTTACATTTGATATCTAAATTAGAATATAATTAGATATATTTATTTAGAATCAGTTTTATTTATTAAAGTATAGTATAGCCATTTTCCTAGATCACTTCACGCAGGACTTTTTAGCTTTTTAATGGCTATGTAGTGTTGCTATTGAACCATTCCCCTATTTAATTTTATTGTTTTTCCTATTTATTTTTTTTCTCCTGTTTTTGCTATCATAGGCAATTTTACAACCAACCAAATTACTTTACACAAAATTTGTATATTTCCCCCACATATTTGTATTTGTTATATTTTCCACATTTGCTGGCACTGGCCATTAGCAATCTTTTAAATCCCTGACAATCTGCTGAGGACAAATTATATTTTGTTTTATTTTGCAGTAAAGAATTAGATAATTTTAAATGTTTTTATGTATTTTTTTCCTGGTATATTTCTAAAAGGTACATGTAGTCTATAGTTAAAAAAAATAGATGCTTAGTTAGGGCTAAATAACACAAAATAATTACTATTCATATCTTCAACCTGAATTTCTAAGCACTTTTATTTGCCAGGATGGGAAATTAATTTAAAATGTTTCCAACATTAACCTCAATTTCTGCTACGTCTGTCAGGGAACTAGATGAAGAATAAGTACTTCTGCTTGTTTGAGAAATTCAAGCTGGTTTTTTTTCCATCTGCACTTTGTTATTGAGAACAATCTTCATCTATTGCCCCATATTATAAATTGTATTTTAAAATTTGAAATCTATATAAAACACCAAAGATTATGATTTGGGATAGTTTCTGCCTAGTGCTAATTCATTTAGACTTTTTCACTTGGGTTCTCATAAAGTAAAACTATTTTTTTCTTCTTTAAAATTAGTTATTGAATCTTGGTGGATAAGAAACTGAAATGAGATGCTCTTTACTCAGTCAAACCAGCAAATATCTCTGCAGGCTTAGTCATAAAACCCACCACGGAAATAATCCTTGTCTCACAATCAGGTCAGAAATGATAACTGAAACCATGGAATCCTTAAGATAAGCT
Source organism: Myotis brandtii (assembly GCF_000412655.1). Taxonomy (NCBI): domain Eukaryota; kingdom Metazoa; phylum Chordata; class Mammalia; order Chiroptera; family Vespertilionidae; genus Myotis; species Myotis brandtii. The sequence continues at coordinate 3,130,597 of NW_005358649.1, forward strand.
ACCTGTGTAATCAGGGGAAATAGCTGAAAGCCTAATAGAAGGCTTTGTGTTGGAGGACAGTGATTGAAGTTCAAAAGGCTTAGCAGAGGTCAAGTTGGCAATGTCAGGTATTTCCCCAAGTTTACTTCATTCAATTAAGTTGAAACAATCTGCTCCTGTGAAAGCGTTAGTGGCTTTCCTGTGCTGGGGGGCCCAGGCAAAGGGATGGTCAGTTTCCTCTATACCAACAGCCGTGTCTGGGACAATTTAAAAAAAGAGATAGAGTTCATTTTCAAGAATTTATGTGCAATTCTTCTACATCTTGTGAATTTACTAGATATATCTGAAAGGGGTGGGAGATACAATTAGTTAGCTGCATGCATTAGCCAACCATCAGCAACTAAATTCTTTTCAAACTTTTGTTGTTTTTAAATGGGATGGCCATTCCTGTGTCTGTCACATTAATTGAGCTGGTTTTCTTCCTGTTTAGTCTAAACTACTGTTGATTGCCTTGACCCCTGCTTAGCAGTAGGACAAAATGCCCTGGTTTGAGGGCTTTCCTTGGAGTGCCTATATCTGAGTTCTAGGCTGCTGGATCTAGGCAGATTTTGGGCGAGAAATGTGCCCTCAAAGTCCTCTTTAAAAAGTAAGTTTCACATACCAGGATTTTGTCTTTTTTCTTAGTATGTCACTTTTCTTTTATCTTTTTTGAAATGTTCTGTCTTATTTCTTATTTGGAGTAATTGTTTTACAAACAGGAGTGAACTTTGTGGAGGAATAGAAATGGGACATACCTTGACTGCAGCAAATGATCAGATTACAGAGATAAATTGATATATGAGAGGTTCCGGAATACTGGGTAATTACGGCACATAACTCCAGGAAATTCACACACACACACACATTAACTTCTATATATGTGTGTATATATGCCTCTACATATTTTAATTATAAGAAAGGTTTAGGAGATAAAATCTACTTTTAGGTTGAAGAGCAGCAAATGCCAATAATTATCAATGTGTTTATTAGTTAAAGGTATATTTCTAAAAGCCCATGATCCCAGTACCTGTTTATTAGTCAGATACTGGGCAAAACAAAGTGGACAAGAATGATTTTATCCAGTAGATGCTAAACCTGGATAATTGTTAGATTCACTTGAGCCTACCTGGACCTCTTGAACTAGAATCTTCAAATTGGGAACCAGCTATCTGTCATTTAACAAGGTTCCCAAATGATTCTGATAGTCAGACAAGTTTGTGGAACCTAAAAAATCAGTGTAGAATAATGTCATTATTTTTGGAATCAGTTTGAGATTGAAGAAATTATTGCAATTTACTAAAGAACCATTCATGTGTAATTTTCGTAATGCATATGAACACTATCATCATAAATTCCCTCATTAGAACTTCTCAGTAGTCTCCTGACCTAGACATTGTGAGTTAAATTTTACAGATGAAGAAACTGATTCTGTTAAAATAATTAACAACATAAAGTTAAGAACTAGAAAAACCAGGATTCTGTCCCTGCCTCGCTACATGTCCAGGGCTTCCAGCACATTGACTTCTAGTTATCTCGAGGCAAAAATCATGCAAAGTCTTTTCCAGTACGACGTCTACTTTAGATCTAACATTTTGTCTTTCTGTCATTCTAAGATAACTTTTGAGATCCGCATTATTTCAGAATGCGGAGATCACAATTATTGAGTTGCTATATGCCTAAGTTTGTGTTGAATGATGGGTTGGGCCTCAGAGGGATAGGCTTTTACCCTCAAGGAGTTTTGTTGGAGAGATGAGATTTATTTGGGACAATAGTAAAAAGCCACAGGTTAAAATGTGAAAATGTACAGTATGGACTTTCAGTGCTGTAGTAGTTCAGAGAAAATGATTTGGGGCTAACATTTTAGGGAGGACTCTAGGAGAAGCAGGGTTTGATTTGGGTTTTGAAGACTGGGATTTGGAAAGGGTGGGAGAAGGCATTCCAGGTAAAGGAAGAGCATGAGTCAAGGAGCGAGTGTGTGTGTGTGTGTGTGTGTGTGTGTGTGTGTGTTTGGTTTTACTCAGTGGACTGGTCTAGCTGGGAAGCAGCAAGAGAGGCAACAGGGTATACAAGAGGGGCCATGTCCCATCCTTCAAGGTGGCTAAGCTCCATAGGGCACTGAGGTTGTCCGGTTAAAAGGTGACTTTTGGAGTCATTGTCCTCTTCTCCAATGTGTTGTTTATTATTCTGTCATGTAGGTGTTCCCAGTGCCCAGAAAATACTTTACCCTAATGCTCCAAAAGCCTCTGTCATTATCCAGAATCAAATTAAACACAGTGAATATGACCGTCACTCTGAGACACACATGGGATTTGGGATGTCGAAAAACACAAAAGCCTCAGCACAATAGCCAGAGAATCAGCAGGTTCCTGGGATATGACTAATTTTTCTCTGGCTGTTTAGTAACAGGTGGTATTTATCTAAGCAGACTGCCCTGGGCAGCTGGTTGATGGGTTCTTCCAGCTGGACATCTTCTCCCCATTTAGTCCAACCACACCTGCTTCAGATAGCAAACAAGAGCCTTTCTCATCTCCGGTATCTATACGTGGGGGTCGGGAGTATAGATGAACCATTCAGCTTCCAGCTGTAGTGTTGCATGATGTCTGAGGATCCCATCTGGCCTCCTATCAGAAAAAGAAAAAGAGGTTTTAGGTTTAGAGGTGGGCTTTTTTTCTTTTTTTTCTTCAGGGAGTGGTTTTGTCCTGTTGGGTTGCTTTCTTTTAAAAAAGAGATTTCATCATTGACTGCTATCGTGTGATCAGATTTATCTCCCATTAAAACTTCCTCTCCTTGAAGCATGCACTGACATGAGGGTGCCTGTCCCTTCAAGCTTTTATTGTACTGCATTAGGAATAGGAGAATAGTCTCATGAAAGATTAATCACTTCCTGTAAGCATCTTGTACCTGCAGACAGGCAATTACTGAAATATGTCAGAAAGAAAACAAGAAAGGATGTTAAAATGTATCGGCCAGGTATTTTTTGGCAGTGTGACTACAAAACTTGTTTGGGTGCCAGCTTTTTTGGAGCCAAAAGGACTTCTGTGCTGAGTTAATGGATCATAGTTTGTTTTGTACATGAGTAGCAATGTTTTCTTTGTAAGGATAGCCAAAACTTTGGCACTGCACAGGTATTTCTCTTGAGGCTGTACAAATGTGTGTGCATTCTTATTTATTTCTTTGTCCAAACTGAATCATAAATCAACCATTTGGACTAAATTCATTGCTGGCAATTTAAAAAATTTAGTGCTGGGCCTGCCAAATATTAGGTGTTTAATAAATATTTGAGGACCGACAATCTATTTTATAGTTGTCAAAGGGTTAACAACAAAAGAGAGATATTTCAGGTGATGTCATTGGATTCAGTCTTGAAAAATCCCACTAATCAATAGAGTACTGGGTTCACCACCACCTTGACTCAAAACTTTATATTTACCAACGATGTTCCAGGCTTTGTTCTAGAGGCTGGACATAAAGCTAGAGATAGAAATAAAAATAGAAATAGATAGATAAATAGATAGATATTCCTCACTTTTATGAAGCTGAAGATTCCTGGTAAAGGAAATAGTAATACAGCAATATCAACAACAAAAATAACATTTATTGAGCACTTGCTATATTGGAGAGACTTAAGCCCTTTGTATATATTCATTCATTTTCCCAAAATCATTTTGCAGATGTGTAAACCAAGGTACAGGGAGTCACACACCTTTCTGTAATTTATCCAAAGCTAGTAGGTGATGGAACTGAGATATGAGTAAAAATACAATACCAAACGTTGAATATGTGGAGTGCTCTGTTGCAGTGAGTATAGGAAGCTCCCTCAGCTCAGTAGAATGGGATCAGGAAAGAGTTTCAGAAGCAGGTGATGTGCAAGCCTTTTCTTCCCTATTTCTCCTAGTGGCCTTGGGATCTGGCATCTGGGACATCTGTTTCTCTCCAGATCTGGTCCCAATTCTTTCCATGTTCTTTGCCACAAACAAGGAACATAATATCTGCTCTGTGGCATCTCTCCACTGATGTCTCAACAAGGTTTTCGACTTCCAGCAGCTATAATTATATCCTTTGTGACTGGCAGCCTGCTGTAGTGGCAAGAATGTGGGCTCTGGAGTGAGACACACTTAGATTTATTTGAATTCTCGTCCCTTCACTTGCAAGCTGTGCAATATTGGGCAAGTTCATAGAATTAATTTCATGAATCTCTGGTCTGTTTAAAGAACTAATTGAGGTAATATATGTAAGATATATGTCAGATAGAAGGTGGTCAATAAATGCTAGTTTTATTTCTTTCTCTTGTAAGACTATGATTTTTTTGACCTATGTTTCTCTCAGGACCTAGCCTCATTCCCCATAAGTAACGATGATTAATACATATCTGTTAATTTGATTTTATGGAAGAGGAGAGATAATTTATGTCAATGTTATAGTATTAAATCATCATATATACAACATCTTACCGGAATTTTTTTCTCTCCCCCCTTTTTCCCCACTTCCACTTCTATCTTCCTTATTTAGTTTAAATTTTATTTGTCTTTCACGTTTTGGCCTAGATGTCATTCTCTTCTAAAAGTTTTCTCTGCCTGAGTTAGGCTCCCCTCCTCTCTGCTTCGGTAGCACCTTGGGCTATAGGAGCTATAGGTGGCAGATAAGATTTTTTATTATTTTTATTGAAGTGAAATTCACACAACATAAAGTTAACAATTTTAAAGTATACAATTTAGTGGCATCTAGTACATTCACAATATTGTGTAGCCACCACCTATATCTAGTTCTAAGACATTTTTATTACCTCAAAATAAAACTCCATACCCATTAAGCAGTCTGTCCCCATAGCCCCTCCTTGCAGCCTCTGACAACCATCAATCTGCTTTCTGTCCCTATGGATTTATCTGTTCTGGGTATTTAATATAAATAGAATCATATAATATGTGACCTTTTTGTGTCTGGCTTCTTTCACTTAGCACAATATGTTTCAGGGTCATCCGCATTGTAGCACTTATCAATACTTCATTCTTTTACATGGCTGAGTAATATTCCATTGTAGGTATATGGAAATTATATACTTTTTTTTTTAGTAACCACCAGCTTTACTATTTTCTAATTTCAAAATGTTTTCCAAGTGTAATGTAAAGATAAGCCCAGGACCTGGCACTAACTATATGTAGAAAAAGCCCAATGCCAGTAGATTTTAAAAACTTTGTTCAGGGGGAAAAAGATACTAAAGGTGGTACATATAGATCTATTTTCTAAATTTAATTTTTCTGGTGTTAAATAAAAATGAACAACAATCTAACCATGAAATAGTCCATGGGGGAGAGGAGAGCAATCATTTTTAACCCAGCTCCCCAGAGTCCTCCCAAAGCCTCTGGGTTGACTCTTATAGTTGGACTCTTTGAGATTTCACTGTTTATCTGGATTCTTCAGGTCGCATTTTAAAGAGCATCAACCTAAAGATAGTAGCTCTAGCACCAAGAGCTGTTCATAGAGTGTAGAGAACTCATACCTGACTTATTGAGCAATTATCATGTGGAAGGCACGTTGTTGAGCATTGAAGCAGGTGCCATTTGGGGAGGATTTAGGTTGGTTTTGTTGTATGTTAGTTCCTTCACTGGAGGAACTGGTAATTTAAGTGGGGTTATAATTTTTAGACATAAAGAGATTATTAACTGTGTCCAGAAATGCATGCTTATGCTACTTGAGTGCTACAGAGGATGAGAGTAACAGGAAGAAGCAAACCCTGCTGGGGAGGATTATCAGAGAAAGGTCCCACAGGAAAAGAGGAACATGAGCTGCTTTTAAAGATACGTAGGATTGGTGTGTGCAGAGGAAGGGTTATCTCCTGGTAAGAAATGGACTCAGCAAGGCTACTGAGTTTGCTGTGGAGCTTGCTTCTGAGCAGGCTTATCGTTTCAACAAAACTGAATAGAGAACACATAGTAGAGTGAGCCAGCAGAGGCAGGATGTCTGAAGAAGGGAACGAATTTCCTTAGAAAGTAAAGAACTGAAATCTGGGTTGGACATTGTGGCTAATTCAGTCTGATGAGGGGGGAGGGGGAGAGGGGTTCTGCTAAAGAACCTCAGGTGAGGGAATTGAATTTCTTTGGAAATTAATTGAGTGTCACAGATCTTAAAACTAGATGTGGACATGGCATTGATAATGGTCTTAAAACTTCTAAATTCTTCTTATATAAGTTGTGAGACTAATCAGAAGGCTACCCCTGCTGAAAGTCAGCATTCTCCATGTTTCTGGGTGCAGGTGTATGATCTTCCTTTGATAAGTTATCTGTCTAACGACAAAACCAGTAGACACTTTTGTTCCATAATTTGGCTACTTTCAGATTATTAGGTATTCACTTTGTTTTTCTTGGAAGGAGAATCAGGATAAATAAAATTATACTAGTTGTGGATTGCAAATAGCAATCTATGTATACACCGAGGAAGGAATGATGTTCTCTCCCAAAGTCTCAACTTCCACCTAGAAAAGGAGCTTTCCACCAGGATAAGGAGCCATACACCTGGTGCTCTGAAATGATGATTTTTGTCATGGAAAAGGGTTTTGCTTTTCCCATTTGGGTAATATGCTTATTGAGTATATATATTTAAATATATATATAGTTAAATATATATATTTAACTTTTATTAAATATACATATTTAATTTTAAAAAATCCTCACCTGAGGATATGTTTATTGATTTTAGAGAGAGAGGAAGGGCAGTAGGAGAGAGAAGTAAACATCAATGTGAGAGAGAAGCATTGATCAGTTGCCTTCCATACATGCCCCAACTGGGGAACAAACCTACAACCTAGGTATGTGCCCTGACTGGAATCGAACTTGCAACCTTTTTGGTGCATGGGACGATGTTCCAACTAACTGAGCCACTTGGCTGGGGCAAACAGTTATATTTTTATTTATGACTTTGTCTAGTCTCTGTGTAAATTAAGAAAGTGTTAGAAGCCTGGCTGGTGTGGGTCAGTGGTTGAACGTAGACTTATGAACCAGGAGGTTATGGTTTGATTCCAGTTGGGGCACATACCCAGGTTGCAGTGTGGGGTGTGCAGGAGGCAGCCAATCAATGATTCTCTCTCATCATTGATGTTCCTATCTCTCTCTCTCTCTCCCTTCCTCTCTGAAATAAATAAAAATATTTTAAAAATTTTAAAAAAGAAAGTATATTAAGCAAGCAGATTGCTGTGCTCACCAGCTGTCAGCCTGGCTTGTGGCTGAGCAGCGCTCCCCCTGTGGGAGTGCACTGACTACCAGCGGGCAGCTCCTGCATTGAGCGTCTGCCCCTTTGGTGGTCAGTGTGTGTCATAGCAATCGGTCGTTCTGCCATTTGGTTAATTTGCATATTAGTTGGACATTGTGGCTAATTCAGTCTGATGAGGGGGGAGGGGGAGAGGGGTTCTGCTAAAGAACCTCAGGTGAGGGAATTGAATTTCTTTGGAAATTAATTGAGTGTCACAGTCTGATGTGACACTCAGGATGCTAGCTTCACACACATATAGTTCTGCAATTAAAGCAGAGCTCACCTTACCAACTGTGTCACCTGGAATCAGTTTTTCAATCTTTCTAAACTTTAGTTTTCAGATCTGCAAAATGGGGATAAAAGTATTACTGACTTCTTAGGATTTTTATGGGGTTTAATTGAAATAATGTATATGGTGCACAGAGCACAGTGTCTGCCATCTAATAAACTGTTAATGGATGATAACTGTTCTTGGAGTTCTACTATCACATTCTATGGCCAGCTCATTCCATACTTTCCATACTTTCAGTAATGTGAATTATTTCAAAGTCCTGGAGAGATTTACACTTCAAAAATGGTTTATATACAACATATGGGAATTTATAAGATAGTCTAGAAAAGTTATAAAGCTTGTATTTATGTTGGCAAAAGTAATACTTGAAAGAAGAAAAGGCTATCTTTGGCATGGGATTAAAAAGTTTTAATTATTACATTCTGATAGCATTAAAAAACCTATTTAAAGAACTTGAAGACAACACAAATAAATGAAAAGGTATATCATGCTCATGGATTGAAAGAATGTTTATTGTTTAAATATCTATGCAACTCAAAGTGATCTCCAGATTTCAATGCAATCCCCATAAAAATACCAATGGTATTTTTCATAGAACTAGGACAAAGAATACTAAAATTTGTATGGAACCACCTGAATAGCATAGCAATCTTGATAAAGAAGAACAAAGCTGGAGGTATCACATTCTCTGATTTCAAACTATTCTATAAAGCTATAGTAATCAAAACAGTATGGTATTGGCATGAAAAAAGACACATAGATCAATGGACTAGAATAGACAGCTCAGAAATAAACCCACCCATATATGGCCAATTAATCCATGACAAAGGAGGCAAGAATATACACTGGGGAAAAGACAGTCTCTTCAATAAGTGGTGTTGGGAAAACTGGACAGGTATATGAAAAAGAATAAAAATCAAACCACTATCTTACACCATATACAAAACTAGATTTAAGATGGATTAAAGACTTGAATATAAAACTTGAAATCATAAAACTTTTAGAAGAAAACACAGGCAGTAAGCTCCTTGATCATAGGTTTTATCAATACTTTTTTGGACCAGTCTCTTCAGGTGAGGGCAACAAAAGCAAAAATAAGCAAATAGGGTTACATCAAACTAAAAAGCTTTTTCATGTTGAAGGAAACTATCATCAAAATGAAAAGGCACAATGGACACAGACACCAGAAGGGGTGAGGGCATGAGTGGGGTGTGGGGAGGCAATGGGGGGATAAGGACACATAAATAATACCTTAATCAATAAAGAAATAAAAAAAAAAGAAAAGGCAACTTACCGAATGGAAGAAGATATTTGCAAATCACACATCTGATAAGGGGTTAATATCCAAAATATGTAAAAAACTTGCACAACTTAATATAAAGAAAACAAACAACCTGATTAAAAAATGGGCAGAGGACTTGAATAGAAATTTTCCCAAAGAGGACATACAGATGGCCAAGAAGCACATGAAAAGATGCTCACCATCACTAATCATCAGGAAGATTTAAACTCAATCCACAGTGAGATATCACTTCACACCTGTCAGAATGACTATTATAAAAAAGACAAGAAATAAAAAATGTTGGCAAGGATGTGGAGAAAAGGGAACCCTTGTGCACTGTTTGTGGGAATGTAAATTGGTGCAGCCACTATGGAAAACAGTATGGAGATTCCTAAAAAAGTTAAAAATAGAATTATTATACTATCTAGTAATTCCACTTGTGGGTATTTATAAAAAAACATGAATTTGAAGAGATACACCTGTATGTTCATTGCAGATATGGAAGCAACCTAAGTGTCCATCAAAATGGAATATTACTCAACCACAAAAAGAATGAAATTTTGCCATTTGCAACAACATGAATGGACCTAGCGGGTATTATGATAATTGAAATAAGTCAGATGAAGATATTACTTACATGTGTAATCTGAAAAAACAGTACAAATGAACAAACAAAACAAAACAGAAAATGACTCATAGATACAGGAAACAAACTTGTGGTTACCAGAGGAGGGAGAGATTGGGGGGAGTGGGTGAAATAGGTGAAGGGAATGACAAGGTACAAATTTTCAATTATAAAATAAATAAGTCATGGAGATGTAAAGTACAGCATAGAGAATAGAGACAATAATACATTTGTATGGTGACAGATGGTAACAACTTATGTGGGGGTCATTTCATAATGTATATAAATATCAAATCACTATGATGTACACCTGAAGCTAATAAGATATTGTATGTCATTAAAAAAACCCATTTAGGTATTGTCTGGACAGTTTTGATTTGTCCCTTACTTGTCATACATTTATTAATTTACTAAAGTGTTTCTTTAAGTACTAAAGGGTTCAGAATTGTAATAAATAGTTCTGTGTCCAAACTCATGATTTAACAATTGTTGGTCAAATATAACTTAATAATTAAATGACAAAATCTGAAAATGGATTATGACTTTTTAGCTGCCAGATGATTTTCCATAACAAAGTATTGAAGAATTAAGAGGAATAAACTAGGGCCATATGGATTTCATTTTTCTTGAAATACATTTTAATTCAAAAATTAAGGGAAAAATGGGGACACTTTTTTTTTTGAAGCCATTTTTTAAAAAGGTAAATGTTTGGCTAAATACAAAGTAATACCAAATTCAAATATGTTTTGAACACCATTGCCAACTGCCAAAGATTGTTTTCTTTTAAATGGCAATGAAAATAATATCTTTCTTTACCAAAATCTTCTCTCTTCTTCTTTTTCCCATATGATTGACGGAGTTGGGGAAAGAAATTCTAAGTAAAGCTCCACAGTTAAAATCCTGGTCTGGGAGCTTAGAAATTTGGGTACTACATTTCCAGATAAAGACTTATAAAAATTTTCAGAGATCAGAAACTATGGAAATGGCATTTTTAAATTAAAGTATAATTTTAAAACTTGATAATTTTGTTGCTATAGTGAATCCTAGCTTCAGATTTTTATATTTTTCCCATAATAGGAAAATTTTTTAGTCAATTATATTTTGGTTAAATTTTTTATCAAATAGCACACATCAGGACTTTTAAGAATTTAGGCTTATACATCTGAGTATTTTTCTGTAAATTATAAATAAAAATGTTTCATAATTGTCTAAACTTCAAATAATTCATAAAACTAACATGTTTCTATGAGTCTTTGTCCTGTGTAGAATGTTCAAGTTCATCTTCCGTGTATACTTCAGGCAGACTTGTACTCCTCAAGGAATGAGAGAATTATACCTCCCCCGCCCACACACATATAGTTGTATTTAATTTTAGAGAGCGCACCTAAATCAGATTTTCATCTGAGGAAGGAGCTGTTACAGAAGTGTTAAGAAGAGAATAAATCCATGTTTATAAGCAGATGATATCCCAGTTCACAGTGTAAAATGTAAATTACCTAGCCTAAGAGAAAAACGATAGATTGTTCTAGAGAACAAAGAAATTTGCCAAACACAGGCAAAGTCTGTGAGTCAAGAAAGGCAGAGACAGAGAGACAGAAAGAGAGAGAGAGAGAACAAGAGCACAGTCTGTTTTAGAGTGTTAAAATATAAAGTTATGAGATGTGCTAAAATATAAAGTTTTTCTACCCCAAAAAGAAGAATAAATGAAAGCATGGGGGTCTTATCTGAGTTTTCAATTCTTACTCCAGGCAGGGAAAATTCACCACAGCTGAGGATCATCTCAATGAATACCATTCCTCATCTTTTGTATGGTCCTGTTCCCCATGAGTCTCAGTTTACATCCTATAGCAGCTAGGGTTGAATGAGGAATTTCCTTTCTTTCATCAGCAGTTAAATCTCTGCCTAAGAGCCACCTCTCTGTGCAGGGGTGACCAGTTAGCTGGGGCAAGTAGGAAAGAGTTTGAGGAGAGAAGATACAATTAGAATGTTCACTTAGCATGAGCTTTAGAAGAAAGAGATTAGGTAGGCCCTTTATATCTCATCCCCTGGGCATACAAGCACAAACACAGCAATCTCTCTGTAACATCAGCACCCTGGGTCCATGTTTTCAGGTGGTCTTATAGCTGAGCCTGTCTTGTAATGAAAGAAGTTCTCTGATACTGAAGAAAATAGTAAATGCAGGGCCACCTACAATGGATAATCTATTATTAAATCCTACATTAGGTAAGACAAACAGTGCAGTTAGAGAAGATACCTGCCAGTACTTAATGATAAAAGTGTTGTGATGTTTTGGTATAATTTATAGTATAATATGTTATCATTGCTAATTTGCATATATTAACTCTCTCTAAACTCTATGTTCATTATGAATCTTAGCATGCATCTTTCCATGTTTCGGTTATGAGTATTTACTTAATTGATAGAGGTGTGCAGTAGATAGTGCATGGGAAAGTAATTAGTAGCAAGACTGTGAGCATGAGTCGGTGTGTGCTCCAAGCCTGAAAACATGTGATGATCAGTGGGTAACGACTTGGCCTTACACTGCTGAGTAAAATCTCTTAGAATTACATTAAATGAGAAATGAAACTGGACACTTCGTGGCTTCAAAATTTAATTTTGAAAAAGGGGATCATGGCATCCCCCAAATGGCACATGTCTGCTGACTAAGCAGTGCAAGATGCTGTAACTAAATCCTGAAAGTGAAGGCTGCAAATAGAAATAATTGGAGAAAAGAAAAGAAAATTGTGTTAGTAAATTCAGCAACCACTAATCCCTGTTTTTTGATCAAAGGCGTCTAGACACTACCTAACTCCATTCTGCTTTTATGACTGCTGCAAAGGAGCGTGCATTCTGATGATCTTATTTACAGTGTTGGAAGATGTCTGTGTAAACAAACATCTCGGAACACTTGTCCATTTGTCAGAGTTGCCTGTTCTCTGGGCTTATTTGGAAATCTGATTTGGTGTTAACTAGCATTCTTTTGGAAGTTACACCAGCAGCCCACGGACTTACTATAACTGAAAAACATGCTCTTTTATATTTAGTGCTCGAGCCTAGCCTGTCTAAGAGATTCTCTCACTCCAAGTAGCACTTTTCCATGCATGTAGCAGACACTACAGATATGTTGCCTCTAAGACCCAGATTTGGGTGGTGGTGGTGGTGGTAAATATTGACCTCAAATATTTCTGTTCTTTTGTCCCCCTGTGTTGTTTTCATGTCCTGAATACATAGTTTCTGAAACAAAAAATACGATCATCATAAATATGAGTGCCCCATCTTCCCATTGAAAACAATGTCAAACATTTATTTGAGAATTTATATTTCTCAATATAAGACACTCAATCTGAGGCACTTTGCATACATCTTTTCTACAACAATCCTTCCGAGTAAAATGTCACTAGCCTCATTTTACAAGCAGGTAAACCGAGAACTCAGGAAGGTTAAGCAGTTGTCCAAGACCACACAGCTAGTGAACCAAGATAGGGCTAACCCGAGGCCTGATTGTAAAGCCCCTGTTCTTCTTATTAGGCGACTCTAGAAGTGTCCCTGGTTCAGGCTATTCAGGAGGATGTTGAATAGAAGACCTCTGTGGTATGATTTGCCTGTGAAAGTCCCCTGCTCAAAAGGTTTTCCTCTGTCCAGTTGGGTTTTAGAAACGCCTTTGATGTAAAACATTGCAACACTGGGGAAAGGATGGAAATACACATTCACAACTTATTTTAAAATAATTAACTAAATTACCTAGTGGGACCCTGAGAATGGGATACTACAGGATGGATGAGGTTTTACTACAGAAATTTTTGCAGCTAAGGGGGTGTAATTTGAAGCTCAAGAGGCGTTGCGGGGTCTAGTTTCTGCCACCAGGGGTCAGTGTGCAGGTACTAGAAATCTAGTCAGGAGGCAGCATTGGGAAAACAAACTTGGATCAAAATGGAAAATGGAAATGGAAACTATATTTCAGTTACTAAGACTTGGCAAAGAGCCCCTGGCAGGTTAAATCCCAAACTGAAGCTATAAATCAGAAGTTACTTATGACTAGGCCCATCTGAAGACATGAAAAAATATTCTGTCTCGATGAAGGCAAAATGTCTCTACCATTAGGATTGTTAGTGAGTGATGTTTTTAAATGACAATGTGACTGTTACAGTTCACAGAAAGATACAACAGTCTTCTCAAGTTTATTAAAAATTCCCTATTAATTACACTGTCAGGTGATCATATGACAAGGAGAACAGAGGAAGGACAAAAGAAAGAGGAAGACCAAGAAGTACATTTCAAGATTTAAGTACAAGCATCTTCTCATTTTTTTAAAAATAAAAAATTGTTCTTTAATGTGTTAAATAATTGTTAATGGCTATTTCAATCCTTTATCTTTTCATTCTTTTACACAAGATAAAGTACGCAGTAAGAGGAAAATATTCAAGTGGTGTTAAATATTTAAGAAAATGCATTCTCCAACAAAATGTCAGATTCAGTTTTATTGCTTCCAAATATTTTATTTTTACCTCGGCTCATTTGTGAACTATTTTGCTTGGTTGTACCAGGACTATTTTGCAACAAATGTTGACATAGCTACTTGGATATTTTTATATGGTTTGAAAAATCTAGAGGGTTTAAATTCTTTATGTTCAAATAATTACTCCAGGAAACTGTAAGATAATTTAGTTCTCTTCTTATTTTTCAAAATATAAATACATTCATTTAGTAGTTAGGAAACATATTCAAAATGGTAGTTTGCATCCTTTATGATTTAATAGGAGTGTGTGTCTGCTAGAGAGCATAGTGAAAGTTAATTGCTGTCTACTTGGAAAGCTCAAGCAGCAGATTTTGCCCCTGGCAAGATAATTTTACAAAAGCAGGAACAAATAACGAGCCAGACTGTCTCTCAGCCATTACTATGTCAGATGAAAGCTTCTCTCTCTCTCTCTCTCTCTCTCTCTCTCTCTCTCTCTGTCAGCTGGAGGCAGAGGATCTAGCAGGGAAATCCCAGCAGAGGAAGGAGGGTATCTGGCTGGAAGGCTTGTGCACCAAACACTCACAGGGAAGAAGAAGATAATCCTCTACTGAGTGAAATCATTGAGGTGTACCAAGTATTTGTTACAGCAGTTAGAATACCCTGATACATGGCCTTGGTGGAATTTATAAGGGAAGTCAAGTAATGGGCAAATAAAGAAATAAAGATGGCTGTGATTACAAGTTAATTACAACTTGTGAGTGTTCTACAGAAACAACCAGAATAACTGAGATGCACGGGGCTCCTTTGATATGTATGGACTCGGTTAATAATGAGCCAATTAAAATAAGGATGCTGAGGGAAACAGCAAGTGCTGATAGGACATGCCTCCTGTGGCAGGACTTGATGATAAGCACTTTATACACCTAAACTCATTTACTCTCACAACAACCCTAGGAGGTGGGGATTATTCTTATCTTCATTTTACAGGTGAAGATAAGGATGCTTGGAGCTGGCGCATATATATATATATATATAAACTTAAGGGAAATGGCACATATGACTGTTTATGATCTAAGCAGCAAAAACCGTAACACAACACATAGTATCATAAAAGGCTTCATTTGTGCCAGTGAATTTTGAGTGACATATTTCTAGAGTCAAGTACAAATTATCTTCTGGCTAAAATATCTGCCTGCATTAGCTTTGACTCACTTCATGTAGGTCTTTCAGCACTGGGACTTAACATTCTGACCTAACATTTAATGTATTAATCCTAATTTTAATCCTATACCAAGACTCTCTGTTGTATTGAATCAATTCAGGTTAATTCAGAATTATGTTGCTCCCACCCAGAATCAATAGACCCACTGTTGGTTCTCTCCAAAGCTGACCACCCAGTTTTGTGAGAATCTGCAGTGAATTAGAAAATCTGTCATTGCTGGGGAGACTGGGCAGCTCCGATATGGCATGTCATTCTCTCTGGTCTATACAATACCCACTCTTTGTCTACCGTCTCCTAAACTAACCTGACATAACTGAGCCCGCCGGTCAATGAGATCTTTATTCTCCGGGAAGCAATGCCTTGCACACCAGCATTATTAAGAAATTTCTGGACAATGTTTCGTGGCTGAAGAATAATCCAAGGTTCTATTAAAAAGCCATCTGGGTAATTAATAGCACATTTGTTCTCAGCCTCCTCCCAATTTGTCCATTAGTGGAATAAAAGCTCAGGACAAAGGGTAATGTGGTTCAGTTATATTTTACAAGAATTCTTCAGGAAGTTGAAAACACATGATAGTTTTCCAAAGATACATATGTTTATGGGCTCTTAGAGCAGCAAATAGGAAAATCCATGAGCTTTAAATTGAAGTTTTTGTTGCCACTATTTAAATTAAGAAAACTGATATGAAATACTAATAATGTGTCCTTAGAATTGACAAGTGTGTCTCTAGAATGCCCTGAAAACACATATAGGCTTGGAAGTCTCCATGATATTTAAATTAAAAAAATTGTTCCCCTGAATTTGTAAATATTTAAAACTTTTATACCCTTTTACCTGGTAATTGAAGGCTTTTCTGGGATCTTTTTAATGTATTTTCATGCAAATAGTAGCCTCAGGCAGCATATTTCTGCACCATTGCCAAATAAACTCTGTTTTTCTTATTGATGTTTTCTGTTTGCTTTTTTTCTTAACTGCATGTACAGAGAAACTTTGAAATCCTAGATAATTAAAGATAAAAGTTAAAACACCTCTGAAAAAATGAAATGAGGATTTAGTGTGTTTCTTTCTGTCGTTAAGCTTTATTTTAAAGCAGTGACCAGCTAAACAACACAGGAACCTGGAAGTTATAGGGATTGCATTGCCACACAGTGTATAGTGTGTGTTGGGGATGTGGTGGAATGGGGATGGGGCCATGACAGGGTCATGACCAGTGCATTTTCAAATATACTTCAGGAGGTTGGGAGGTGATGAGACTCAGAGAGAGGGAGAGAGAGGGAGGGAGGGAGGGAGAGAGAGAATCTTTCTCAGATAAAGGTCAATATATTTTGGAGGTCTCACAAGACATTTTTAGTTACCTTTACTGTGTGCCATGATAACTACTTTCATGGATTATTTAATTTAAATTTATAACAATGTTATTCTTAAGAGGTTAAGGTCAGCTAGTAAGTAGCAGAGCCCACGGGACTCCCGCCTTACTCATTCTTCCCTACTAGATGCCTTTCTCTTCCTTAAACATTGGAGTCTTTGCACCGGGGAATCCCTTCATGTCCAGTGCTCTTTCCCTAATTCTTTATGTGATGGGCTTTTCTCTTTCCAGCAAATTTTCAGTTAAGAAAATGCACTTGGGAGGGGACAGACCGGAGGCGAGTCCTAGCTCCATTCACTCACTCATTCAGTACTTATTAAATGCCTGTGATGCCCCAGATGCAGTGGAAGACAACGCTGAGCAAAACTATTTCCAGCTCTTGCCCTCATGGGCTTCCAGTTTTGTAGAGGGTGAGAGATGATCAGACACCCACACAGCTGCCCCTTTCTGACAGTGACAGTGCAGGTAGGGGGGTGCAGGCTGCACCAGAGCCTGTGCTGGGATTTGAAGAAGATGGGAAATTTGGGCAGCATTTTCTGAGGAACTGACTGCAGCTAAGATGGGAAAGATGACATCGCTCATCTAGGCAGAGAGGAGAGGGGGGATGAGGTGCAGGCAGAAGACAGCAGGGCCTGGTCCTGAGTGGGCCATGGTGACTGTGGCCGGAGCCTAGAGAGCAAGGGAGAAAGAAATGAGGGAGATGGACTATATGGGGACCGGATGGTACAGCCATAGAGGATAGGCAGTGAGCTCTGTCTCTCTTTAGAGCAATGGGGAGCCACTGAAGGGTTGTGATGCTTTGATATTTCCCTCTGGAGAATCTCTTCCCTCTCCTACCCTTTTTCTCTCTCTCTGTGCATCCAGACTGAAGTCATTCAGAAAATTACCTGTCGTTTTCTTTCCTCACGAGATTTCACTGTGGCTTTTAGTGACACCTTCCCCCCCAAGATGCCTTCAGCACTGCGGGGGTCAGGAGAGGGTCCAGAGGGTTCAGCAAGCAGTGATCCCCGCTCCCCCCTCCCCCCCAACAGCCGCAGGTGTGGGCCGCTTCGCCCCGGCAGGCACGTGAAGGAAAGCACAACTTTACTTCCAAACTAAGTTCTGTTTTAGAAATACAGACTCCGAGAGAAGCCAAAAAATGAAGCTGTTTAAATAGCCATTTGTGAGTAAGTGTTTTCTTCATTTCACTGAGTGAGGAGGTCAGCTGTTGCGGCTGCCAGAGTGTGAGGGGAGCACAGAGCTAGAGGCCGGGCCTCCCCCGCTGTTCTTGGCGCTGACAGCGTCCCAGGCTGGGAAGGAAGGCTGGGCCTCTTCAGCAGAACAAATATTTGTTAGCACTTTACACAAGAATACTCTTGAGCTCATTGTATTTACATTGCAAATGCTCTGCAAATAGCAAAGCAGTTATGTGTACCTGAAATCTGCCATTTGTTTGAGGACACCGTATTTATAGAAGAGGAGAGGAGTGAGCTTTGGAAGAGAGAGGAGTGCCATGAACAAGCGGGCAAACACAGAGCCTCCAGCAGGAGCTCTTTGCCAGGGCAGATACTTAAGGGTCACCCCCAAAGGAAACCCAGATGTACGCTCTCCGCACGTCTCTCCCTTGGCAGGTTAAGTGGATATGGAATTATAAACCCAACTGTCAGGACAGCTGTCTCTGAAAGGAGCAAATGGGCAGCCCTGCCCTGGTTCCAACGCAGGGGTCTCTGGAACATTATGAGAGGTTTACCCCCGTAGGACCCCCTCAGTCCCAGCCCCGGTGGCCACATTAGCAACCTCTGGCAGGGAAGAGAACACAGTCCCTGTCTGCCAACAACAGTGTCTCTTCAACACTTTCAGGAGCTAGATTTTCATGTAAACACAGGTCAACAAGTATGGATAGGTCAGGGTCCTGTGTATGGTACACTTTCCTCTATGTTTTGGGATCATGCATTTCTATTATAAAGTGAAAAAAAGAGAAAACATTTTAAATAAAGAAGAGTTGGTTTGAGAAAAAAGAAATCTTTACTTACACAAAACAGAGGCAAACTCTTCACATTGTAAGGGAAGTTACTCCAGCCTTTTGTCTACAAAGTTTTAAAGTTTTGCTTGTATGTGTTCTACCATAAAGATTATCCCCACAGGGTGTGGTCCTTTTGCAAGGAGCTCCACCATTCTTCCAAACCTGGCCCCCCGGGAAGCATGAAATCTCATTATTTTCTTTCTTCTTTAAATGCCAACATTTTAACTTGTTTGAAAGCTTTCTCTTTTTTTATTTATTTTTCTCTTATAGCAATTTTTAAAAAATTTTAAATTCCTTATTGTTTAAAGTATTACATGTGTCTCCTTTTTCCCCCATTGAGCTCTCCCCAGCCATCCCCATGCCCCAGCACATGCCTTCAGCCCCCTAGTGTCTGTGTCCATTGATTATGCTTATATGCATGCATACAAATCCTTTGGTTGATCTCTTACCCCTCCTGCCCCTCCCTGCCTTCCCTCTGAAGTTTGACAGTCTGTTAATGCTTCTCTGTCTTTGGATCTATTTTTGTTCACCAGTTTATGTTGTTCATTATATTCCACAAATGAGTGAGATCATGTGATATTTATCTTTCTCGGTCTGGCGTATTTCATTTAGCATAATGCTCTCTAGTTCCATCCATGAATGCCAACATTTTAACTTGTTTGGAAGCTTTCTCTTTTTTAAATTTATTTTTCTCTTATAGCAATTTTTTAAAAATTTTAAATTCTTTATTGTTTAAAGTATTACATATAGTATTACATGTGTCTCCTTTTTCCCCCATTGAGCTCTCCCCAGCCACCCCTATACCCCAGCACATGCCTTCAGCCCCCTAGTGTCTGTGTCCATTGATTATGCTTATATGCATGCATACAAATCCTTTGGTTGATCTCTTACCCCTCCTGCCCCTCCCTGCCTTCCCTCTGAAGTTTGACAGTCTGTTAATGCTTCTCTGTCTTTGGATCTATTTTTGTTCACCAGTTTATGTTGTTCATTATATTCCACAAATGAGTGAGATCATGTGATATTTATCTTTCTCGGTCTGGCGTATTTCATTTAGCATAATGCTCTCTAGTTCCATCCATGCTGTTGCAAATGGTAAAAATTCCTTCTTTTTTAGAGCAGCGTAGAATTCCATTGTTAGAGGTACCACAGTTTTTGAACCAATTCATCTGCTGATGGGCACTTAGGCTGTTTCCAAATCTTGGCTATTGTAAATTGTGCTGCTATGAACATAGGGGTACATATGTCCTTTCTGATGGGTGTTTCTGGTTTCTTGGGATATAGTCCTAGAGGTGGGATTACTGGGTCAAATGGGAGTTTCATTTTTAATTTTCTGAGGAAACTCCATACTGTTTTCCACAGTGGCTGCACCAGTCTGCATTTCCACCAGCAGTGCAGGAGGGTTCCTTTTTCTCCACATCCTCGCCAGCATTTGTCGTTTGTTGATTTGTTGATGATAGCCATTCTGACAGGTGTGAGATAGTATCTCATTGTCACTTTGATTTGCATCTCTCGGATGATTAGTGACTTTGAACATGTTTTCATGTCTCTTGGCCTTCTGTATGTCCACTTTTGAAAAGTGTCTATTTAAGTCCTTTGCTCATTTAAGATTAGATTGTTTATCTTCCTTTTGTTAAGATGTATGAGTTCCCTATGAATTTTGGAGATTAGGCCCTCATGGGATATAACATTGGCAATATGTTCTCTGATGCAGTGGGCTTTGAAAGCTTTCTTAAAATATAATTAACATAAAATTCATCCACTTAAAGTGTACAATTCAATGTTTTTACTTATATTCACAGTTATGCAACTATTCTTACGATATAATTTTAGATCATTTTTGAGCTTCCAAAATAAAAGCCCATACCCTTTAGTAGTCCCTCCTCTTTCCTCTCCATTCCACTCCATCTGCAGTCCTCAGGCACCATTAATCTACTTTCAATCTCTGTATAGTTGTCTGTTCTGGATATTTAATATAAATAGTCTTTTGTGATTTTTTTTTACTTAGCATGTTTTCAAGTTTCATCCATTTTGTAGCACGTATCAGTACCTCATTTTTTAATTGTTGAATAATATTCCATTGTATGCATATACTATATTTTATTTTCTCATTCATCAGTGACTGGACTTTTGGGTTGTTTCTATTCATTGACTATTATGAACAATGCTTCTTTAAACATTCATGGACAGGTTTTTTCATGTGTGGGCATATGTTTTTACTTCTCTTGAGTAAATACTTGAAAATAGAATTTCTATTTTCATATGTGAACTCTGTGCCTAATATTTTGAGGAAATGCCAGACTATTTTCCAATGAGCAGCACCATTTTACATTCCCACTAGCAATGCATGAGTGTTCCAGTTTCTTCACACTCTTACCAATACTTGCAATTGTCTGCCTAATGTTTCTCTATCCTAAGCATTTTTCTTCCCTTTGCTACTATTTTGCAATTCAAATCCCTCTCTTATCCCCTCTCCTTGCCATCCCCTATCAAGTCCCTAGCACAATAGCATGAATTAGTTTATCAAATGGCTTTCTTGTGAGAGTGGGTTTTCTTGATTGCATCTCTGTTCCAGGTTGGGTTGGAGAAAAAGAGTGGGGAGACAGAGGGACTAGGCCAGTGATGGCGAACCTTTTGAGCTTGGCGTGTCAGCATTTTGAAAAACCATAACTTAACTCTGGTGCCGTGTCACATATAGAAATTTTTTGATGTTTGCAACCATAGTAAAACAAAGATTTATATTTTTGATATTTATTTTATATATTTAAATGCCATTTAACAAAGAAAAATCAACCAAAAAAATGAGTTCGCGTGTCACCTCTGACACGCGTGTCATAGGTTCGCCATCACTAAACTAGGCAGTGAAAAGAAGCACGGGCTCAGGGGACTTTGACACCACACAGGTTGTTTAGCTGAAGGCCTGGGGGAGAGACAGGCTCATGGAATTTTGGTCTGTAAGACACCTCTGGTTCCCTGAAGAAATGGGTAGAGGCGTGGTAGTTGTCTCTGAGGCTAAGTCCATTTTCTAAGGTTGCTGGAACTGGGAATAATCCAGCCTGGTGAGCTCTGCTCGACAGCTCTGGTCAGTCACTGCCCACTACGACTTTCTTGCTATTGGTCCCTAACAGGTATTGAGAACAAGCAACAAGAAATATTTTAAACAATAAGACATTGTGACATCCAAGTGTGATGAACTCATGATTGCTGAACTCGTCTCCTTAAGTGGTGTTTAACTTGTTCATTTGTCAAATTCGTAGGGCGAGTTGCATGCTGCATGAACACATTTTAGACACATGCGGCAGAACCAACATAGATTGGAAATAAAATTAATTCTTAGCCACAGGGCGAGAAGCACTGCAGCAAACTAATCCTTTTCAGCATTTTCCTCCCTCAGTGTGTAAGAGAATAATGGTAATAGCAAACGTTTAGTGAGCACTCACTAAATGCTAGGCTCTGGGGCTAAGCACTTTACTCATACCAACTAATTTAATTTATACTATTACTATTTGATTCCATTATACTATTCTTATTTCCCTTCCAGGAAACGGGGGGTGGGAGGCACAAGTACTAGCTCTGTGGGTAGATTTCCATCCTGATGGATTATCAGGGTGAGCCTTGCATTAGCTTCCAGTTCACGAGGGTCTACACTTCTCATTGACTTGGACCTGGGGCCCCTCTCCTTCGTCTGCCCTCTGGCTCTGGCTGCCCCCTTACCTGGCTGATTCACAGGGTCACAGAGATGAGGGAAAGGCCTCTGAGGCAAAGGGTGGGAAAGCAAATGGTGGGAAGAATCAAGACGCAGGAAAGAAGTTGGGAAAGAGCCCAGAGGAGTAAAGGAGAGCTTGGCTGGAGACCTTCCTTCAGGGAAAGAGTTACAGCAGCTCTAGTGGAAAGTGGACATTTGGGGGAAGAAGTCGATGTTTAAAGAACTAAGTTTGTGGTAATCACCTCCTTTCAAACATTGGGGCAGATTCACAGTCCTTTCTATGCTTTTGAAGTGAGGTTGATATTTTCCTTTTGCAAAAATGGTCCTGGGTAGAAGTAGGGTAGGCTGCCCGGCCATGGTGAGATTACATTTGGACAACCCAGAGCCCTTACACGTCATTCCCAGCTAGTGTAGCTTGGGACATGCTGTTTACACCAGAGGGAGAGGAGCCTTGTGATTCTCTGCTTGTTTTTTTTTAGGAAACTTGGGGTTAGGGGTGGGAAGGGGATGCAGGAGTGCCTGTGCTTTTCCCACAGAGTAACCACATAGGTGTGGAACAGCTTCTTCCCTCCCTGCTCCACCTGCATGTCTGCAAAAGGTTACCCTGCACAAGTCTGGTTTCTAGCCAGCATTGTCTTTGCTTGATGCCCATTTTCTAAGGTGGGCATGTGCTAAACTTCTTTGCCTTATTTTCCATCAAGATGATTATTTGAATGATTTGTGAAGTTGTGACATTATTTAGGGATCTGCGGTTAGTGAGCCTTGGAATTGCAAACCTAGAGCAGACTTCTCTCAGTCTTACCCTCAGGTTCATTTCCATTCAGTGAGAGTAGTAGGGCACTTCCTACAGCTCTACACAAATATATCTGTCATTTACATTCACATACCAAATGGATGCTTTGGGGGAGAAACCTTGTCGTACACAAATTCTTACACATTTGCAAGCCTTTCAGGTTAAGTTGCTAGAGCCAAGAAGGACTATGTAGACTATTTAGGAGACTTTCCTGAGAGATTCTTTGAGATACATAATTTGCAGGCTGGAAAAGACATCAGTCATTTGTAAGTCTGAGATTTTTCAATTTAAAATGAAATATTTTGCTTCTGGGGATTCTTCTCCATGGAATTGTAAAGTGCCCTCATGTCAATGTGTAATTTATTCAATGAGAGTTTTGTCTTGGGAGCACTGGAGTGGCTGGGAATTAAGAAACTTCTGTTTCAATGCCAATGTCACTGGTGACTTCTGGGTGACCTTAGGGAAATTAGTTAACCTCCTTGAGTTTTATGTGCTTCAAAATGAGGGTAAGACTATTACCTCATAGTCTGGGCTCAAGACTCACTAAGGAGCCGACGCTCAATGTGATCCCCAGGTGAAGGCCGCTAAACCCAGGCCTGTTCTCCAGTGTGAGAGCCCTCCCCCAGATCAGAAGTGCGCAATTACCAAATCTGTCGGCCTGCAACCCTTTGGGAGGCTGATTATATACTAACAATCCCTTATATTTGAGGAGTGTGTCACAATTTTTAAAAAAAGGATGTTATGTATTTCATTTTCTCATTTTATTTTCTCTACCCTGAGAAGGCAGAATTTATTATCAACTCAATTCTAGAAATTTATTTTAGGGCAGGGAAATTAAAAGGGTTGTTGAAACTTAAAGACTCGGTGACATATAGGATAATGCATATTCTTGTACAATCTAGACCCATGGAATGACCATTTCTATGGCAGTATTTACAGTTTTTCGTATAATTTGGTAGCACACAAGATCTAGAATCAGGATGGCTGGGTTTAAATCTTGGTTCTATCATGTGAGAAGGAATCTCAGGCAAGTTACTTAGCTCCTCTAAGTAAGTTTCTCCTTTGTAAAATGGGGATAATAAAAGCACTCATCTGATAATGTTGTTTATGGAATTAAATGAAATAATACATCTACAAAGTGCTTAGACTATTGTCTATTATATAGTAAACTCCCAGTTATTATGTTGTGTGTGTGTTTTTAAATATATTATTATTTTTAATCCTCACTTGAGGATATTTTTCCATCGATTTTTAGGGAGAGTAGGAGAGGGAAAGACAGAGGGAAACATTCGATGTGAGAGAAACATCCGATGTGAGAGAAACATATCAATTTGTTGCCTTCTGCAGGAGCCCCCACCAGGGCCCAGGCCAGGGAGGAGCCTGCAACCAAGGTACTTGCCCTTGACCAGAATCGAACCCGGGACCCATTTGGTCTGCAGGTTGGCGGTCTATCCACTGAGCCAGACCAGCTAGGGCTACTATGTTGTGTTTTATTACATTTTATTTTCTTATGTACCAAGTTATACTAATATACCATCAAGCTATTCTTCTTTTAAGAATATACTTCCAAATGTATAATACACATTAATCTTTCTATAAATTAGAAAAGTACAAAGAAGAAAGTACAAAAATGATTTGTGTTCTTCCCACTCAGATAATCCCTGTTGACTTTTGAAAAAAATAAATACTCATTTATAAAGTTCAAAATATTACCTAGGAGGAAAGTATATTACATAAAAAGTGGTCTTAATGGTCTGGTTATTTCCAGAAAAATATGCACAGTCCCACCTGAATGCATCTACCTTTTTCCTTTTCACACATAAGATACCATACAAACTACACTGTTCTGCTCTCATTTCCCTCCACTTTTATATCTAGGAGTTTTCCCACATATAGATCTGTTTACTTCTCTTTAATTT
Source organism: Myotis brandtii (assembly GCF_000412655.1). Lineage (NCBI taxonomy): Eukaryota > Metazoa > Chordata > Mammalia > Chiroptera > Vespertilionidae > Myotis > Myotis brandtii. The sequence continues at coordinate 3,155,517 of NW_005358649.1, forward strand.
CTCCTCACATTCTCCCATATAGGGTTATCATAGTTTTATCCTGTTATCTGTTGATGGACAGTGGTTTTTTTCAGCTTTAGTTTGCTTGCAATTTACTAGTAGTTATGCTTCAGTTAATTTCCCTGTACATATGTCTCAGAGAAATGTTCAAGTACATCAAAAAGGTAAAATCCCAGCAGTAGGGTTGCTGACTCATGCATTTTAGTTTTGATAGTTATGTGATAGATCCTTCTCTACCAATTCACACCAGCTTAACCCTTTTAATAAAGGCCTTCCCCTATGCTCTCGCAGGTACTGGGTACCCTCCAACTATAAGCATTTTCAAAATAAAAAAAAGCATCCTGTGATTTAGGTCTTTGATAAGTGAAGAACATTATCTCCTTCTTGGTTTGATTTTATTAGGAGAAAGGCTAGTTTTTCCTATGTTTGTTGGCTGTTTTATCACTGTAAACTGCATGTTTGTATACTTTGCCCATTTTTCTATTAGCTTATATATCTTTTTATTTATATGACCTTTTATTAATATGTAGTTCCAAGATATAAAATAAATCATATACAATTTTCATTTTATCTTGGGATAAAAAAAATTGCTTAGGAGATACAGTAGACGAAAGCTGTGTGACCTAGTATCTAGCTCCCTTTCTGCAGATAGCGCCTAGATTTTCTTTTTGGGTAACAGCTTATTTTTTTCTCCACAAATTTTGGGTTTCTCTAGATCTGCACACACAACCTGGACTTGCCCACCAAAGCCCTGCATCCACTGGCCACAGTATAAAGACAGAGACCCACACCTGACCAATGGGAGCCTTCCCATGACATCACTCTGTCCACTTGAAAAGAAGTGCTCCTCCTCTTTCTGTGGCAGGTGCTGGGAAGATTAGGAGGGCTCTGTAGTGGATACAGTGCAGTGAAACCTCGAGCCAGGAAGTAGCAGAAGGCAAGCAAAGAATCAACACTGGGCCTTATAGATGAAGTTGGCTTGAATTAGACGTTTGATATGAAAGGATAAGCTGAAGATAAAGCAAGGGCAGGTGACGAAGTGCTGATAGGATGACTTGAAATTCAAAATCACCCAGGCAGACCTCTGCATCCCAGGCAAAAATTTATTCAAGGAGGGAAAATGGGGACTCGAGTATTTGCACCATGACCTCTACATTGTGAAAAGGTCAAGTCTTAGTCTTGTTAATAAATACTACTTAGTATTCAATAAATACTACTCAAGCTATAGTCTGCAGTCTAAGGGACAAGCTTCATGTGTATGGGATTCAATGTGCTTGATCTTTTTGGTAAAGTCACACACATTGATAGCTACAGAAGCATTAGAAATGAAGGATGTTTCTTGTCTTCATTTCTGTCACTCTTTCTCCCCTTCTCTTTCTGTTTTAATTGGGAACCCGGAATTTAAACTTCACCATATGTCAGAGGATGAGGATTACAACATTACACATATTTTAATAGCCAGGGTTCAAGATTAAAAAGATGCAAAGCCAGGGTTTAAAAGAGTAAAATTTCATAATGCTGCTTACTTTTGGCATGGAGCACCAGTTTATGATCATATTCCTTTTGGCAAGCCCGGAGTTTAACTTTCAATAAGAAGAGTTAAGTGGTGAAAATGTGTAAGATAAACTCATAAAATCAAGCGTCTGAAACAAGAATTAACTAAGTGAAAAAGCATAAAATTAGCTCATAGTAAGTAAAGCTAGTAATTTATATCCACTTAAAAATGTTTTAATTGTTTTATAGTGTGATAGAAGCAGGAGTGACAGGTCAGCAAAATTCACACTATGTAATAAAACCAGTCACACCGATTAAAGAGAAAAGTTTACTAAATGTAGATCAAAATGATTTTCTCTCCACAGGAAGAACTCACTAGAAACGTCAGACTGGAACCAGATGGGCTAAATTCTGACCAGCGAGCCATGGGCTGAATCAAAAGCAAAGAATTGGCAGTGTCTATTCTCCCTTTGGAGATATTTGGGATTTGACTGCGAGATGAGGTTGCGAATCAAGAGGACCACATCTCCATTGTCTTTTGTAAGTTCACCTATTTTGATGAAAGCCATTGTCCCAAATTCTCCTTTTTCCCTTTCCATATTTTTTAGAGCTGTGTATAAAAATGACTATGTTATCTGGCATTGTTTTAAATATGTGAATTATTTTAAATATGTTAATTTTCTATGCAACCATGGCATCCAAACTTTTACATTTTAATTATTTTTAAGAGAACATTTTCACATTGTCCTGTGGACTGAAGGGTCCGTGGTTCGATTCTGGTCAAGGGCATGTTCCTGGGTTGCAGGCTCGATCCCTGTGTCCCAATGGTTGGAGCATGTGTGGGAGGTAACCAATCTATGTGTTTCTCTCACATTGATGTTTCTCTCTGTCTCTCCCTGTCTCTTCCACTCTTTCTAAAAATCAATGCCAAAATATCCTCGGGTGAGGATTAACAAAAAAAGAGAGAAAGAGAGAGAGAGACAGAGACACAGAGAGAGAACAAGCATAGGTATTTTATGCATTTACAAAGCATCACCTGGGAACTTTTAGGAACTTTGGGTCATTTTATACTTTGCTTTCAAAAGGGATGGAGAGATAGACTCTCTTCCTGGGATAATCCAGTAAGTGAAATGACCTTAGAATATGTTAAAATGCCAGTAGGGAGAGGTGTTTTTGCCTAATTTCATAATGCAATAATAGGTATTTCATCTTCTTAGAAGTTCATTATTGATTCTAGCTGAGAAATCCCAATTTAGTAAATCCTTATTGTTCCCTAAGGTGTTTTGTTGTTTTATCCCTCTGGTAGTAAACAATTTTGAAATTTTGAGGGAAAAAAAGGAAGAGTATAATCTATCCAGAAGAGCAGTAGAGAGCTCTTCTATCGTGTCTCATCACAGGGAAATATTCCTTGTGGGCTGTGTGGGGCATATCCAGAACCACTGAGGGCCCAATAAGGGGGTATGCTAAGGGGGAGTGTTGATTAATTGGCCGGTCCTTGGCACCAGAATCTTGCCTGCAAGTAATAGTTGAACCCACAGATCTGGATATTTTTATAAAGTGACATATAGAGGGGTTTTGATTTTATTAAGACAACAAAGGATGGAAAGAAAGTGATATTTTTCTGTGAAATGGGGAATTATATGCTATTTACAAGAATATATAGCAATGTATTGCAAATTTTGTTCTGGGAAAAAACTCATTCAGGGAGGTGCTTATTGAAACCAGGCTTCTTGGTTTAAATAAATTGAGGAAACACGAGGTTAAAGTTAAGTATTTCCCTTTACAGCAAGACTCTCAGGCCCTTTAGTATGCTAATGTGAATCCTGAAGTTCCCAGCAGATTACAGAATACTTTTTCTTTCATGGAGTACCTCATAGAACTGTATGCACCTCCTAAAACCACATATGTCAAGCAATAGTCTGGAAGCCACTGCTCTACAGTTAATTTAAGCAAATGTTAACAACTACCAGTAATAAACAATGGGGTTTTGCTATTAACTTTGAATTCCTCCCCTATCCTGGATGTAAAAGAGATGCCTTTGTTTTCTTTAGATTTGGTTGTTTTTGCTGCCTATTGATGTCTCCATGTATCCTCAGTTCTCATTTCACTATCTGCCCCTCCCTTTATCAGAGCCTTTAATATTACTCGTAGAGAATTCTTGGTATCTCAGTCTGTAATTGCTCTAAGCCAGATTTTTGTTAAGTAGAATTTCAATGTCTATTTCTAAGGAGATTTTGCTTTCTCCTGATGTGCTCTGCAAAAATGCCTGCAAAATGTCACTGGTTACTTGGCAATGATCTCGATTAGCATTTGATTCTGCAACTTTATGAGTGCTCTGTCTCCATCTGTGTTCCACGTACATTGAGTGGGTAAAGCATTATTTTTTTAAAATTATTTTTATTGATTTCAGAGAGGAAGGGAGAGGGAGAGAGAGATAGAAACATCAATCCATTGGTTGCCTCCTGTACGCCCCCCCACTGGGGATCAAGCCCCCAACCTGGGCATGTGCCCTGATCGGGGATGGAACTGTGACCTTCTGGTTCATAGGTCGATGCTCAACCACTGAGCCATGCCAGCTGGGTGAATTATATCATATATAACTCCTCCAAAAGCTATAACTGAGCAAACCTCTTAAATTAAAAAATCAAAATATTTTTTGCTACCTTTTTAGAAATTTTGAGAGTTATCTATCCTTTCCTAGAAACTTAGGGGTACCTATTCCTTGTCTTCTGGAGCTCCCATGTTCTTTTTGACTGCCCAGCAACCAATCACCTTTGTACCAGCAACCTAATTTCCTGTGGACTATTACTTCTATCATTGTGTTGGTCTTGGTGGAATGATGTGTCAGTGATTAAGCAGTTGTCTCTCAGCTCTCATTCACTCCATTATACCTGGCTCTGTGATATTGGGGCTGGGATTATATGCAAACTAATGTTTCTCCCTTGCTAGCTGACTTCCTGTTTATAGAGCTCACTAGATGGAGATTAGAAGGCAGGAGAAGGGACAAAGCATATGCTCTTTCCTATGTACTTGCTGTTCCTGTCTTCAATGGCTGAGCAGTGGTGTTTCACTGCTGCAGCTGTAGTTGTTTGGTGTCTGTGTCCAGTTTCTTGCTGCACGTCTAGAACCAGGTGTAGGCTATCAGCAGGAGCCTGGCAGAGCAGCCCTCCTCAGGGTGCTGAGTCCAGATTTGTAGGTCTTTTCTTTGAGCTCTTAAGAGACTACCAGTGGCTGGACTCTTCTCTCTTTCTTAGAGGCCGGATATCAGTAATGTAGGGCTTCTTCTAGTGTCTGGATTTAGATATCCATCCTCTTCCCTTTGTTTTGGCAGCCCTGGGATGGCAAATGCTTTCTTCAGTATTATTTGATTTTTCAGTCTTCCACTCGCCCATATTGAAATCTCTCTGTGAAAAAACTAGTGTGGCTTCTGTTCTGCTGAGGGACTCTAAGGTAGAGATAGAGAAAGGGCCAGGGCTTTCCTCCCCCAAAAAAGTCAGAAGCCTTAGTCCAGGTTATCCTTCCCCTTCCTTTGGATCTTGAAAAGGCTAAAAACAATAGTTGGAACGCTTTTATCATAGCAGGGAAAATTGACTTCACTCTTTTTGTTGTGAAGCTGTAGCCAAGGTTCCTATTTCCTAGCCCTCTAGAGCTCTCTTGAGGAATTCTGTTGCCAAGCCTGGTTTTACAGCCTTCATTCAAATCTGAGATTCCCCTCATGTTCTTCCAAAAATGCCTCATATTAGCCCGAGTCATATTTAGATACCAAAAGCCAAGGAATCCAAACCCTAAACATTAAAAATGTATTTAAAAATCAGTTAATTCATGATGTCTTTACTGGGCTGATGATGAAAAGCTCCAACTTCCACAGGATTTGTCAAAGATGGGATTTTCCAGTCCAGGAGAATTCTAACACTCAAGTGTGCTCAAGAGGTAGGGTCGTAGAAATAGAAAGTTCCAAGTGACTTTAAAAGACATTTTTTCCTACCCCTCTTTTTCAATGCAGGATGCACTCTGCAATATTATTTCCACTTATCTTCCAGCCTGTGCTTAGAAAATTCTATTGTTGGGGAGATCACTGCCTGTCAAAGAGTCTATCCTGTATTTGAACAGCTCTAATGCCTGGAAAAATCTATCTTTGTATTAATCTAAATTTACTTTTCTATAACTCTTAATTATTGGTACCATTTCTGCCCTCAGGAGCAATGAAGAGTATGCCTGATACTTCTTTGTCAAGATATCTCTAAGTATTTGGGAATTCTTCGTCATGGTGTCCTGCTCTCCCCCCCCCCCCCCCCCAC
>NW_005358649.1:3161486-3186563 GCF_000412655.1 Myotis brandtii
TCTTCTTGCTGTCCTGCTCCCCCCCCCCCCCCCCTCCCCCACACACACATATGTACACATAAAGCCTTCTTTTTTTCTGGATTACATAGTCTACTTCCCATCCTCCCCTTCTTTTATTGGATTATATTTTAACAACCTTATAGAAATAATTGTTTTTATTTTTAATCATCATTTTAAACTAATCTAAGTGCATCTCCAAATAATACTATACCACTTCACATGTAGTATAGGTACATTATTCCTCTCTCCCATTTACACATAAAGCCTTCTTTTTTTCTGGATTACATAGTCTACTTCCCATCCTCCCCTTCTTTTATTGGATTATATTTTAACAACCTTATAGAAATAATTGTTTTTATTTTTAATCATCATTTTAAACTAATCTAAGTGCATCTCCAAATAATACTATACCACTTCACATGTAGTATAGGTACATTATTCCTCTCTCCCATTCCTTGTGATAATGTTGTGATTCATTTCATTTATCCGTATGCTATTATCACTCAATACATTGTCACCATTATTACTTTAAATGGTTATATTTTAGTTCAGTTAAGAATAAGAAAATTAAAGATTTTGTTTAACTTCATTTATCTTTCTCTAAAGCCTTTCCTTTCCAAGTTTTCTGAATTATATAATTTCCTTCTCCTTGAAGGAAGTCTTTTAACATTTCTTACAATCTGCTGCTGCTGAAGTCCTTCAGTTTTTACTTAAGCAAAATTTCTTTATTTCAAGTTTCTTTATTTCTCCGTCACTATTGATGGATACTTGAGTATAGGATTCTAGGTTGGCAGCTTGCTTTAAGACTTTAAATATTTCACTCTACTCTCTTTTTGCTCACATGATTTCTGCAATAATTTTTATCTTTGTTCTTCTATACATAGGTGTTTTGTTTGTCTGTTTGTTTGTTTTTTGTAACCTCTGGCTTCTTTCAAGATTTTCTCTGTCTCTGATTGTCTTGAATTTTAATAAGATATATGCAAGGTAGGGTTATTTTTTTTTTAATTTAACCTGAATTTTCTATGTTATTTGGTGTTCTGTCATTAATTCTGAAAAATTTCCAACTATTGTTATTTCAAATGTTCTTCTGTTATGGTCTCTTTTCTTCTTGTATTCCAATTCCACATATTACACCTTTTGAAATTAACTCACAGTTCTTAGATGTTCTGTTTTTTTTTTTTTAATTCTGTTTCTCTCTTTGCCCTTTAGTTTGAGGGTTTTTTAGGGATGTATATTTTTTAATTGAGGTGAAATTAACAAACATAAAATTAATCATTTTGAAAACATACAATTCAGTGGCATTTAGTACATTAACATTATTGTTCAACCACCACCTATATCTAGTTCCAAAATATTTTCATTACCTCAAAAGAAGATTACTCATTATGCAGTCACTCCCCATTTCCCCCTCCTACCAGCTCCTGGGATCCATCAGTTTACTTTCTGTCTTTTTTTATTTATCTATTCTGGATATTTCATATAAGTATAATTATACAAGATATGACATTTTGAGTCTAACTTCTTTCACATAGCATACTTTTGAGATTCATTCAAGTTATAGCATGTATCAGTACTCCTTTTTATGGCTGAGTAATATTCCATTGTAGGTATAGACACCTTTGTTTGTTCTTGTATCTATTGATAGACATTTGGGTTGTTTGCACCTTTTGGCTACTGTGAATGGTGCTTCTAGTGACCTGTTTTCACTATCTTCTCAAAGGAGTTCATTTATGCTTTTCCTGGGCTATGTCTACTTTACTGATGAACCTATCAAAGGCATTCTTCACTTGCAGTGTTGTAATTTATAGTATTTGATTCTATACTAGGAATTGAGGCAAACAGGCCTGTAATGTGAGTTCATTTAATTAGGGGTTGGGCTTTATTTAATTTTTATTGTAGCTGTAGGTGACAGAGACTTCAAATTCTTCTAATGCCCTGTTTTAATCTCTTTTTAAAACATTTTGTTCATGCTTCCCCAAGTACTTCTCCTCAGAGAAAGTCTGTATCTTGGATACCTTTCCCTATAATCCACTATTATTATAGGGAGCCCTGTTGGTATTGTGGTAAAGTGAAGGGAGGGGAAGCATTCTGTAACCTTATGATTAAACTAGAGGCTTGGTGCATGGATTTGTGCACCAGTGGGGTCCCTTGGCCTGGCCTGCACTCTCTCACAATCCAGGACCCCTCAGGGGATTTTGCAGAGCTGGTTTGAGCCCGATTCTTGCAGGCAGCTGAGAGACCCCACCGGTGCACGAATTCATGCACCGGGCCTCTAGTATGCATATAAGATCTTTGGTTAATCTCTTCTCACCCTCCCCTTCCCCTCTTCCCTCTGAGATTCATCAGTCTGTTCCACGTTCCCATGCCTGTGGTTTCGGCTCCTGCATTGAGCATCTGCCCCCTGGTGGTCAGTGTGCATCATAGCTACTGGTTGTCAGCTGGTTGGCTGGTTGGCCAGCTGCTTAGGCTTTTATATATATAGATGTGTATCTTTTAGTGAGCTTGTGTCCCTGGGCTGTAACCTTCACGTGTGTTTCTTAGTTTTCCCTCATCCCCTTAGGTGAGACAAGAAGGCTAGAGGAGGCTGGAGTGGGAGAAAAGGTCTTTCCCTAGGGGGCATAAAGCTCTGATAAAGTCTTTTCCCTGGAAAGTAGCCCTGTGTCATGGAGAATGCTCTGTGAGTGGTTCATTAAGATTATTCTTTCTCTCCCCTGCCAGAGTCATAGGTGATCTGTATCAGCTCTCCACTCTGAGTACCTGCTGGAGTTTTGGAGGTAATTATCCTCCTCCCTCCCCCCAAAAAAGTGCAGGAGTCACCTAAACTATGGCCGCCAGGAGTTTCTCATTCTCATGCTAGTGCACACTCAATTTCTCTCAATTTGTTAAAGTTACTATTTAAGTTTTCCTACCAGTTTGTAGTTCCAGAAGCTTCTAGTTTAGGTAAACAGATCTAGGCTATGACTCTCTGGATTTATCTGTCCCTCTAGATTTTAAGATTGTCCTTTACTCTGTGGCCTCAGTTATCTAATGGCTGAAAGAAGAATTGTTGATTTTCAGGTTATATCTGCTCAAACTCTACAGTGGCTTCCCCCTTCTCTCAAACAATAAACCAAGTCTTTGTAATGGACTGTAAGGCCCTACCTGATCTGCCACTCCCTCCACATTACTCCTTGATCTAATGTCCTTCCGCTCCCCTCATCTTCCTCCATATCTACGTTGGCCTCTTGTAATTCCCTATATCAACCAGGCTTGCTCCTGCCCTTAGAGCCTTTGTGCTAGCCATTCCTGTTGTGTGGAACACCCTTTCCCATAAATATCTCACCTCCTGCAAGTCTGTGCTTAAATCTTCACCTTTTTATTTGGGACTATCCTGATAATCCTATTTAAATTGCAACCTGCCTCCCACCCTTTCACCACCAAACTCTCTTACTCTGCTCTATTTTTTTCCACAGCACTAATCATCATCTTATATACCATACTAGTTGTTCTGGTCGTTCCACTGTAACAGTCACTTAGGCTTTTATTATATAGATACTTTACTTTTTATTATATTTATTGTTTCTCCCAAGCAGAATGGTGGCACTTTTTTTTGTCATTTTTTTTGGCTGTTATTCATTGAAGTATGCCAAACATGTAGAAAATGTAGCAGTCATACAAAAAAAAATCATTAGATACATTACTTTTCTTGTTTTTGTGTCTCTTATAGTTCATCCTAAAACAGCCGTGGGCAAACTATGGCCCGTTTGAAATGAATAAAACTAAAAAAAAAAAGACCGTACCCTTTTATGTAATGATGTTTACTTTGAATTTATATTAGTTCACACAAACACTCCATCCATGCCTTTGTTCCGGCCCTCCGGTCCAGTTTAAGAACCCATTGTGGCCCTCGAGTCAAAAAGTTTGCCCACCCCTGTCCTAAAACTATTTGGCGTATTATAAAAATCATGTCATAGAGAGAATGCCTCTTGATGTTTGTATATGTTGTGGCAATAGGTTAGATTTCTTCATTTCACCTGTGAAGTAAAGATATGAAGTATATGGGCTACCTGTTATTCAGATATTCTTTGTTGCAAGTTCAAGAAAAAATGATCAGGACCTGTAAACTTGATATCTATATTATTTTAATTAGTTGAGCAAATCTTAATTGCCTGATAATTTATATTCAGGTAATATTATGCACTGCTTCTATATACAGTGATTGAAATGAGGAGATAGAGTTGTCTCCAGCATCAGAAACAAAACTTAAGTTGGACATATTGTGATACAATTCCAGATCTGGTACCTTGGAATGTGTGCACTGCAGGATGGGAGCTGGTTGGGGTTGTTCCTCTAAGTAGAATTTAGGAAACATATTTTAGATCATTTGGTGAGCAGTAATCCCCCCCTCCCACCACCACCACCATTAAATTCCTGTTAAGAGCCTACTTTATTTGTAACTAAGCTATTTTCAATTAAATTGCTAGATTAAGCAACAGTCGCCAATTCCAAGATGCTACCTTCCACGAAGTAGCACTAAAACTACACTGCAGACTTCAGACTTCAAAAGAGCTCTTTTTCTCATAGTTAGCAATAACAAACGTTTCTATACACAGCCTTTTAGCACCCTGTATATTACTTAGTACCTCATAGATCCTCAAATTTAATTGAACATGCACTCTAATTATCCAATTTCTACATGAAACATGTTTCAATTGAGGGACTCCAGTGGACCTGCAGGCATTTAGCAAGCTCTTTGGTGAATGTGCTTCCTCTCTGAGTGATTAGCAGTAATGAGTTCAACTGTCTCAAGGAGCACAGGGACTCTGCCTCTAAGCTTCCAATTGTACTGATGGTTTGTCACCCTGCCCCCGATCCACATGTTTTTTTCTCTCCGAAGTGGAAAAATGAATACTTCCCTATCATGCTTAAGACATACATCAAAATTTAGTTCTTGTAGGTCGAGTCAGAAGCAAGCACCTTATTTTTCAGTAAAGGACTGGAGACAATATGAATAACTTTGGGTCTATTCTGAGTTCACTGGTTCTCAAATTTTTCTGTGAATGAGAATTGCTTGAAGAGTGTGTTAAGATTCCCGAGCCCTACTGCAGATGTTGTGATTCCCTCCGCGTGGAGAGGAACTCAGGAATTTGCATGTTTAACAAGCAGCTCAAGGGACTCACAAGGAGACGTTTGAGCAATAGGACAGTTTACCACTGAGCATCACTTGTGTGGAATTTGAGATGGTCCATGACCATTCCCACGGGTAATATTATGAATGTAGCTGTTGGTAAAGCCTTCTCCCTACAGCTCTTACCACCTCCCCCGACAACCCCCCCCCCCCATTGGAAGTGCCTAAAGGTTAGTGAGAACACATGAAAATGAAGAATATTGATATATCAGTAGACGTCTGATAAACTAGATTACATTGAATAGGTGTCAGAGGGAGAAACAATTGCTTTTAATTTTAAGGATGTCCTCCAAAGGCATATTTATAGGAAAGAGAGTTATACTGGACTTACAGAAATGCCTCTTCTTTTACCTCATTATTCACAGGTACTGCAGCTCAGTGAGGTTGTTTGCAACTTGTGCTAGCTCATATACAAGTGCGCTAGCTCCTAGTCCATTTTTTTGTTTCCACACCATGAGATCTGTATGTCACTCTTAATTTTAAACTTTTATTATGACCAAAGTCACTGAGCTATTCTAGCCTACTGCTGGCATTTTAGACAGCAAAGATAAAAAAGTAATATAATCATGAGCCTAGAAAAAAGCAAAATACCAGTATTCCACCAAGCAGATTAGTAATTATACTAGCAGAAATAAAGGACAGACATGGCTTCAGGGAGTCCGTTTGATCTGTTCTTTCTAAAAAAAAAGAAAGAAAGAAAAAAAAGAGAAAAACTTAATGTGTTCATACATGATTCTCAGTGATTTCTAGAAACTGCCGTTGTCACTAAAATACAGACCAGCCACAAAGTAATAAGGATCAGACAATTTTGTTCTTGTAGTATCTGTTTCATGTCATTTACAAATTCAGACCATTGAAACTGTCAAAGTAATTTAGTGACAAAGTGGTCAGTTTCAACTGCCAATGTTTCTTCCTTTTAGGAAGTAACACCATAACTTAACAAAAACACATTTTAAAAAATAGCCACTGCATTTATTCTCTATTAATATTTCACAGGTTACATATATCTCTTGCAGGAGCTGCTAATAAGCATTTCAGTTCACATCAGAATATTGCATCCTTTTCTCCAATTAAAAATAATTATTTATTAAAGTGAACCAATTTCTCTCTCATTTTTTTGTCCTAACTCTCCTGCAAGAAACAAGGTGATGTTAATTTTATTTTTAGTCTTCATTGAATTTTATGCACATTTTATTCACCTACAAAGTTGTAAGAATATTGCAGGTTATTGCACATTAAATTAGAAATTCTCTATAAACAATTGTTTATTGTCTCTAGCTAGAAAAATTCAAATGCCTTAATTCACCATGAAGAAGTAATAGAGATAAAATTATTTATAATTATTAAATTATTAGAATTCAGAAGTCTCATTCTGTGGACAGAGCTTTCAACATAATTGATCTGAATGGGGACAAAGCATTAGTATTTTTTTTTTAAGCACCAACGTGATTCTAATGCACAGCTATGTAGAGACCCCACATTTAGACAACTAAGAGCCATGCAATGAATGGGCCACAGTGCCTGTGAACAAGATAAGAGTTCATTAGTGAGAGACAATGAAAGGGCTTGTGCAACAAGGACTCAGTTCTGATTAAAATCTGGAAAATAACGTGGTGTTTTTGTTTTTAAGTTGAGGTATAATTGACATATAACATTATATAGTTTCAGGCATACATAATTCAGTATTTGTGTATATAGGAAAATGCTTGCCATGATAAGTCTAGCTAACATAATCAAAAAATTAAATAACTTTAAATTTATTTAAATTTAAGCTGGAAAGGATAGATTCAAGAGAGAGAGAGAGAGAGAGAGAGAGAGAGAGAGAGAGAGAGAGACTGGATTATACAAATCATACCCTCCTGCCACCGTAAACACTATTTTGTGTTTTTTTTTCCTATTTGACAAACTAAGTCAAAAGTACATGTCCTATTCATGTATAGAGAGTAAATTGGAGTCAGAATCAGGACTGTGCTTTGTGGCCCTAAGTGCCTTAGTTTTTTGTTAGACTGACAGAACCCTCTGCCTTCTTTCTCTCCCTTTTTTATGTTGATTATGCCTGGCTCTGTTAGATGCTCAGCCGTGCATGTGCCTGAGCCTGCCACAGGAAGATGAGTCCTTGGAGGGTAGAGGCAGTGCCATTGGTCCTGTATATTCCCCCAAGAGCCTGGCCCATTGCAGACTTACAGTAATTAAATGTGAAAATGAGAGAGCTGCCTTTTAGAGGTTAGGAACTGTAACAAGAAATAGCAGAGAGAAGGGTATTTGAACATACTCGAAGGTCTCAGCTGTATAGTTCTAGCTCTGCCACTTATTAGTGAGGTGATTTAGGGCCATACTGAGTCAGTTTCCACATCAACAAAATGGGAGAGCTGTACCCCATACTCTTTTACAGGGTCATGCCGTGGATCAAGTGACACCATAAGAAACCTGTTTGTGGATTAACAGCTACTTTAAAAAAACTTATGCAAGATGACAGGGTAAAGTCAGTGGAAAGAGAAGGGGGCTTGGGATGAGAAGGCCTGGCTGGTACCAGCTTGCCCTCTTACTTATTATACTTCTGTATACAGACAGTTAGCTTCTCTCCGCCTCAGTTTCCTCATCTCTAGAATGCGAATATTTATACCGAGCATGCCTACTTGAATGAAATTACTTTTTATATAAAAATAGAGTTAATTATCATTGCACCAGGCACGAGGGATCCAGCCCTGAGCAAGACAATGTGACTGTGCAGTGGTGGTGCTTATAGTCTCCGGGGAGAGGAGACTGGAATAAAACTGCTTTGTAAATTGTAAAGTGGTAAGTCAGTGTGTAGTATTCTGATTATTGTTAATGTTACAAAACAGAGGAAGTGCGTTCTAGATAAACTTAAAAATTAACCATTTATTTTGTTACGTGGTGCCAAATGTTTCAAACATAAGCAATATCTGATTGGGTGTTGAGAAAACAACAGGCTCTTAACTTTAATTATCAAATATATATGTGAAAGATCAGTCGGGAGCCGAAAACCAGGTATTACAGGCTTTATTAGGAGAAAGACCTGCCGGGCTGTCTCGCAAGGGGAGAGCAGCAACCCGTGCAGAGGTGAGCACTCCTTTTGAGGGGAGGAATGGGAAGGAATGGGGGCTTAGGGTACTCGGCGCACGCTGATTGGTGGCTTAATGTATGGTCCATATAAGGTACATAGTTAGGCATTCAGGTACTTGGGAACAAGGGCTTAGGGTATTTGGCAGGTGCTGATTGGTGGCTTAATGTATAGTCCATATAAGGTACATAGTTAGGCACTCAAGTACTTGGGAACAAGGGCTTAGGGTATTTGGCAGGTGCTGATTGGTGGCTTAATGTATAGTCCATATAAGGTACATGGTTAGGCACTCAGGTATTTCCGGGCTGCAGCTTATGTCATACTCCACCCACCAGTTGGGGGAAGGGAGAATCTATCAATATGTGAAAGAATCTAGTGGAGTGTCCCAAATGTTTAGGAAAAAGTAGATATCGTGACACCCTATCAGACTCTCTGATTGAGTTGGATATCATGAGGTCCCAAGAGGAATCCCATTATTGTTCTCAAGTCACTGGGATATCATATAAGGCAGCGGTTCTCAATCTGTGGGTCATGACCCCTTTGGAGGTTGAACGACCCTTTCACAGGGGTCGCCTAAGATCATCGGAAAACACATATATGATTACATATTGTTTTTGTGATTAATCACTATGCTTTCATTATGTTCAATTTGTAACAATGAAATTGGGGGTCACCACAACATGAGGAACTGTATTAAAGGGTCGCGGCATTAGGAAGGTTGAGAACCACTGATAAGGAATTTCTTGTTGTTGTTTTTTTTGTTTGTTTGTTTGTTTTTCAGTAAGTGTGTTAATTCTATCATGTCCTATGGGCCGTGTCAGTGGTCATTATGCCCTCCTAAATGCCAGGGAGATTGTGTTGACAATAGTTTACAGATGATGAGGAATGGACCTATCATACATGGGGAGAGTTTGTATTAAATTATTTTTGATAGATCCTCCCTTCCCCTAACTGGTGGGCGGAGTATGATATAACCTGCAGCTCAGAAATACCTGAGTGCCTAACCATGTACCTTATATGGACTATACATTAAGCCACCAGTCAGCACCTACCAAATACCCTAAGCCAGCCGTGGGCAAACTATGGCCCGCGGGCCGGATTCGGCCCGTTTGAAATGAATAAAACTAAAAAAAAAAAAAAAAAAGACCGTACCTTTTTATGTAATGATGTTTACTTTGAATTTATATTAGTTCACACAAACACTCCATCCATGCTTTTGTTCCGGCCCTCCGGTCCAGTTTAAGAACCCATTGTGGCCCTCGAGTCAAAAAGTTTGCCCACCCCCGCCCTAAGCCCTTGTCCCTAAGTGCCTGAATGCCTAACTATGTATCTTATATGGACCATACATTAAGTCACCAATCAGCGCACAGCGAGTACCCTAAGCCCCCATTCCTTCCCATTCCTCCCCTCAAAAGGAGTGCTCACCTTTGCACGGGTTGCTGCTCTCCCCTTGCGAGACAGCCTGGCAGGTCTTTCTCCTAATAAAGCCTGTAATACCTGGTTTTTAGTTGCTGACTGATCTTTCATTCCGGTGCTGAAACCCGGGAGGGGCAAACGGGAACACGGATGATCCCCGAACCTTATCCTGAGCATTTTAGGGAAGCACTGGGCAGCGGAATCTCGACCCGGGCTAACTTCCTGATTTTGCTCGGTGGTGCGGTTCTGGGTTGATTGGCCCATCCCGGTCCCCGCTCGAACCCTGCTGAACCAGGACCCGTGAGGATCTCTTCACCTCCTGCCCTCCGGTAGGACTTCGGACCCAACTTACCACCCCCCCTTTTTTCCTCGCTCCCTGTGACCTGGAGGGGCATTAGCTCTCAGAGTTTCCCGTCTACTTGGCTACTCGTACTACGAAAGCCCAGGCGCTTGGCTAGGAATACTCTCTTCTACTTCACGGGAAAAGTGTCTTGGGGTGACGACCTTGGAACCTCTTCTCGGCTCTCTCTTTCTACAGGTTGGGTGAGGGAACAGGAGGATGCTCCTTGTTCCTTCCTCAACTTCCGATAGCCCTTCCCTCTGGTCATGGGGACCTCTCAATCCAAACCCCCTCGAAACACACCCTTAGGGTGTCTCCTTGCCAATCTCTCAACCATTGGTCTTTCTGGCTACGTCAAACCAAAGAAGCTCATTTTTTTTTTTCTGTAACACTGCCTGGCCACAATATAAACTTGATAATGGCTCTCAGTGGCCCGAGAGCCACTTTCGATTCTCAAGAACCTAGATAATTTCTGCCATCAGAAAGGAAAGGCCTCAGGGATCCCTTACGTACAGGCTTTCTTTTTCCTCTGCTCCTGCCCCTCGCTTTGCTCCTCATGTTCCACCCATCAGATCCTCCTCGAAAAGTCCCCTTCGCCCCCTCAGATCAGTCTTCAGCCCCTTTCTCTGTCTTCTGACACTTTTGACCTAGTCGATCATTCCTCTCCACCTTTCCCACCAACCTCCACCCCCTTATACATCTTCTTCCTCACCTGCAGTAGATCCCAGAAACCTAGACCCTCTTAACTAGCAACCACCTTCTCCCCAGTCCCTGAGAGCCCAAATCCTAAGAACGTGAGCTCTAAAACAGCCTTTCCCATCTAACACTCATTCTCAGGCCACCCAAAGACTGCCTTCCTCAACAGCCTCTTCTATTCCCATGTCAATTCTGCCCCTGAGGGAGGCAGAAGGAACTGAGGGCATAGTCTGAGTCCAAGTCCCATTCTCTATGTCCAGCCTCACACAGATTGAGAGGCATTTCAGGTCTTTTTCCACTGATCCCGACCACCTTTACTAAGGAGCCTGACCAAGTCCTCCTCTATAGAAATTTACCACCTTAGACCCCACCTCCCCAGAGGGAGCCCTTCTTCTAAACACCCATTTTATATCCCAATCAGCCCCCGACATATGCTGCAAACTTCAAAAATTAGATACAGGTCCACAAACCCTTCAAAAAGACCTCGTTAACCTGACCTTTAAGGTCTTTAATAATAGAGACGAGGAGACCCAAATCCAAAAACAAAAGCGAGATCAGGCCAAGGCTGAGGCCCAGAAGGAGGCCTTCCAGCTCCTAGCCACCGCTCTCATAAACCCCAAATGAAGTGCTGGTCCTCCAACTGTGGTTAAGTCAGGGGCTAAGCCTCCTCCGGGCCCATGCTTCAAATGCAGCAAGGAAAGACACTGAGCCAAGTCCTGCTCAAACCCGAGACCCTGCCTGGGCCCTGCCCAAGGTGTGGAAGGGAGGATCTATCATTTTTAATTTAATTTAACATTTAAAATAAGGGCTACAGGTATGGCAGTTTCCTGGCTTTTTAAAAAAAAATAATTCAAGTTGCATTTATTTACATAATTTTTCTTCTGTTGCTCTACTGACAGCATACAAATTTAGATTTCTAATTCTGCTTATTGTGTGTAAATTTATGCGCAATGGTCTTAAAAAAAGGCAAAGCATTTGCCTTCGGTGAGCAACTTCTGTTTTATGTAGTCTCCTTTTAAATTCTTTCTTATTGACATTATTGTAACTGCTATAAAAAACCTACTCACCATCACGCATGAAATTGGGTGAAGCTTCATAACCATTGAAACTACTAAGAAAGTGAAAATGCTGAAACTCATGCTCTGAGAAATGAACGACAGTCTGCGATTCTATGTTGCGATCACCTGGCTGTAAGAACATCTGTGCACATACAAACTGGGGGAAAGCCCCGGGTGCACTCTCTGGTTCTTCTGCCCATCACTCAGATGCCTTTTCTAATGGAAATGTCTTTGCATTTGGAGAAGGAAGCTCTTTCCTTGGCAGCAGGAGATGAATTCCCCAGTTAGGGCTGTGTTAGGCTGTCAGAAGCAGAGATTCCAGCTGGTGAGGGTCTCCCTTTGGCACCAGTTCTGTAAGCTGTGAGGGGATGACATTTGGCATCCATGTGCTGTGCTCAGCAATAGACTTCAAAGCAAACCCTTTCAACAGTGCTCAAGTTAGTGAGCACACCACACTCAGCCCTGTCTGGGGCTTCGAGGAGCAATGCTGTGTTTTGAATGCGATCTCTTTCACACAAGGCTTATTTTCAGGTCATTAAGGGGATCAATGCTCAGAAACTCCATAAAATTCTTGGCATTTTCATCCTGGCTGTGGAAGTCATTGGCTGATCTTCTCCTGAGTAACAGAAAGGTCTAGCAGCAGGAAGCTTCAAAGGCGATTTCTCACAAAGGAAAGAGCAGGGAAAAGGAATCTCGTGAAACAGTGAACAATTCCGTAACAATTCCTCCTTTTGCTGTAACCTTGATATGTGTCTTCGCCCTAGTTGGGGCAGAGTTAAAGAATGGGAGTGCAGTATTTTCCTGGCTAAAGTTAGTTTCGTTTTTCTTTTTTTTCCCTTTCTTTTTTTTTTTTAAGCCAAAGCTTATTTTCTAGTTACCTTTACACCAATTCTTTGATAAAGTAATGGATCTAAGACCTAACTAACCCTGCCAATGTTTTGCTGAAGAAGGGCTCTTTGCTATTTTCTGTATTAGGGCCCAGGCCCCTGACTCACTGCGATAACCCCAGCACCTGGAGCTGTGGGAGCACATGTGAGGCACCCCATGAATGACAGTCTGTGATGGTTGAGTGAACAAATGCATATGTCCCCTCTGTCTAAATTGAAGATGTAGCTTGGAGAACAGAGTGATCAACTTTATCTGTAGTGGGTGAGATAAATGATAACTAGTTCATTAGGCCTGTGACCTTCCCAAGAATTAATACCCTCAGAAGTATTTCTTCAGAGACAAGAGTTGTACATAAATAATGCTACAAAATGTTAAGGGAACTCAGAGAAGGGCGTAAGAGCTTTGTATGAAGGAGAAGATATTTAATATGATTTTGAAGTATGACTAGTGTACCAGATGAAGATGAGGAAGGGCATCCTGGGTAGAGAGAAAAATACATTGCAAAGGAAACAAGGCATAAATGAATATGGTATTTGGGGGAGGGGAGGGAGAGGAGCAGGGAAGAGTGGGTGGGAAACTAGGTCAGTAATGTTGGCTGAGTCATCCTGTGAAGGAACATACTATCGAACATGAAGTACCTCTAGGTCCTAGGAAGGAAGTTAGAGAAGATTGTTGGCAGCATGGCAATACAATCAGATACTGAACGATTTCTGTGTGATCTCTGAGATGCTTGGGAGTGTACCCCTGCTCTGAGAGGCAGGTGGCCAGTGGATGTCAGTGTCCCTGTTAACAAGGACAAATAACCTGGCCATGCACAGGAAATTTATTAGCAGCTTATTTGCCTCCATAAACAGAAAGTGTGTGACAAAAAGGACACGCAATCATTATTTTAATAATGTGTGAGGCAATGCTTGGCTTTGGGGATATAAAGACAACTAAAATGGAGAGACAAAGAATTGTAAATGAAGACAGATGTGCTGCCTTCGAGAGACTTACAATTTAGTTGAGAGAGAAACTTTAAGCTGCTCTCTCCCAGATGCTGGTAGAGATAAGGGCAATAGTATGGGAGACTCTTATTTATGTGTTGTCCCCATCCCCAATTTCAAAATCTGCCACAGAAGACTTCCCTGCTTGAACTGCACAAGCAGTTGTGAAGCTTGATCCAAGTAAGTTGGCAAGGAACTGAAGGTTTCATCTATCAAAATTTAGGCAGTACCTGGAACCCTGTGTGGCCAGAATAGGCTGGTGGTTAAGTGCTCACTGAATGTGGGAAGAGTTATATGTACAGTGGGGAAATCTCTGACCTAGAATTACTGAATTCTTGACTTAATTCTACTCTTAACCTATGGTGTTGGAAAATTCATTTAACTTTCCTGGGCCTGAATTTCTGCAAAACAGAAGAACTAAACTAGATGGCTTCTAAAGTAGATGTTATGGTTTATGATTTCATGAACTGCAAGAAAAATTCTTATCCACATCTCGCATTGGAAAACATGGAAATTTTCAAAAAACTACAGCAACAACACAAGACATGCAGGGATTCTTGGCTCCCAATTGAGTATGAACATCAAGGTATATTTTGTACTTCTTGTTAGAGAGAAAATCAAGATGAGAAGAAAAAGGTCCTCACTCAGTGAGTCCAGGAGCTCAGTGTCAAGGGTCTAAGATGGGAAGGCCAGTCCATCCTCATCTCCATGAGGATAATTTCTCCTTATAATTGCTAATCTCCAGATAAAATCTTGTCAGGTTTGGATATTTACATTTGAGATTTTATTCAGCCACATTCCATAAGAGGAATGGTATTCATAGGAAGGGATTTTCCAGAGAATCTAATGAGTTTGGGATGCCATGTTTTAGGCATTGTTATTTGTATTATTTAACCTGAAATGATTTGACCTGAAATAATTTTCTCAGGTAAAAATATGGGATGGTTATGAGAGTTTCAGGCCCTTTAAAACAAATAATTAACATAAAGGCAATACTTAGTGAAGAGTAAAATGGCTAAAGATAGTTAATGCAAATTGGAGGGAGAGGAGACTGAGGGATGGCTCAAGAACCCGAGTCCTTAGCAGGACAAAGGATGGGGGTGAGTACTATAGCTCGTTGGTGGAGGGGATGTAAAAAAGATTCCACCTAAAAGAGTAAATTTTTTTCTTGAATAAACCTCCAACTGGAGCACATTTGTAATATACAAAGTGAAAGAAACAATAAATCAGGGGAATCGGACTAGATTAACCAGGGACTCAAGCCAATTCAATAGGCATCTATAGTAAGAAAACGTTGCTCTACTTCTTTCAATCTTGAGGGCTTTGCAGGTATAAAAAAAATTTGCAATAAAAAACCACACTGGCCCTAGCCAGTTTGGCTCAGTGGATAGAGTGTTAGCATACGGACCAAAGAATCCCGGGTTCGATTCTGGTTGCAGGCTCTTTGCTGGCCCAGGCCCTGGTCTGGGCTTGTGCAGGAGGCAACCGATCATGTGTTTCTCTCACATTGATGTTTCTCTCTGTCTTTCCCTCTCTCTTCTACTCTCCCTAAAAATCAATGGAAAAATATCCTCAGGTGAGGATTAATACCACCACCACCATCACCACCAGCACCACCACCAACAACAAAAAACACACACACAAAAAAACCACACTGAAGCAGCCATTGTTGTAAGTCCTAAACCACTCAAGAGACATTCACTTCCATATGAACTTATCTTTTAACTTTTTAATAAAGGGGTGGAGTTGGGGAGATTCAGGCACTAAGAAGGATCCCCAGGGATCCTGCTTAAATGAATGATGAGTCAAATTGGTGATGGCAGATTGGAGACAGTGTAGGATTCCAAAAACTTGGTTGTTGAGTTGGTAATAATGGCTCTGTTCATGGAGTGTCATTGGAAGGTTCAACATCCTTAGGCTCCTTGTTAAAGTCAGAGAGGATTTACCCTGAGAGTCCCCCTGAACGGAATCACCTCCTCCCTTTCACATCCTATTGGGTAGCAACCAATCCTTTCCCAACATGGGTGACTGTAGGTACCGTCACTGCTGGGTCATATAACTTTGATTATGTGGGATTGGAGGCTATGTGGTGAAAGAAAGCAATACTGTTCCGATGGCCCAAGAATGCTGTTTGTCGTGTATAATTATTATAATCCAGGGAGGGAATTCAACCTATGGGTTTTCTTATTTGCTTCAAGTAAAAATTAGCTGATTCAGCATTGGCTGGGATGTGATCTCTATTATAAGGAGTTTGAAGGACTGTTGTGGAGTGAGGCTTCAATCATCCCTGTATGGGAGAGTCTTTCTGTAGGCCATTCTGAAACTCCAAACACAAAGATTTAAGAAAATAGAACCCCTTAAATAATAACAAGCAAAGTAAATGAAACATTTAATCAAAAACAATAACAAGAACTATATTTAAAAGCTAGAATGAACAGAAAGAGTATAAGAAACCTATTAGAAGGGTAAAGATGTGTCAGTCTAAGGAAAACTGAAATACATGTAGACAATAAAACAAGGTGGTCAAAGGTCAGAAAGCTAAGCCAGAGAGTTAGGAAAATAACAAAATAAGTGGGCAGTATTTAGAAGCAAAAAAACAATGACAACAAACAAACATTAAATTAGCCTAAATAGTAAAAATTTCAAGAAAGACAAAGAAAGTAAAGAATAATGAATATTCCACAAAAGAGTGCAAACCAGAAATTAAAAGATAAAAAGAGAAGAATTTAAATGTTTACTAGTACAAAATTTGAGAGACTAGGGATTTTTAAAAAGGAAAAAAATTTAAAAAGTCTAAGGAATTCTTGGCCTCAATGTTCTTTTTAAGGGACTAACCTGGGGTACCCTCTCAGGTTGAGGTCCCCACCCATGACCTCAAGGAGTAGATTCAAGGTCAGAAAGCAAGTCCCTGGCTTCTCCAGCTCATCTTACATTGAGGGTCCTGGCTCCTGTGTCCCTCTAAAAATGTCCAGCAAATGGTGTGGCAGAACAGAATTCCCCACGCTCCATACAATAACGACAAAGCAGTCAGGAGGGAAGGCATACGCAGTTTCTGACAGCGCCTTGAATGTAGCAGCTATAAGTGTGCTGTCATTCTTCCTTGACTTGGCAGTTTCCACCTCTGCACTGATCTGCTGCTGTGGCATTGGAGGCAGACAAATCCAAGAGAAGAAAGGAGTAAGAAGAGAATGAGTATGTCCTGGGCACCTACTCTGGATCAGGCATTGCCCTGACTATTACTAGGCTTTCTTTGGTCTTTACCCTATCTTAGAAGGTAAATCTTTAATGCCAGTTTTGAGGGTGACAAATCAAAGACACAGAGAAGTATAATTTGCTCAAGGTCACATGCAGTGGTGGAAATGTGACTCTAGCCCAGCCGATATGGCTCAGTGGTTGATGGTCTACCTATGAACCAGGAGGTCAAGGTTTAATTCCCAGTCAGGGCACATGCCCAGGTTGTGGGCTCAATTCACAGTAGGGGGTGTGCAGGAGGCAGCCAATCAATGATTCTTTCTCATCATTGATGTTTTTATCTTTCTCTTCCTGTCCTGTCCTCTCTGAAATAAATAAAAAAATATATAGTTTAAAAAAATGTGACTCTAAAACCCTTGGAACTGTTACCATGCCAACTGAGAAACAGCTCTTGATCCAGGAGACTGCATGCTCCTTTCTAGAGTGATGAGGAAGCCGTGAGAGGGGAGGCTTTCCACTGGAGCTGAGCCAGGCAGAGGGTGTCAGAATGCATGTGCCTGGAAGTCCGGTTAGCATGAGGGCGAAGCTGAGAGGGCCTGAGGCCTCCAGCAGTGGGAAGGTAGCAGAGAGGCTGGGAATCAGGCTGGCAAAGAGTGGCCCCCAGACCACCAGCGCTGGCACCACCTGTGAGCTTGGCAGAGATGCAGAGTCTCAGGCCCCACCCTTACTTATTGAATGAGAATATCTGGGTGTGGGTGTAGGAAACTGAACAAGCTCTTCAGGTGTTTTTTAAGCACAATAACGTTTGCAAACCATTGCTGCAGGGGGACCAAGGAGCTGGGCGTGGGATTTGGAGACATAGTAAGAGTGTTTAGATTTGGGCAGAGGTTGGGAAGTGGATGGGGCTCTGAGCTAGTCAATAGCATGAAAGATGGAATTTTTGTGGGAAGAATAAGGAGAATTAGGTGCTGTGATGATGGGGACAGTTGTGGGGCTGGGAAATGGCCTCTAGTTAAGACCATATTTCAATGGCCTCAGTCACTAGGAGCTGAGAGGCCTCCAGCAATCCCTCCCCTTATCCCGAGCCTCACTTCCTTAGGCTTGGGTATGGCAGGCCCACTCAGGCGACTCCCGCAGTGGAAACGTATTATTCTGGTGTTCAGGCAGCCTGAGGTTACTTGGAAAGGTAAGTTCTCAACTTGGACTTATTTAAACAATAAAGCAAACATTTTACCTATCTTCTAAGGAGGCAAAAGCTAAGTACATCTCACAGAAGACAAAAGGGGTGGGTTTCCTCTAAGTTATACATTTTGTGCTGTGTGGGGGATGGAAAAGAGATTGATTAATGCAGTCCAAGCAAGTGGGGGGACAATGTGGCATCATGAAA
The DNA here is from genome assembly GCF_000412655.1 of Myotis brandtii. Taxonomy (NCBI): domain Eukaryota; kingdom Metazoa; phylum Chordata; class Mammalia; order Chiroptera; family Vespertilionidae; genus Myotis; species Myotis brandtii. The sequence goes on from NW_005358649.1 coordinate 3,179,699, forward strand.
GTAGCATGTGCTCCAAGGAAAGACCTGGACTTGAATCAAGCCTGGTCTGTGATGTCCTCACCAGTTAGCCATGAATCTTTCTGAATTGTAGGCTCTTCATTTCCAAGAGGGGGATGCTTCTCCACATCTCAGTGTTGGGGGGATTGGAGAAATATGGGTGAAAACATTCCTAATGGTGTCAGGCCCATGACAGCTGATAAGAAATATTTTCTGAATCTCAATTCTATACTTAGCCTTTGCCCCACCCTTCCAAAAAAAAAAAAAAAGAAGCCAGAGGAAGCTACATCTTGCTCACCTGAAGAGTCCATCTTGGCAAGGTTTGCCAACCTAGGCCCTTTGGAGAAACTGTGTCTCTAATGATCCCTTATGTGTTTACAAGACATGTTCCTTTGCTGTGGATACTTCACATTTTCCCCATCTTTACTAGGTTGGGAAGAATGTTTGCCAAGCCCATTGATCAGCTTCTCTATGCAACATAGGATATTTTGGGCCCTTTCTCTGTCTTATGTCTGGGTTATGGGGTCAAGGCGGCCCCTTCCCCTTTCCTACTGTCTTGTGTTTGAAGACCTTTGAGCTGGGAATGGGGTCTCCCTCTGGCCAACATGAATAAGACTAAGACAAGAAGCAGCTGAAACACAGCATAATTTCATGGGCACTGATTTTATTGTAAGGCCGGGAGGACTATAAAGAGGGGACGTTTCTAGTTTCTGTAATAATCTCCTGTAGAGGGGTGGTGGGAGAGAAAGAAGAATCAAACAATCAATCTGTTCTCTTGCCCCGGGCTCCATAATTTGCCTTTTACTTTCTGCATTTTCATATTTGAGTCTGAAAAGCAGAGGACCAAAACAATGAGCAACAGATGTCCTCGCGCAATCTGCACAGTCCCTGAATTCAGTTAGCATGCAAATTGTCATCCTAGGGCGATTCCCGGGGACTGCTGCAAAGATGGCAGGCCTGCTCTGCAACACAGATAGAGGGCATGATTAAAATGTCTGGATCCAATCATATGTTTAATTACAATTCCTTTTTTATCTCAACTACAATGACTGGTAGCTATTATGACACAATATTGAAAATGTGTATGACGCATGGTGGCACTTGGAAAGGCTGATAGGTGGTCTGTGTTTGATCAAAATGATCAAAGCTCCTCGCCAAGGAGAGCCCCTGCTCCTTCTCTCTCATCTGATTCACTTAGACGAGCAAAATATGATTTACAGGAGACAGTTGATGTGATTTTCATTCCCCAAGAGCAGGGGCATAATTTTCGCAGCACCATTTTCCCTAAAAACAATGGGAGCTTAACAATGCGTATAAACACACAGTAACAGAACCTATCTCTCGGTGTCTGCAAGGCGTCGCTCATGCTCACTTTCATTTACTCTCCTATGTTCAAACACTTTGAAATTTTATTATTGGTATCAGAAAAAGACAAAAAGGTATCAAAAGCACGAAGAGGAGAAACTCTTAATTATTTCATTCTGTTCATACATCCAGATTATTTGGGGGGGGGGTATTTCAGATAGAACTACAAGTGAATTTCTCATGAGATGCTATATTGAGCATGAATATGAAGACTGAATTTCTCCATACAAATTGTGGAAGTGGCATTAGCTAAGAGAGAAAGACGACCCTTATCCCAATACAGTCTTACTATATTCCTGCTCCTGAAACTCTATACCTTAATGATATGAACCAGTTTTATTCCAGTTTCTGCTTGGATCCAATCTCACTTTCTCTTTGGGAGATCGGAAGTGAGGGTCGGGGTGAGATGCTCCTGGTCGTGAAGAATATGCTGTCAGGACAGAGTGTGAGGTTGAAGTGTGAGTAGTCAGAGCAGAACTGAAGCTGGTCTTTGAAAAACGAGAAGCAGAGTAGGCAGTGAGGAGAAGGAGGGCACACGCACTTTGTGTAGGGAAGATGGAGGAGACGGCATGAATGGAAGTGAAGGTGGGACCAGTGTGCGGTCTCTGCAGAGCCACAGGAGTCATCCCAGCAGAGGTGATGGCTTACGTAGGGGAGGTCAGGGACATTGTGGAGGACGTTTTATCAGGTGTCTTTAACTTCCTAGGCTGTATGCACCCCTGTCCTCTCTTGTGAGCTGATAATATTAGGAAGAGGCTGGGTACTGTGACAGTGTGGTCCAAGCTCTCACATAACCCTGCAGTGGGGACCATACTGGGTTGCCATAGGGCAGGAGTGACTGAATGTCTCTGCTTCAGGGGGTTCAGAGCTCCTAGAATGTGCTGAGGGACTAGATCAAGACTCCCCAGAGCAGTCTATGTCTATACATTGACTCTGAGGTGTTCTTCAAATTCAGCTCTCTTGTGATTAAGAGAAAAACTTCAGTTTAATGGTGTTTTATACTTTATAAGAGTGTACTGCCTGTGTGTGTAGCCAAATACAAGGTGATTATCCCACCATGGTTCAGACTGAGTTCTGCATTGTTCTTTAGGGCTGGAGATGGATCTTCCCTGGTCCCCCCATGCCCACCACCTCACACCCATTCTCCCTCATGCCAGGAAAGCTTTGTTATGGACTTGGGTTCTAGGTAATTCTGTGACTTTGGAGTTTTTTTCACGAGTCCATTAGCAGCAAAATCAGAATCAATCTTCCAGGCATAATGAGAAAAGCATATTTTTTTAAAAAAATATATTTTATTGATTTTTTACAGAGAGGAAGGGAGAGGGATAGAGAGTTAGAAACATCGATGAGAGAGAAACATCAATCAGCTGCCTCCTGCACACTCCCTACTGGGTATGTGCCCGCAACCAAGGTACATGCCCTTGACCGGAATCGAACCTGGGACCCTTGAGTCCACAGGCCGACGCTCTATCACTGAGCCAAACCGGTTAGGGCGAGAAAAGCATATTTTTAACTTGGGATTTATCTATAACCTTTTCTGGAGGAAGCCTAAACATTTCCTTGGTTAAAATAACTCATAATGCATTTCATTTAGTTCACATTTTAAAACTCTAACATACTATAATATTTTTGTATTAGTTTCCTATGGCTGCCGTAACAAATTGTCACACACTAGTTGGCTGATAACTACAGAAATTTATTCTCTCATAGTTGTGGAGGCCAGAAGTCTAAAATAAAAGTATTAGTAGGGCCTCCATAGACTCTAGGGAGAATCCTTTCTTGCCTCCTCCAGCTTCTGATGGCTCCAAGCATTCCTTGGTTAGTGTCTGCATCACTCTAGTTTTTACCTTTGTCTTGACATGGGTTTCTCCTCTGGGTCTCTGTTTTTTCTTCTCTCACACTTGTCATCGGACTTAGGGCCCACTTGGATAATCCAGGGTAATCTATTCTCCAGGTTCTTAATTATGTCTGCAAAGACCCTTTTCTAAATAAGGTCACATTCTCAGTTTTCAGGGGTTAGGGTGTGAATATAGGGGACCACAATTTAATCCACTGCAATCATACTCTCTAAATAGGTTGCCTTGAGGAAATATAATATTCAACAATTGTAAGATATAGCAATTGTTTAAAAATTTATACTTGTAATTTTTAGGATGTAGAATGATTCAAGAGCATTCCCCCTCGTCAGAGACTAGGAAATAGGTTTCCACATCTCTGTGTTTAAAAACCCCGGGCTTGAGACCTGGGTCCACTATTTGCCAGCAGGCAGGACTCTCTGCCTGAGCTACAGCTCCTTCCTCTGTCATAGGGGCTGGTCACTTTGGATGTTAGGAGGATAAAATGCCATGTGATCACTATGTAAACTGAGGAATGGTATATGCAAGCATAGACAGAAGAGTTTGATGCTGTTAGAAGGACATGAGAACTTGCAAGGTGATTCACTTGGGGGAGGCATTAAACACTCAGTATGAGGCCACTAACTGAGTTAAGAGGATTTCTTCATAAACAATGTACATGGACATGTACCTACCAAAAAACATCTTATGGTAAGTTAGATAATGACAAGACTATTTCCTTTGTAGTTCTTGGCACATACTTTGGTCTCAGAAACAGCTCTACTTAGAGAAAACTGTTGACTTGGTCATCTGCACTATGCTTTCTGTCATTCGGCACCTGCAGCCTGTAGTAACAAAAGAGGAATCAGCAGTTTATGAAACCACACCAGGCTTATGGGAGGGTGGCTTTTTGGATAAACACATTTAACTGCGAGGGTTTTATCACTGCAAGAACATACACCAGAGAAATTTTAACGCATAGAGATCATCTTTACATTAAAGTGCTAAGACTGTGTTTTCAAAGCCATTTGTTTTAATGGTGCCTTGTTAGCTGTTAAAAATACCCCAAAACTTTTGAGTCACTATTTTATCTTACAAATGTTAAGTATTCTTTGTAGACAGGAACTGTCTGTTAAAGTAATATTTGACATCTACTGAATCAAAAATACTTTATAATGAAAGGCTGACATCTGTTTACTATATAAAAATAGGGTGCTGTGTATTTTTACTAGTAGAATTTTCCTTTAATAAGGCAGCCAAAAGTCATCTACACACACCAAACCAATTTACAGCCAGAACCTGCTGAATACCAACACAGCATCATGGATGCTTAGCAATCTATTTTTTTCAGTATTACCATGATTTGGTATTGAATTTGTATAGGAAATATGTTTGTCTCTTCTTGAAGGAGAGACCATAATAGCAATAAGAAGCCAGGGTTAATTATTAATTTGCTAAGCTTCAATCATTTTAGTGCTCTCAATTTGATTCCATTATACTGGCAGTTGATCTTCCTTATTTAAGATGATCAAACTGCAACTGAGGGCTTTTTTCCATTTTTCAATCAATTTAAGTAGTAGCAAAGAAAGTCTGTATGCTTGGCCAATTCCACCTGAGCTCTAAGGCACTGCAATTAGGAAGAGATCAGACAGAAGGCAGACAACTTGGTAGAGTTTAAATCTGTGTGTAATCTCATACAGGTGCTGCTTCCTGTACTCTGGAAAATCCCTCATCACAAAACAGGCCAACTGAGCCACACCTGGGTTTAAGCAGAACATCTGGACCTACTCTTTCCTCTTGCTCATGTTCTTCAAATCGTCTCTAAACAAATGGCACTTTAGTGCAAGTCTGACACCAGAGATTTGTAAACCAATGTGCCCTGCCAAATCCAGTTTGATACAAAACACAGATACCATTCTTGAATCAAATACATTACAGATATGATACCCTGGTCATGTATTTCAATTAGTCAAGCCTCAAGTAGTTTGTGGAAGTCTATTCCACCAGTAGCAATAAATTCCATAATGGCATTAACAATTAAACAGAGTATTTCAGGGAAAATTAACATCTAATGTCTATTAAATGCCCTAGTTCAGGGGTGGGCAACCTCTGGCACGCGTGCCAAACATGGCACGCCAGTAACTTTTGCTGGCACGCGAAACCCTCTCTTATAATCTTCCATTTACAATTTTTTTTCTTAATATCTACTTTTTTGTTTTGTTAAGTCTCATAATAGGAGTAGCCTGACGGATGAAAGTAGTAGCTCGTGCATATCTCTGAAGGTCACGAAATATAAACCTGATGTAAAATCTCTGTCATCAGTGATGCAGCAGCAAAAGTCCCACTGATAATATCAAACAGAGTCATAAAGTTTTCTGTCGGACTATCAGTGTACATGTATACATTAAAAAATAAATGTATTTTTCATCATCATATACTGTGTTTTTGTCACTCGAATGAATTTTATTATTTCTTCAAGGTTCTTCACATACGTACACCTTAAGAGATATCAAGTAGGCGTAACATGTTCTCAAAAAATTAGGGTTGGCATGCAGAAGAATTTTGAGTCAGAGATTTTGCTGATTTTGGCACGCACTCACAAAAAGGTTGCCCACCCCTGCCCTAGTTTTTATTGGTCATGTGCTCTTTATTTTCTAGGCATACAACCCTTGGCTGGGAAAGTCCAAACAGTTAACTATGAATGTAAGATATAATTAAAAGGAATGCCAGTTTTAACGGGTCTCAGTTTCCTTAAAAATCACATATCTGTTAAACTCCTAAATGTCTACTTAATGGAGCCACTTAATACCTAGATGTATAATTCTGGCAGTTTTGTGATGGATTAATAATTATGTCTTATAGATATACTCTGGTCTTAGCATTATGTTGGAATAATTAAATTCACAAGTGATCAGCAAACAGTATAATTTGTGTGGCCTTACACAGGGCTTTTCAGCAAGTGCTTTCAGGGAACGTTGGCATCAGTTCAGATGAATGCCAGGGAGTAGGAATGGTCAGCTTGAAGAATGAATAGTGTGGAGTAGTTATACCTTTTATAGCTCCCATAAAGTATGCAGGAACAAGGGGAATGGAATGAGGAGATCATTAATATATGTACACACATTAGGTAAGTACATCAATATATATATTCCAGTGTTAACATTTGGAACTGCTATCCAGTTTGCACTAGTGAATTTATTACACTTGCAATGATGTTCTGTTTATTGTTCGAAGTCTTTGGATTCAGAAGGCATTAGTCAAGTTCACCATCTCTGAGAAGGTTTGGGGGTAAAGAGGTGGGAGGGATTGAGGATTGAGGGTATGGTGGCGCAAAGGGAGTGATGGAGAAGGAGGAGCACATTTACACCATGGAATACTATGCAGCAGTAAAAAAAAAGAATCTCTTACCCTTTGAGACAGCATGGAGGGATCATGCTAAGTGAAATCAGTCAGAGAGAGGCAAGTATCACATGATCTCACTCATATGTGGAATCTAATTAACAAAATAAACTGATGAACGGAGTGTATCCAGAGACATGGAAGCATGGATCAGAGTGTGGAATCTTGGAGGGAAAGTGGGGGAAGGTGGGTGTTTGGGAGGTAATCAACCAAGGACTTTGTATGCTTATGGACCTTGTATGCCCCTAGACACAGACAATGAGGCAGTG
>NW_005358649.1:3186685-3217334 GCF_000412655.1 Myotis brandtii
TGGAGGCGGTCAATGGGAAAAAAGTGGGGACATATGTAATACTTTCAACAATAAAGATTTATTTTTTTAAAAAAGGAGGAGCACAAAGAATCTGTCATTCATACTAACCAGTAGCAATCCAGAAGGCAGGCTCTGGAATGTCCAGAAAGCAGTCTCAATTCTAAGGGGAATTGCTAGTTTTGCAGTTAGTTCTGAAGTACCAAATGATACCTTATATTCCTGAAGGATCAGGATTAAGAGAGTTTCTCCAGGATATTTTTTGGAATTGAGGGCTGTTCCAGATGATCCCATGGTAGGGCTAATGGGAAGGCCTCCTAGCTGAGCAGGTGTATCTGCCCTGACTTGGCACTGAATCAAACTCAGGTGCCTCTTGGTAATGGAGTCATTTGAATAATAAAATCACTTGATTTTTTTTTCTCCAAAAGTCTCCCTGCAGCAAGGTTTATTTTTGGTTAGGTGGATGTGTGTTTATGATATTAAATGTATGAACTAAATAGGTTTTCTGGTTTGGGAAGTCTCATATTAGTCATTTTTGTAAAAATTTACTTTGTTTCCAAAATAACTGAAGTTGTAATAGGTCCCCCCCCCCCCAATCCTCATATCTTGTGATGTGAATGGATAAGGTACCCAGATCAAAGTCAGAGTTTCATGTGTCAATTTCTTGTATTCAGAAGCAGTGAAGGACAGTTAGGAATGAAAGGATTGCAAAAAACGTGGAAGTGTGGAAAAAGGGTAAAGAATAAAGGGAAAAGCAAGCAAAACAAGAGGACAGAAAAATGGAAGCTGACATGTTCTAGAACATAGGCATAAAGATGAACCTTATAAGATTACCAAGAAATGTAAAGGATTGGACCAAGAATCTGATGCTCAAACCTCACAATTTGGAAAGAAATGGCTCTTCCAAGAGGGAGATGTGGTGTAATTCTGACATAGGATACCTGCCCCAAAATTGTGTGAGGGTCAAAGAATTTTTGGCAGGGAGGAATAAGTTCTGAAATAGATCCCAATGGGGAGTCAGTGGGAGCTTCCAAAGACGGAAAGAAAGTAAGTGGAGTAACCAGGTTATAAATAATGGGGTAACACATTGTCTGAAGGGCAGGAAATGAGTTTCATGAAGGCAGAGATCATGGAAGGAAATATTTGGTTTCTCATCTCTGGCACAAGGCCTGGCACACAGTAAGTAGTCAGTGTTTGCACGGAGCTCTAATGGTGTAAAAATCAGCCAAAATGAGCAGGGAGGGGAAAGTATTTGTTAGCTAACAGGATAAGAACAGGGGAAAAGATGATGCTTTTCTGAATAAAAGGAACTATAGAAGATGACACAAATTAGCTTTTTTTTTAAAATTTGTTTTTTTCTTTATTGATTAAGGTATTACATATTTGTCCTTATCCCCCCATTGCCCCCCCCCCCACTCATACCCTCACACCCCTGGTGTCTGTGTCCATTGGTTAGGCTTACATGCATGCACACAAGTACTTTGGTTGATCTCTCCCTTACTCCCATCCTCCCCTACCTTCCCTCTGAGGTTGGACAGTCTGATCGATGCTTCTCTGTCTCTGGATCTGTTTTTATTCATCAGTTTATGCTGTTTATTATATTCCACAAATGAATGAGATCATGTGATATTTATCTTTCTCTGACTGGCTTTTTTATGAATGAAATTTAGGTTGGAAAAGTTCATCCTAAAACACTTTCTTGGAAAATATCTTTCTAAGTTTCCAATTATGTTTTCCAATCAAAGCATACCCACTTGAGAATATAAACACAAGATGAAATGAATAGCCCTACGAAATAGGCCAGGAACGGAAAGGCAGACAAAAAGCTATCAGTCAGATCTGTGATTCCATTTAGTTCTTCAGTGCCAGAGGAAGGAGCTCATTGTACCCGCCATCCCACCAGTCAGTAGGAGCTGGTTGATTTCAAGATTGTTAAATACCTGAATTATTTTGGCAAGGATATGCAATGCTTCCCCTCCCCCCCCGCCCCCGCCCCTGCATCACTTTCTAAAACTGAGAATATAATTTTTTTTCTACATATGATCCAAGTGAGAAATATTTTCTTCTTTTTTTGAATGACTGTCTATACCTCCAGGTGCTGCTAATAAACTATTTTGTAGATGGGGACAAATAAGGAAGGATTTGATAGGTTAAGAGACCCGAGTCTGTAAAAATTTAGTGGAATTCTTGGCAATGACTTACTGTCATCCTTATTCAGGAGACAAAGCAGAGAAAAGAGCCTGAAACGGAACACTGAGGAAATCTAGTCCGTAACTGTGGTGTTTCCTGAAAGGATGATCTATCGGTGTTGTGAAGACCGAAATGTTCAGGAATATGGTCTCTATTTCTTTGCAAGCCACACAGGAAGCTGCCTGAGAAACTTTTCCTCGCTGGTTCAGCTGGTGGAGGTTCACACCAGCAGGTTGGTGGAGTAGCTGCCTCTCTGTGCTGGATCCAATAAAGAGATCAAGCTCTTCACTTTCCCTTAGTCTTTCGTGGAACACAGGCTGGTCTCAGAGCTATTCTTTTGTGCTTTTGTTAAATCTCTAAGGTTGAGATTGATTAACTTTTAGATTAAGCCACACGCTGAAATGAAGTTTAAAATGTCTTAACCTTCTAATAGGAATGGAATTCTCACCGTCATTATTAGAACTCACTGATGTTACAAATTTGTGGACGGATGTTATCCATTAAGGCAAAAGCAGAAAGGGGCTATAAAGTTGACTCATAAGGCTAAGTACTTTACCTTCAGGGAAGCACATATAAAAATCTGTCCTGAACCGTATATATAGTAATAGTTAAAGCTTTGAACACCTGGTTCTTAACTGGCCAGGCAAAGTCATTTAAAATACTGACATACTTTCTACTTACTGTTATTTTGATCTTTAGGCAGGTTACTATTTTTATTATATGCACTTAGGAATTTAGCTGCAGTGATCATTCAATCCAGAGGGCATTTACTGAATGCCAACCATGTGCCAGTATAAATCTAAGAAAGTTTTAGGTTAGGATGAGATTTCTCAGTTCCTGCATAGGCCTAATTCTTGGACTAATGGAAATAATGGTTACATTCAGTAGTTCTTAACACCCTTTCTTAGTGATTTGACAAGTTGACATTTTTCAGAGAGTTCAAAATCTGCAAGGTGCCGCATGCCTGGCTTCGTTAGCTGAACTGGTTGGAAACACAGCATTAATGAGGCCAAGGTTCAATTCCCATATGGCCTGGGTTGTTTTGAAGGAGAAAAACTGTTCCATAGCCAGAGGCTGTATCTCTAACACTGCCTAGCTTCTTGATTTACCAACAATAGCCATGGTTCAGAAGGGGGCTCACTCTAGAGAGAGTGGAGCTCAGGGAAAATTCTTTATGACTCCTGGATAAACAATGTAAAGTTCATATACTGTGATGATAGTTCAGTAGTGTCGCCTCTGTCAATAAACATCATTCTAGTTGAAATGGCCTTCACAAGTGGGAGAGTGGAACCCAAGATTACTAATAATAAAAATCAAATTAATGGGATGTATAGAAAATAATAGCTAATATTTTGTTTTTGTTAATCCTCACCCAAGGACATTTTTTCCCATTGATTTTTAGAGATAGTGGAAGGGATAGAGAGGGGAGGGGATAATGGGGAGAGAGAGAGAGAGAGAGAGAGAGAGAGAGAGAGAGAAACATCATTGTGAGAGAGACACATCAATTGGCTACCTCTCACATGCACACACCCCAGGGATCCAGCCTGAAACCCAAGTACGTACCGTGGACTGGAAATCGAACCTGAAACCCTGGATTTGAGGGCTGATACTCTAACCACTGAGCACACTGGCCAGGTCAACAATAACTAATTTTTATTGAGTATTTCTTATCTATCTGCTTATTGTTCTAAGCTTCTTTACATGTATTAACTTATTTAATCTTCATAATAACCCCATGAAGTAATTTCAGTAGCCCCATTTTATAAGGAAACTGAGGCATAAAATTGAAGTAGACATTCAAAATCAAAGTAAAAGTCTTGGCCTTTAGGCAGGTTACTATTTTTATTATATGCACTTAGGAATTTAGCTGCAGTGATCATTCAATCCAGAGGGCATTTACTGAATGCCAACCATGTGCCAGTATAAATCTAAGAAAGTTTTAGGTTAGGATGAGATTTCTCAGTTCCTGCATAGGCCTAATTCTTGGACTAATGGAAATAATGGTTACATTCCATCTGCTACCTTCTTCCCATCAGCCTCACAAACAAGTCCACGTCTTCCTTAGAGAAAACAAACCTCCTGTTCGCCCAGTTTTCCAACCCAGTTTTCCAACAGGCTATTCACATCCAAATGTCCTTGTTTTAAGCTTGAATTCTGAAAACTACTTTCATTCCTTAATCCACTGCATTGTGCTTTCCTGCTAAAATGTACCAGAATAAGTCCCTTGAATATTATTGATTCTGTAAATTAACTCTATCTTTTCTGGGTCTTTTTGTTTTGCCCACCCTCTCCATAGTGTCTGTGGCTACTCTCCAACCCAGCCCTCATATTCATTATGCTGTGTCATTCCATGCTTTTTAAGTTTCTTCCATGCATCCTGTCTGTTTTCACTTACTGGCTGAAACACAAGCATTGCTTTAAGTTCTTATCCTTCTTCCTCTCCTCTCCTCAGACCATCCTCTGCTCTCACCCTTTGTGATCTCATTTTCATCCATTCACTCAACAGTGAACAGTGACTTCTATGTGAGTGATGCCAGAACTCGAATCTGTGTAGCCTTGAGTTCTCTTTCAAGCACCAGACCTATTTTTCTATCTCTTTGCTGGTTATTTTTCTTCTGGTTGGCCTCCCAATATTGTAAATTCAATTTGTCCAAACTATGTCCCTGCCTCCACACTATTCTCAAATCTATGCTCAAATTTATGCCTTACTGAGATGGTAATCTGAGATATCTATCTATCTATCTATCTATCTATCTATCTATCTATCTATCTCAGGTGCACAAAATTTGTGCACGGGGGGGGGGGGACGGGGGGGGGCCCCTCAGCCTGGCCTGCACCATCTCTAATCTGGGACCCCTTGGGTGATGTCTGACTGCTGGTTTAGGCCTGATCCCTGCTTAAACCGGCAGTTGGACATCCCTCTCGCAATCCAGGACCGCTGGCTCCTAACCGCTCGCCTGCCTGCTGGCCTGATCCCCCTAACTGCTCTCCCCTGCTGGCCTGATCCCCCTAACTGCTTGCCCTTGCCAGCCTAATCCCCCTAACTGCTCTCCCCTGCTGGCCTGAACACCCAAACTGCCCTCCTCCACTGGCCTGATTCCCCTAACTGCTCTCCCCTGACGACCTGAACCCCCTAACTGCTTTCCCTTGCCGGTCTGATCCCCCTAACTGCTCTCTCCTGCTGGCCTGAACACCCCTAACTGCCTCTGCCTTGGTCCCACCACCATGGCTTTGTCCAGAAGGATGTCGGTCTAATTAGCATATTACCTTTTATTAGTATAGAGGCCTGGTGCATGGGTGGGGGCTGGCTGCTCTGCCCTGAAGGGAGTCCAAGATCAGGGTGGGGGTCCCCTTGGGGGATGGGGCGGCCTGGGCGAGGGGCCACAGGGGGTTTGCAGGTGGGCTACGACCCCATTGGGGTGGGTGGGTCTCAGCTGGGGGTGGGGCCAGCCTGGGTGAGGGGCTGATGGCTGTTTGCTGGCTGGTCATACCCCCATTGGGGTGAGGGTCCCTGTTGGGGGCAGGGTGGGCCTGGGCAAGGGCTGATGGCCATTTGCAGGCTGGCCACACCCCCATTCAGGTGAAGGTCCCTGCTGGGGGGGCGTGGCCAGCCTGGTGAGGGGCTGAGGGCCACTTGGGAGCGGTTTGGTGGCCAGCCAAGCCCTGGCTTTGTCCGGAAGGATGTCCAGAAGGTCTCCAGAAGGTCTCTTGGTCTAATTAGCATATTATCCTTTTATAAGTAAGAGAGAGAGAGAGAGAGAGAGAGAGAGAGAGAAGACAAAGAGAAGGGTGAGAGAGAGGGGAGGGAAGTGGAGGAATTGGAATTGGGAGGATTTATGATAGTATTAAGAGTCAACCTTATCTCTAGGCAACCATGACTTTTAAGATTTCCATTAATCTAAACTTCTCTGGCCTTGCTGACTAGGGCTCCTTTTTACATAATCCTTCCCACCAGATCTGTTGCCTTCACATTGATCTCCAGGTGAGCTGTTCTATGGCAGGAGGAGCAGGTACTTATGGTTCCAGGGGCTAGGATGGGATTTGGTCATCAATTCCAAGAACTAGGAAACACAAAACATTTCTTTAAAGAAAATCTAATGTAAAATATTGTTACTTTGACATATTTACTATTGCTGTTATTCCTAAAGAACCAGATATAAGATTAAATGGAACAAACATTTCAACTATTGTTCTATTCATATGATCTTTGGAACTGTGCTCAAGGAAATCAATTAAAAAAAAATCTTCTTTGTTGAAAGTATTACATAGGTCCTCCCCCCCCCCCCATTAACCTCTTCTAGTTTGTTCCCTCCTCCCCCACCTCCCGCTCAAGTCCTCACCACCCAATTGTCTGTGTCCAGGTTATGCATATAAGTTCATTGATTGATCTCTTCCCACCCACCATCCCCTGCCTTCCCTCTGAGATTCAACAGTCTGTTCATGCTTCTATGACTCTGGGTCTATTTTTGATCATCAGTTTATTTGGCACATTAGATTCTGCATATGAGTGAGATCATGTAATACTTAACTTTCCCTGACTGGCTTATTTCACTCAGCATAATAGTCTCCAGGTCCATCCATGCTGTTGCAAATGGTAAGGGTCTTTTCTTTTTTATTGCCACGTAGTATTCAATTGTGTAAATGTACCATAGTTTTTTTTATCCACTCCTTTGCTGATGGGCACTTAAGCTGTTTCCAAGTCTTAGCTATTGTAAATTACGCTGCTATGAACATAGGGGTGCACATATTCTTTCTGTGGAGTGTTTCAGGTTTCTCAGGATATATTCTTAGAAGAAAATAAATTTTGGGAAAATTTTCAGATTATCAATTGCATTCAGTGTGGGTTTTATTTACACTTAATATAATGAAACTCTCAGTTTTCTGGTTGGCCAAACTGTGTAATCCAAAGTGGAAGGTATAATTTCTTAACATAATACAGTGTTTTAGAGATTCTATGGACATAAATGATATTTCAGAGTTTTCTGATTTAATTAAAATAGAAAACTATTTTGAAAATATAATATCGCCAATAGAGCAAATATATTCATTTTAAAATTATTATTCCACTTTCAGGGTTGGTATATTAAAATTTTTTTTATGTAAGGAAGCCCAGTAATTGAAAATATCACCCTATTCTTCTGTAAAACATATAAAAGAACGTGGAACTAAAATGCAGTTTGCTAAGAAAAGTCACTACTTGTCTTGGTGCACTGACAAAGTACTCACAGTTCTCTTTGAAGATCTAAAAGTCTGTTGTATCATGCTCTGGACAAGCTTTTAGATAAAAAAAAATAAGTTGGCTAATTGACCTATTTAAAACTCATCTCACTCTGTCTCCAGCCTGAAGACCAGAGTGCTCTTCTAAAGAGCTGGATTTTTTTATGAGGTGTTAAATCAATATTGCCAAATGTGACTTGGTGGAGCTTTCTGCAGCCTCACAGGAGAGTGATGCAAGCTTCTTGATCATTCGTGTATCTTTAAGAGCCTACGATTAACCCGTCTTATAAGGAAATGTGTGGGATGCTTTGGTTATATATAAATCATCATGAACAGAATGCATTTGTATTTATATAGGATTGGGGCCAGGAATACCGCCATATATCCATTTAATTTGTTCTCCAGACTTAAAATGTTGGCAGGATAGACTGTATGCACAGCATCTCGAGTAGTGATGCATTCTTGATAAACTGGTGACAATGAAGAAAAATGGGTAAACCAGCTTGGATTTCCCAGACTTTTGCGGGGAGGAGAAGGATTTAGTTTCCAGAGTGCAGTAATAATCTCTTACCTTTATATCGTCCTCTCCATGTCACTGTATGCATTATCTTTAGATTCACTGTGTTGTGTGAGCCTCACAGCTATTCTGAGAGCTAAGTAGGCAGGTAATAACTTCCACTCAAAGTTGAGGAAACCAGCACCCAAGAGAATTTGCTTGAAAATATAGTGAAAGTGGTCTTCAAGTGCAATGTTTTTTTCTAGTACTTTCACCACTGTGTGGTTTCAGGAAGTTTGAAAAGACAAAGCTGTAAAAAACGTTAACTTGCAGCATTTTTATTGCTCAGGCCCTAGATTAAGCTGGTGGTTCAGTTGTCCATGGTTGGAAAATTGATGATAGAATTATCAATCTACTTGAAAATCTAGCCTGAGAATAGCATGGAAATGCATAATAGAGGCAAAGAGGGAGTTTAGGCATCTAACCTTTTATAAGTAGGTGGAGGTGGAGGGGAAAGAGAACTCAAGCAAATATTTTAATTATTCCTAAGTGAATTTTTAAGAGTTTGGCTCCTAAATATATTGAAACCTCATTATAACGTTGTTGAGGTTCATGCTTTAGAATATAACCTTATAAATGAAATCTTGACCCTTTTTGATGAAGTCCCAACTTCTGTAATTTTATGAAGAATGTTATAGTCACAGGTTGATATTAAGGCTATACCTACTTTCTCGATTAAAGAGTAATTTCTTCCCTTTGATAGTGTTTTCTGAATAAAGAGGAATGAACCCTCTTATTATTATTATATGGGTATTTGTGTGTGTGTCTTGCTCTTCCAAACTAAATTGTAAATTCTAAAAATTGGGGACTAAATATGATATATACTGGTTGCATAATAAATATTTGTTGAGTTAAATTACTTTTGTAAAATTTGCTGGGTAAATACTTACTCTATATTCCATATTCCTATGCAATTAATCTCTTGTGCACATTTTTAATACTTTTTTTATAATGGGCTTTTATAATGGTTCTAACTCCCTTGTCTATACATAAAATATCTATCTACTTAAGTAAAATAGGTTTCAACCTTAAATTCCATGGCTATTAAACATTTGATATATGCATGTGCAGAACATAATGAGTATATGGTTTTTACTGGTATGAAGGTCACTACGGTATCATTTATTGATTTAGTGCTGTACTTGGTTCAGATTCCAGCTCTGAAATGTCTTAGCTCTGAAACTTTGAGCAAATGCCTAGTATTCTAAGCCCTGTGTCCTCATCTGTAAAATGATGAGGACAGCTCCTAAGGGTATTGTGAAACTGAATGAGGTGATACACAGTACTTGGCATGTAGTAAACACTCCTACTAGTATATTAGATGTTATTAAGATTATTTTGAATTGAAGATATTTAGTGATGGGTATACAATTGCTTTTCCAAATAAGACAATTTTAAGATAAATGATATCCTTGATGGCAATTGAATTGGTGTCACAATCCCCCCCATTTGAGTAAAATGTTATAGATTTTATGTTTCAAGAGAAAAAGAGATATCATAAAATGTGTAGAAAATGAAATTACCCAACCAATTCACATTTATTAAAAATGTTTTTTATTAAATTTATTGGAGTGACATTCTATATAATAAAAGTATAATATGCTAAGTGTCCGGTCATCCAGTCATCCATTCAACCAATCAAAGCATAATATGCTAATGATATGCTAAGGCTGCTCAACCACTTGCTATGACGTGCACTGACCACCAGAGGGCAGACGCTTCGACCGGTAAGTTAGCTTGCTGCTGGGGTCCGGCCAATCAGGACCTAAGCTATCAGTCGAACATCTCCCGAGGGCTCCCGGACTGCGAGAGGTTGCAGACCAGGCTGAGGGACCTCCCCACTCCCCCGAGTGCACAAATTTTGTGCACCGGACCTCTAGTTGTTAAATAAAATTATATAGGTTTCAAGTGTACAATTCTATAATACATCATCCTTATATATTGTGTGTTCACCACCCAAAGTCACCAATTCACATTTCTAATTTATTTTGTTTTCATTATAACTCTGGACAGTAGGTCCTGCTTAAAGTCATTTTTCATGTAACAAATACATAGTAAGTATTTACTTCCTTTGACCTGTACAGTTCACTAGCATTTGCCTATTCCTGTTCTTACCACTACATTGTATTTTCCAAAGAAGACAACACCTACTGTCCCACATGTGTCCTGCCCCATCTGAAATCACTTCAACTCTAAGATGCTAAATTGTATTTTAGGGCTGCCAGAAATCCTTTAACTAGCAAATGTTCACCAGATTTTAGGAGGCAAGTACTTCCTTATTACATAAAATCACTAGTTAAACGGTTGAGTGGTTGAGTGGTTTCTTTTATTTGAGTGGGTTCTGACAACTGCAGCAAAGGGGAGGTGGGGGGGGGGAAGCCAAACAGATTATAAGTGTTTACTAAAAATGCAATTACCCAAGCCCCTTCCCTAAAGATTCTGTGCCAGTAGGTCTGGGGTGGGGTCCCAAGTCTGTATCTTCAATAAGTGTTTCAGATGACTCTGCTGATCTGGCCAGTTTCGACAACACTATATATAGAAACCCATGGGAATACAAGAACAGCCTCAAAGAAACACTCTTTATTTTCCTCCCATTTTAGACATATCAATAAGCAAAGAGAAACAGCAAGTAAAAGAACCTATAATATTATTTCTCAGAATAATATTTCCCCTCCACCTTTCAAGTATTCCCAGCTGAGACAGGTCCCAGACATTGTGGAGAAGAGATAAACCATTCATGCATACCCTGTCCAATTTCCTCACCCACAGAATCTGTAAGCAGAATAAAATGGTTGCTATTTTAAGCCACATTTTGGAGTAGCTTGTTATGTAGCAGTAGTCATTGGAACATACAACTTTACAATTCCATGCATGTAGTAATTATGTCTTGTTCACTACTCAGTCTTTGTCATCTAGCACAGAGTAGTCCTCAAGTATTTGTTGAACAGTGGACTATATTTTAAACAATTCCTCATTGTGGGGCAATTAGATAGTTTTCCATTATTCTCAATGATTCCACTTATCACTTACAGTAAATACTTGTAAGTGGAATTACTGAGTCATAGAATAGTATAAATGGTTTTGATATGGAGATATTTAAACATTCTGCCCACAAAGAATCATCTAGAGAGCCTGCCAAAGTTATTTCATCAGCCTGGACCCTAAAATACTAACATATGCTAATTAAATGTACATGACTGAGTTATAAACCAGAATGATGACTTTTGCACAGAATACCAACATGTTAACTTTAAAACAGGAGGTTTGCTAGCCTAGTGATTCTCTCCTTGTAAAAAGAAGTCCATAAGCTGTGTCAAATATCCCTGCAAACCTAATTTATCTTACCTGTTCTTGAATTAAGGCAAGATGTTAACAAGCCTAATGAGTTTCATTTCCTTTGGACAAACTTATAAGTTATTTTGTGTTGCTCAGGCATTCTGATATTGAAGTCATAGGAATTTTGAGGCATAGTTGCTACAGCATATACTATTAGCAAAGCTACATACCAGTAGTTTCTGAATTGAACACATTTTATCTGTCATTTGATCCACTTTGACAAGAGAGCATGGTAGCTAAAATAAGGTCCCAGTAGCAATAAACAGTGCTTTAGCATCTATTCCTTATATAAGTTAATGAGCATCATTGCCACATTAGTGATTTATGTGATTTTGTAATATTACTGTGAGCACTTGCTGATTTTGGATCTTTAGGTAAAACTTAGATTTTATAACATAAAATGCATTACTTATTGTAACTTGTTTGGTCATCAAATACCTTTCATATCATGTAACCTATATGGACAAAATAATATAAAACCATAAAGGAAGAAGTTTGAAAAATATATGTGTGGGGAGTAAATTACTCCAACACTGAAGAACCAATTAAGATGTTTAGAAGCATAAATTTATAACAAAGGGAAATTGATTACTTTTTTCCATATCTAGGGTAGCTAGAAAAAAACTTTTTTTTCATCACCGAAAAGTAAACATGATGGAATGCAAAAACATTGGGACTTGGGATTAGAGAACAAGGGGGTTAAATTCTAGGAAGGTGACCTGGGACAGTCCCTGGACTTCTGTGCATCTCATCTGTAATATTGGGATAATATTATCTCACAGGATTTTCTAAGAACTAAATTAGTTAATATATAAAAGATTCAGTCATAATGAATGCAGCTCACTGGTGTTCAATAAGTTTTAGTGGAACCCAAATTTATCTTTCTAGATGTCTGTTGCTGACTTTTAAAATTGGGGTAAACATAATAATCCTGTATTTTTCTAGCCACCTGATAGTTTAACCTCATGCTGATTTGTAATTTTCTCAAACTGTCAGGTTAGATGATATCTTTCTTTCTTTAGTTATATTACTGATAACCAAGGGAACACCATATTTGAAAACCACCTCATAACATGAGTTACTAGATAAATGATGAATCATATTTGCTTTGCCCGATTTTAATGTCAATTCAGAAGGTGGCTTTTTCTCATTCTATTCTTAATCTCTGATATTTTATCATATCTTTTAGAACTTTTTGAATTCTATGCGTTTATAATACCCACAAATGAAAATGTACTTACAATAATATTATTGGAAGTCAACTTAGAATTCATTTGGTTTTGTTAAAATTTCTACTGAATTAATTAGGAAACTGAAGTCCAAATAGGTCGAGGGAAGAAGAAGCAAACTCAATAATCACCTAACAAAATGCTTTCATTTTATATATTTAGAGAGCTGGAGATTCACCTGGGGTAAAACATAGAGACTAGCTCTTGTGAATCACATCTTCTAGTCTAGTGCTTTCCCCAGTAACTTCTCTGTGATTTTTTGTCATGAATTTGATATTACCAAATTAATAATAAAAACTGTAGATACTAATTTAGAAAATGCCTCACACTAGGTTTGAATAAGATCCTTATTAAAACATTGAGCAAGACTGAATGAGTTTTGAAGGTAAGACATGTTGAATTGGAACATTAAGTGACTTTACAGGGCCAAATCATCAGGTGATAGCAGTCATCTTAGTGTTTTTTGTATATCTTTCATTTTTTTCTTGAGTATTAAATCCAAACAAAGTGACTGGAATACAAAAGAATGAAGTAAATTCCTGGATAGGTTTGAAGTTCAATTTGACTCCTTATGGATAAGCCATATTAAAGCTCACATCTGCATTTGGACAACAGGAACATAAAAATGTACATTAAATGCTGATACAAGTTTGTTTATTTTTATAAAAAAGATTTCATATTTTCTTGCTTACGTAGACACCGAAAGCAAGTATGTATTTAAATGTGCAGAATTTACTAGTATACCTTTCTTCCTTACCCTAGAAGTGAATTACTTAAAAAAACCTTTTTTCCCCCCTGAGATCCTCTTACAAAATGCTATTATATCAGATCAACTTACCAATTAACTTTTGTCAACTCAATAAGAAGTAGGATAGAATTTACTGTCAACTAATTTCTTTAGTCATCTCACATTTTTGTTATTCTCATTGTATAATCTTAGCATAAAACTGAGAGAAGCTTACATTAATTATTTACTCCAGCAGTTCTGATGAATAATTTTCCTAGCATCCTTTCCATTTTAAAAAGTGAATGAGACAAGTGCCCCTTTTTTGGCTGCTATTTTTTACAACTGTAACCCTGAAAAGGGCTGAGGTAGAAATAAAAATTTTATAAAGATGGCTAGATACAGTTATGTTTTTAAAAAAATATATTTTATTGATTTTTTACAGAGATGAAGAAAGAGAGATAGAGAGTTAGAAACACCAATGAGAGAGAAACATCGATCAGCTGCCTCCTGCACATCTCCCACTGGGGATATGCCCGCAACCCAGGTACATGCCCTTGACCGGAATCAAACCCGGGACCCTTCAGTCCGCAGGCCGACGCTCTATCCACTGAGCCAAACCGGTTTCGGCTACAGTTATGTTTTTATTCTTTGTAGGAAAGGAAATGAAAAAGAAGAATACAAAAGCAAAAGTAGATTATTCGCCAAAAATTTTTGTCAGTAGAACGTTGCCGAAGAGCTGCCTGTGATTTTGGAATATTGCTTGACTGTTCTGAATTTGTTTCAAGCCTTCTTACTTTGACTTCTTCCTCAACCTCCATCTGCAAGGTTACCTATGATGTTTGATCTTTGCTTAGGAGTGGGGAAAGGGATTGTGATGAGGAAAAGGATTATAAATGAAAGCACTTTTGCCCTGGCTGTGTTTCTAAGTGGTAAGAGAATTTACCTGAGCACCGAAGCAAAGTGTTGTGGGTTTGATTTCTGGTCAAGAGCATGTTGTACCTGGGTTGCAGGTTCTATCCCCAGCCCTGGTTGGGGCACATGTGGTAGGCAACCAGTTGATGTGTCTGTTTTACGTAATTGTTTCTCTCTCTCTCTCTCCCTCTCCCCTCTCTCCCTTTCTTCCTCTCTCTCTCTCTAAAAAAAAAAAAAAAAAAAGGAAAAAATATCCTCCAGGGAGGATTTTTTTTTAAAAAAGCGCTTTTCTTTGCAAAATAGGGAGCTTCCATTCAGTACTTTCCACTCTACGTATGTGAAAGAAAATAAATGGGAAGACCACAATGAGTTATCTCAGGATATTGAAGAGAAATCACTGATTATTTCTAATAGAAAAATTCCTATATCTTTTAAATTGTCTGGTAATTTTCTCTTTAGGTGGCCAGGTGCAGTTATTATCTAATGTCTGTTATCCTAAGATGTCATGCAATGATATACGAAGGAAACTTAAGAATCATGAGTTTCTCCAGCTTAAGTCCTAAAATATGTCATCATGATGACAGCAACTTGGGAAAGAGTCAGAGAAAAGCCTTATTTTAATATTTTTGCAATATTGTGACAAGTGTCTAGTTGGGTTTTCTTTAGGTTGATCATTTGATTATTATGCAGTGGAAGGAAGGCAGAGTGAGGGAAGAAGGGAGTGACTGCTGAGAGGTACAGATTATTTCATCTTGATTTTATGAAAAATGGGGTGGTAGAGGCTCATTGACTCTGGTTGAATCATATGAAATTGCTGTTTTAATTGGTCAAAGTGGTTACATATTAACAATTTTATTTGCTGCAACATATTAGGTAAAGGTGAACACCTATGCTCTCATTATTCATTAATTTAACAAATATTTATTGAGTCCCCTTGGCTGGACTACTGTGCTCTTCACTTTCTCTGGGAGTTAATGTGTTTTGTTCTTCTTCTTCTTATTATTATTGTTTTGCTTGGCAGAGTTCCTGATTTTTTACAATTATTTATTGATTTGAGAAAGAGAAAGGAAGAGAGATTTACTTGCTATTCTACTTATTTATGCATTCATTAGTCGATTCTTTTATGTGCCCTGACCCGAGACTGAACCCACAGTCTTGGTGGACCGAGATGATGCTCTAACCAACTGAGCTATTGGGCCAGGGCCTGAGTTCCTGCTTTTTAATAAGGGTCATTAACTTATACATGTAATTTTTGTCTTACTTTTCCATTTAATATATACTTATATATTTATAACATGAGAAAAATATTTCATGTTATAAAATTTTCATAACTATATTTCAAGGACATGAAATCTTTCTTTAAAGGGGATAATTTATTTTCCACTCTCTTATTTGGAGGATGTGTAGGTAGTTGGATTACTGTCTTTGTAAAGAAAGTTTTTTTCTGTTATTTCAGGTTATTTCTCTAGGATAGAGTCCCCAAAGTGGAATTACTTGGTCAAAGGGTATGAACATAGTAAAATCTCCTGATACATGTCAACTGGAAATAGCTGTATGTTTAATACCGCTTGATATATGAAGTTTGACTCCTCATCAGTCACAGGATATGTTAAAAACTGTGTAAAACGACTTGCTTGCATGGTGGTCCAAAATCATATTCAATGACAATGTCCTTGTCTGGATTAAGGAAAAGGCTTGCAGTTGCTGGTATCAAGAGAACCACTAGCTTTTCTCCAAGGGAATGGCCTCTGAATAAACTGATACCCAAAAGAAAGACCAAATTCCTGATGTGTACAAGATTTCTTCAAGTTCTGTTTGTAATTATTTTGCCTGGAGGAAATGAGAAAAAAAAAAGACCAAGTGTCAGCCTATCTCTAGGGAATTTTCAAAAGAATACAATTTTCACACCTTGGGAAAGAAGATGTAAAAGAATATGTTTAGGTTTAGATAGTGTGTTTTGGTTTAAAATATATGATAGATCAGAGATAATTAGTACTGGTCGATAACATCTATCAAGCCTATTTTTAGATTTCTAGGTATTTACTCTAATGTATCTTCCTAAATAAGATAAAATAATTGACTAGTGCTAATTAGATCCTAACTTTTCTGAGCTGAGGAGAAAATAAACCGATGAGGAATAAGTGCCAACACCTGATGTCATAGCATTGGGTGAGACAGGCAGTGGGGAGCTCAGGGAGGGAGAATGGGACCACAGAGTCAACGTGTGACTGCTGCATGTGTTGTTCTCTGCTTGTTCAGATGAGGCTTTGAGGCCTGCTTAGCCTGGAGTCCAGAAATAGGGCTCAGCAATAATCAAGCCATGGGTTAAGTGGAGTCATTAACCGCACATGGATCACAGTCACATCCAGCAAGGAAAAATGCTTGGACCATAAGGGAACTGGTGGTTGTCAGGGTCTCTCAGAGCCACTTCCAGGGCAGGCAGTAGAGCATAGTGGTTTGGAGCATGGGCCCTGGATCCAGATAGTTTAGGATAGAACCTGGTTGCTACCCCTACACTAGCTGTGTGACCTCAGATGAGTTACTTAACCTGTCTGGGCTTTAGTTTACTCATCTGTAAGATGGGGATGATAATAGTCTGTACTTCTGTATGGCTGTGAAGAGTAAGTGGTTTAATACACACGAACTGCTTAGAATGGTGTTTGGCATGTTGTTAGCAATGTTTATTTTTTTCCTTCCCATATATTAAAATAAGCACTCAAAAGGGTTACAAAAACCTTTCGTATTTTTAAATGTATACAGTTAACAAATTCACTGTTTACACGCACACTACCGTGACTGTATGGGTACCTTCATTTGAGGATCAAGTCAAAATTTAAACTCAAGATTCTTTGTGATGTAGATGTGACAAATGGGCCTCCTGGTGAATCTCATGCAAGACCCGTGTGGTTATGCCACTGCTTTCTTCCTTGATCCATATGCTGATTCAATAGGTGTCTTTTCCTTTTTTAAGTAGCTGGTATTGAAAGTGCTCCACTTAACTGAACTATTTGTTGGGCTAGGAAGGTGTCTGTGCTTCCCCAACATTTCTAGCTATTTCAGAGCAGCCATTTGTAGCAGAAAACATATTGCTGAGATTCCACACACTAGCACTCTGGAGATCTGGGTGGCTAAGCAGAGCATTGAACCAAGCACCAGGGAGGGATGCCGTCAAATTGGGATCATTCATGGACAATCTGACACTGTGCCATTGAATGGAAAATTAGACACAGGTCACAGGAAATACTGCAGAATAGGCAAACAATTTATTTTCTCTTCTGATCAGAGGAAAATCCAAGACTTATCAATACCAGTCACCCCATACAGTGGAAGGTGATCTATGGAAGGAGTAGCTGTGCTTGAAAATGTCCAATTCTTGGTTAAAAGTAGGAGATATTACAGGTTCTTCTTTGTAATTAGACATTGGAAAGAATACCATAAAATGTGCATACCTTCTTTTTTTAAAAAAAATATATTTTATTGATTTTTTTATAGAGAGGAAGGGAGAGGGATAGAGAGAAACATCGATCAGATGCCTCCTGCACACCCCCTACTGGGGATGTGCCAGCAACTAAGGTACATGCCCTTGACCGGAATCAAACCTGGGACCCTTCAGTCCACAGGCCGACGCTCTATACACTGAGCCAAACCAGCTAGGGCCGTGGTTGGCAAACCGCGGCTCACGAGCCACATGCAGCTCTTTGGCCCCTTGAGTGTGGCTCTTCCGCAAAATACCGGCTCTTCCACAAAAACCAACTTCTGCGCATGGGCCACGAAGTTTCAGTCGCACTGTATGTGCGCACCTGCACGTGGTATTTTGTGGAAGAGCCACACTCAAGGGGCCAAAGAGCCGCATGTGGCTCGCAAGCCGCGGTTTGCCGACCACTGAGCTAGGGCGAATGTGCATACCTTCTGTGAGGTCTTTACAGAGACCTTATGTCTTGGTTAGACTTGCAAAAATCCTTGTGCATTAAGAAGACTGGTGTCTGAAATATGGACCAAGGAATGCTGGGCATTTTTAATATTCTAGAGAGCAGATACCGGGAAAGGTGTGTTATTTCATCTCTGAAACATGAACACCTAGAGTTTCAGCAAAGAACTGCTGTTGACTTTAGGTCACTTGTATATGCCTATAGTGTTTAAGCTCTTTTGCCTTTTAAAAAAAATTTTCCAGACTCAATTTCTTTTATTTCTTGGAATTTAGGAATATTCAATTTACATATGAGGCTTTGTTTTGTTTTGTTTTTCCATCCCATTTTTTTCAGAACTTTTATTTTTTTAAATGTATCTTTTTTGTCGAAAGTATTACAGATGCCCCCCTTTTCCCCCTCATTGACCCTCTACACCCCTCACCTGCCCCCACAGGCCTTCCACACTATTGTCTGTATCCATGGGTTATGCATATATTCATATAAGTTCTTTGGCTTCGTTTGATAATTCAAGTTAGCTATTATGGAAGCAGTTTTCATAGTTTTTTTATTCTCTTGGATAATCATTTTTCCTTGTTGCTCAGTATCAATGTCTTATAATAAAGCATCTACTTATGAGATGCCAAAAGTAACTTTTATCTTTTGTTTTTCTTTAACATATACTGCTATATAAAAAGACAAAATTTATAAACAATGTTGGTTTTTATTTAAATTATATCCTTGGACAGTAAAATAGACTCTAGTAGACCTGAAAGATGTAGTTACTTAAAAATTGACTTCAGATTAAACAAAAACCTAATGATCTGATTCCAGGGCTATTAGCTATGTGTGAAAAGAAAAACTGCAAAATGTGAGTTGAAAAGATTCATTAAAATTCATGGCAAAACTCAGTGGGAATGAGTCAAATTGGAAAATATTGTGAAAGCCATAGCTGAATGTATGTTATGTCTCCAGGGTCATTTCTTTGAAATCTTTCTCACACACACATGCCATATGCATAGATTTCTATCTGTTCCAACTGTACTTAAGCTGACCGAAAGCATGTTAAATCTCTCAGAAGAGAATTTCCCCATTGTTCTGCAGAGTTATTTCTACCGCTGCTTCACACGTGCTCCCGCCAGGTAGTTCCCTCAGCTGTTGAGATCACTCAGCTGCTGTGCTGCTTTGTGTCTGGGGGAAAGAGTAACCAAACAACCTCAGAGATAGGGACCCGTTAGAGCAACTGTGGAAGACGCTGGCAAAGATTAAAGACAACTGGAGAATTTGCTGCAGCAGCATGGAGAATAAATTACCAGAGTGAAGTAATGATTGATGAAGACACTCCTAGAAACTCCTAAAATTGTTCGAGAGTATTCTTAAATACGTTTAGGAGTGCTTCTCTTTTTTGGTTTGTTTATGCAGAGAAATATAGTGTAGCATTACTTATACTTTAAATTACTAATTTAGAAATGATTTTTATTAGACTTTTAAAAATTGGCATATACTCTCTCTCCATTGCAAGATTCTGACTTCATTTTTTATGTCCTGCCAACAGCCTTTTTGAAGTATGACAGTTCCATGGTGATCTAAAGAATAATTTAATATAGTGTCAACATTTATCCTTGATGTTAATAATTAAAATAAATTGGCATGTATTAACTTTCCTCCACGATGATATTATTCACACAAACAAATATATCAGCCTACTTATTTCAGCTGATCAATGGAAAGCTTTGCTCATGAGGGAATGTCAGCAAACATTTTGTAGGCTGGAAACATTTGACTTGAGCACATTTATAGAATAACAGGATTTCTAAGACAGAGGTCTTAGATCAATATCATGTATTTTATTTCTGGTGAGCACAAAAACTGGGGATGGCTAAATTTAGGTGTATAAGTTTATGTGTGTATACACTTTCTAGATGAGGGCAGTCGGAGAAGTAGTTTTAGGAAAATAAAATACTCTTCCATTTCTAAACACTGTGTTTCATATTAAAGTAATTTATCAAGAAATTACAAGTTATAAATCTTTAACTTATGGCTACAGCAAGAGCCTCAGCTTGAACCCTAGCTATCTATTCTCTGAGATTCCAGCACATCTGAAAGGGTTGTCACATCTTGTCTGGGAACAATTTGAAAAAAGTCCAAGAAGTCTCCTGAGAAGCAGTGAGTCATCCTAAGGAAGAGTCATCCTAACTCAAAGAGTAGGTAGAGGAACAAGGGCCTGTATGAACGAGGGGGCAGTTTTCATATATGTTACTCATCTTTGTCTTCTATGAGCTCTTTTTTTCCTTGGGTTTTGTGCCAGATCCCAGTAGAGAAGTTTCAAAGAGAAACCAGTAAGATAGCCTTTTCATTTTTTTTTACTGAAATGTCTGAGATACTAGGGAGCAGAAGGTGGCTCCACTTTTGTGAGTTTGGGTAGCAGAGTGTGGGAGGAAGCGGGACCTCCATGTACAACTGAGCAGGTTGTGTGCAGTGCACAACTCCAGGGGTGGGAGTGGGTCACATAATAAGTCATAGGCAAGGACCCTCCGAAAAGGTATTCTCTCCACTTCATTAGAGGGACCTCTGGTGTAGGGTGCCATCATGAGCACTTGAGGCTGCTACAGCTTTGCCAAGATGCAGCTTTGATGTAGTACATGCCTGGGGCATGGATGGCTTGAGAGGTTGGAGAGGTTTTGGAGAGTTAATAGCCTCACGCCTGGTAGGAGGTGTCACTCATCCAAGTAGCAGGAGAAGAGGAGTGGAAGAATGCCAGGTGGGAGCTGGCAGGAGTCTGGGTTGTGAGCCCACTGAAGATATCCAGCAGGGACTCCAAGACTGGGAGGAAGTCGAACTGTGGGAGAAAATATAAAACTAAAGAAGAAACAGTGTTTTGTGACTTGAACTCCTCCAAACTCGTGTAGCTTCTGGAAAAGTGGATTCTCTGTCTTATAATCATTTTATATTTGTGAAAACAAAAACCAAGAACTCATTATTTGGTAATAAAGACTATAACTGTCCCTACTTATGGGATGACCATTAAGTTTGAGGGAATATCAGCATTCCCTGAAATGGGAGCGCGTAGACTGTGAGTGCAGTTGCTTCCTGAAGGCTGACATAAGCCCAGGACTGAAAGGTGGTGGTGCAGGAGCAGCTGAGATTTTCAAGGCCATCGAGGGAGGTCCCCCTTTGTGTGGTTAGTATTTCAGGCAGCTGTATCCCTTCTGTGTATGCATTTCCACTCTGCGTGGCCCACCTCATTTCTACTAGAAGTGCTTTTCAAATCAGAGACTGAACCCGCTCTCAGAGTGGATATGTGCCATCTCTTCCCTCTAAACTCTAACCCTCTGGAATGATTCAGTAGGAATTTTCATACTGATTGGGTAGCTGCAAATTTGAGGTTCATAGGAGTCAAACAAATTGCTAAAGTGAGCAAGTGGAGTTGGAGTCTTCATTCAGGCCCAGACCAATGTCTTTCTACAACCAAGCATCTGTAAAGTGTTCTCTTAGAGCAAACTCCTGCATCCCATTGTGGGTAGGGGTAAAATACCTGAAGCATTAAAGTGCTTTTTAGTGAACTTGCTGCATTAAATAGTAGAAGGTATAATTGTGTTTTCTCAGATACAGCAAATATGATTCAGTGCAGGAACAGTTATATAACTAAATCGTTCATCTAATTCTCCAATTTGGCAAATCTTCCTCCC
Source organism: Myotis brandtii (assembly GCF_000412655.1). NCBI lineage: Eukaryota > Metazoa > Chordata > Mammalia > Chiroptera > Vespertilionidae > Myotis > Myotis brandtii. The sequence continues at coordinate 3,208,444 of NW_005358649.1, forward strand.
TGACGAAATTGCTTCATTGATTTTTAGAGAGAGTGGAAAGGAGGGGGAGAGACAGAGAGAAACATCCATGTGAGGGAGACACATCGATTGGTTGCCTCTGCAAGGACCCCGAGCAACCGGTACATGCCCTTGCCGGAATCGAACCCATGACCCTTCAGTCCGCTGGCCGACGCTCCATCTACTGAGCCAAACTGGCGAGGGTGAGGTCTGTTTCTTTATGACTACATGGGATTCACCACAACTCTGGAGAAATGTGAACCCAAGCTTGTTTTTTTTGCTATGTCCATCGATTAGGGTAATTGCTTTGTTCTTGATGTTGTTATATTTATCTATAAACAAATGGAAAAACATAATAAGAATTATACATGGGTATTATCTCTTGTGCAAACACACAAGAAGAGTTGTGGGGGAAAAAGATTGGGTAAGAAAAGAAAGTGATTCATAGTTGGTTTGGAAAAGCTAGAGATCCTAGCACTGACCCAAATACTGCCCTGTCTATTTAGCTGTCACATGTATGATTTTTACTGGCTAATTAAATTATAGACTCCCTGAAGGCAAACACTATCACTTATTCTTTGCACTCTCTGCAGTGTCCAAATGTGGAGAAAGTAGAGTAAACAACCATAAAATTGTTTTTGTATTGAAATACAGACTTACAACTAACCTGGATCTTAATTCCTGCTAGGGCTTATGTTCTAAAACCACCTCCACTGCATCCATTTTATTTGACCTCCAAAATGGCCCATGTGCAGGAAATGAAATTACCATTTTATCTTGCAAGGTTCAGACCAAATGCCAACCTTCCCAGGAAGCCTTTCCAGGCTCTTCACTTTGGGTTAGATGTATTCTTTCTGTGTTCTGTACATACTGAATTTGAGGCACTTCTCTCATTATTTTAAAATTGACTTGATTTGCTTGCTTTCTCTATGGGCCTGTGAGCTCTTTGAAGGCAAGACCACAGATTTCTGTGCACTCCCTGCACTTTCCCCAAGTCCTATCACTGCATAATACATGCTCAATAAACATGTGTGTGAATGACTCACAGTCCTTTTTAAAAAGACAATTCATTTGTATGTAGAAATATACTCATTTACATATGGAAACATTTATTTATTTAAAAAATTTAACATAGATTTGTTAGAGAGAAAGAGGAAGGGAGAGGGGGAGAGAGAAACATCTATGTGAGAGCGAAACATGGATTGGCTGCCCCTGCATACCCTCCCTCCCCCCACCGCCTCCTGCACCAGGGATTGAGCCTGCAACCAGTCCAGGTGCACTGACCAGGAATCAAATCAAACTATTTCAGTGCTTGGGATAATGCCCAACTAATTGAACCACATCTTTAAGTGGACAAACTAGCTTTCTACTAATTTGGAATCACTAAGAGCCATTAGCTGTGATTTAAACAAAATGTGAGACGACTCTTAAAGTGGAAACGATAGAAATTAAACCCAAGTCTTCAGTATGACCATGTTACTGGAGTATTACATTTTCCCAAGTCTACTGGCTTTTTCATTCTAGAAGGCATTGGGAGATTCTTCCATTCAGTGTGTATGGGGAGTTACTAAAAAAAGGGGGAAATCAGCCCTACCTGGTTTGGCTCAGTGCGTGGAGTATCGGCCTTCAAACTGAAGGGTCCCAGGTTTGATTCTGGTCAAGGGCACATACTTCAGTTGCAGGCTCGATCCCTGGCTGAGGTGTGTCGGGGAGGCAACCAATTGATGTCTCTCTCTCACATCAATCTTTCTCTCTCTGTCTCTCCCCATCCTTTCTACTCTCTCTAAAAATCAATGGAAAAATATCCTTGGGTGAGGATTAACAACAACAACAACAACAAAATGAAAAATCAACATCTCTCTTCATGATGTATAAATAGGACATTATTTATTTAATTCTCATCTATAACTGCTATGTAAAAGGACTATTGATATGTGTCTTTCCTTTTTATACATAACTTAAGTGAACAGGTTACTTGAAAAAATGCATTTCTTCTCTTTCACCTTCTGTCCAGCAGGCTGGTCTCTGCATCCATGGTTTTCTATTCGTTGTTCTGCCACCTTGCTTAAGGCTACCTCCCTGAGTCCTTGAAAGTTGCTTCTCTCTTCTCCTTTTTCATTTTTCAGGTAATAGAAATGTATCTAGTCTTTTCTTAGCATATTTATAAAAGTACTTTCAAATGAGTCCATTGTTTGGTTCTGTTTTTAACAGTTATGAGACATTTGATAATTATATTATCATGTCTTTACTATCAAGTGTCTGGATGTTACCATTGAATTGCCAAAATGGTTTCCTACAAATCACAACATCACCATACAATTTAGGTTTTAAGCATAAGTAAAATGTGTGTTTCTATATCCATATTCTATGCAATCAGAGGAGGGAATTTTCTTCTTTGTTGATAATCATCATCATAGTGGCTAGTATTGTTCCGAAGCATGGCAATGGGGAAAGAGCTGAAGAGCTGTGTTGGTGAAGCTTGATAGAGTTGAGTTTATGAGTTACAGCTTTTAATCCAAATGAAATACAATTTTATTTGAGGTAGATCTGCAAGTGGGAGAATGACTATTAATTCTGCAATTCCAAAATAACTAATGTACTTGGTTTGAAGCCAGGTACACTGTGAGTTCTGCATTTAAGTGCTCTTGTGGGAAATACAGAGAGAGACTTTCACATATGGATTCTCAGAAGAAAATGCAACTGTTCCACACAAGAAATATTTATTCTTAGTACTTTTTAATGTGTGGTTGACTATATATTTTTGAGTGGTGCCATTTTTAACACTTAGAGATTCAAGCCAAAGATCTTCATTTCCTGGGGTAATTTTAGTAACTCACCCATTCATATAGCAAGCATTTAGTGAGGATTGATGGTACAGCTCTGTACTTGATTTGATGAGAAATGCAAGGAAAGTAGAAGCAAGATCTATCTTCATTGAATTTAAAATATTGTTAGAAAATAAAACTGATACATGCATGTGTGTGTCTATATGTACACATACAAAATGGTACTGCAAGTTAATGTATTAAAAATACACAGCAACTCCCTGCTATGTTATTATGTAGGCAGCAGTTTCATAGCACCTGCCTTTGAGGAGCTCATAATCTGATGGTGTGTGTTGGGGAGTAGAGGGGTGGGGTGATAATCAAGGGATAAATCAATGATCTGAGTTGTCGGGATAATGCTGTTGACACAGCTACAAGTTCTATCTGTGAGACCTGGGAGTCTTCAGAGAAGAAGGGGAGTGGGAGGGGTTCTTGAGAGAACATGTAGCCAAGTTAGGTTGTGTGTACGTACACACAGAGAGGGGAAGAAGAAAAGAGTCGTGTAAAGTCAGAAAGCTTCCTTTGAGAACTGAGTTACATCTTGTGAGAAGTTTATATATCACAATGACACATATTTATAATTTGTATTATTTGCTGTATGCATGTCAAAAAGAGAAAAATGGGAAGGGAGCCCAGGCAGGAAAATTGTCACAGGCAAAGGAGCAAGAGGTGGAAATATGTTCACATAAGGAGAACATTCCACTGAAATGGGTTCTTTTACTAAAAAGAGATCGAATTAGATAAATTTAGGGATGAACGGCATCTGACTGAAGGATTGGGTCAAATGAGGAATGAAAACTGTATAAAAAATATAAAATCTTATGAGGGTGTTAGTTATTTTAGGGTGAGGCCGCATAGTATATTTGTTAGATGCACAGACTAGGTTCAATTCATGACTCCATCAGTCTCTGGCTCTGTGACCTTGGGCAAACTATTTATTCCCTCTGTGCCATATATATAGACTCCCTGCTATGTATATATTCCCCTCAAATGTATACACACTTTAACAGCTGATAGCTCAATCTTGAAAATGAAATGTATTTTAATAAACACTGCCTTTATAATTATTCAAAGTGTGTGTATACATTTTTCAGGACACTATATATATATGTGTGTGTGTGTGTGTATACACTAATGTATATATGCACTAGTTAATTGAACACTATTATGGGTTATTAAGCAAGGGTGTGATAAAATAATGTGTAAGGAAGATTATCCTGGTAATGATATACAGGGAAGATTCAAGTGAGGGAAATTTCTGGAGGTTGGGAAATGAGGTGGGGCAGATTTCATAGATATCTGGAAAAAGACAGTGGGGGCTTGGAGTAGGGTAGAGAAAAGCTAATAGATTAGAAGAGAAGACATATTTCAAAGAAATAAAGAAGTGTTAGAACTTGGTGGGTAGAGATGGGGTGTGAGAAATCGTAGCCAAAGATGACTCTAATGTTGAGTTTTGGAGAGGCTAGGCAAAGAGTGCTGCCATGGACAACAAAAGGGGAAGTTATGCATGGATGGACCTCAAAGCTTAGTAAATGAAATCCACTGCACTTAGCCTGAATTTGCTCAAATAATAATAATCATTAGCTAGAATTCCATCTTCCTTTGTGCTCTTGTGCAATTCTTTTGCCATCTGTTCTAGGAATAACTCAGGATGTCAGCTCTCTTTGAATAGGAAGCAAATTCTGAAAGAAGAGATTTTCATTTGAAAATGTCCTTTCAAAGCATTTCATTAAATTAAACATAAGACAAAGATAAGGAAAAGCTTAACTTTCAACCACTTTACAGAATAAAGTTTGAAAAATTATTACAGTTGGGAATAAAAAACCCTCAACAATATAAAGTAAAACAAAACAAACACTAGGTCAAGAAGTGACCCTGAGGCAAAGTCTTAAATCTTAAAGGTCAACAGGTCAGTATACTTTAAAAACTGTAATTATAGCTCTTAATTCTTCAACAAACTTACTGTGTCATGTTAAGGTTATTCACTCCCATATAGCATAGCCCATAATGTCACTTGAGGTATCCTTATTGCTTCTCCAGGTATTAAAGAAGCTTGATATGTTTTTGTTTCATTAATCTTTTCTCAGAGGCCAGTGATGAGTTCATCTGACTCTTTTCCATCAAGTTGAAAATTCTTTTCAATTAAAAACTCATCTCTACAGATGGTATTAGCATTAGGAGTGGCCTATTCTGTCTAAAATAACAAATATTGAGATATTTCTGAACTTACTCTATAAATCATTGGAAGTAAAATTTACTAAAGGGTTTCAGTTGTGTGTGTGTGTGTGTGTGTGTGTGTGTGGTGTGTGTTTAAAGTGAGTAGAAGTTGAACTGATGAGAAGTTGACCCTTATACTTTATTGTTGCTAGAAGGATCAGTTTCATCTCAGTGCTTGGGCAATTTTGTTGCACATTAATGTGAAATATTGTGAATGTTTTAACCAAGCTATCAACTATGAAATGGTTTATCCAAAACATTATGATTATAAAAGTGATAATAGAAACAGTTTAAACTAGGAGAGAAAGCTCTGTTAAGGAGGATTAGAAAGACCATTTATTGAATAGTATGGATTTCTTCCAAGCCCCTGTGTGCAGAAAGCATGCAATGCGTGAATAATTCATCTAGAAATTCTATCGTGAAGTTGTATCAGTTTCCACAGTAAAACCTGGCTATGGAGGAGGAAAATACATCAACATCTGTGACAAGCTCTATGAAGAGACAGTGGCAAAGCCTTTCAGGCACCAGGAGCAAAGCAAAATATAATAAATTCACTTAAGTGTCAAATTTGTGTCGGCTGAATAATGACACCATATGTCTGGGTTGCTATGTCACTGTAGGCTCTGGGAAAACACATGGCTTTATAGAAATGGCTGTCAGCCTGGGGAAAAAACCTTGCTGGCTACTGCCTTTCTGTCAAAGAAAACAGAGACTGCCCAATAAGTACAGTGTCCAGTTATCAGAAATAATTGGAGTTTTTCATTTTGTTTTAACTAATTTGACAGCATCAAGAGTTGACTTCTGGTTAGAATTGGGCATGTACAGTTAGGCTGTCTTAGGAACATTTCTTCAAATCCTTCAAATGATTTGTTGCAAGGCTTTAAAACTCATCAGAGCAGGGTCTTAATGATGCACCTTGTCATCATATAGCTCTCTGAGTAACTCTCCTCACAGGATTGTGTAGGCATTGTCTTACCAGTCCTCATAGCGTCCCCTGGAGCAATCAAGGACTCATATATTTTGCTCCAGAGCAAATTGAGGTACAGAAAGGTTATGGTCACATAAGTCCTTAGGAGGCATGAATCTGGAGACAACGCAACATTTTTTACACCAGGTAGTTGGCATTCAAGCAGGAGTGCCAGACATTCTTTATGGGAAAGGGGATTTGTCTCTCTCCTGGGCCTCTGCCTCTTTTCTGCTGACATACACAGTGCTGGCCTGGCCCTGCTTCATGGCTGCTGGCCACTCCAAAGGCGCTGTGTCTGGGTGCAGCAGCCATGTGAGAGAGGATTCCTCAGCTTGTGCAATGGGAGGCAGCTACCAGAGTGTTCATGCATGGACACAGGCCTCACTGCATGGCGATTATGTCCTGGGTAACTGCTCTAAATAGCCTGGGGCTCTGCAGAGCTCACAGTCCCACCCCACACTGGGGTAGCAGGCCCATCTCAGCTGTACATAGCCGGCTTTGTCTGCACCCTGGGTGTCCGTAATAATTAGCTCAATGGTACTTAAAGTAGATTGTGACAAAGATAAAGCATTTGGAGCGGGTTATAGTTCATTTTAATCACAAGGGCATAGGCAGGACCAAGGAAATTGTGTGAATCAATCTGCTATAAGGAAAATTACTTTACATGTACAGTATATTAATTTTCCACAAAGAGCCTTCCCCCAAAGAATTTAAAACACACCAAATTGGGTTTTAACCAATGGCCATTTAAAGAGTGGTTCCCAACAAAATGGTGTATATCTGTGTCTCTTGGAGAGCTTTTGTGTGTGTGTGTGAGCGTGTACTCTTGGTGACACAGATTCACTGGATCTGGAGCACAAGCCTGGGCTTTATAAAACCCCTCCCCCAGGGAAAACTGATGTGAAGTTAGTGATTCTTCAGAGAGCCTCACATGTCCACTTCCTCTATTCTTGCCACTCGGGAGTATGAAACATCCCGTGCAAAGAGAAACAGATAAAAGAGATTTGTGGTTTCCTGACCAGACAGAGGTGTTTCCCTTTCAGCAGTGTAACATAAAGAAATGGAGAAAATACCGTAAATGCAGCAGTTCAGATTGAACCTGAAGAATGGAGTGGAAGGCATGTAAAGCCAGCTAGTCCCATCCCAGTGGGTTGTGGTAACAACCCAGTTCTCTGTTGGCTGCTCTACTCACTCTTCAAATAAAAGGACAGAGCTTATTCAGAGAAAAGACGACCACAAATTCAGACGTGGAGCTTATTTCTCCACCCCCTTGAGCCTTGGTTGAGCCCGTGACTGCTTTAATCAATAGGATATGTCAGACGTGACACCGTGTCAGTTCTCAGACTATACCGTTGAAAGGACTGGCAGCTTACACTTCTCTCTTACAGCACTAGCCCTGGGTTGCTCCCTCTTGAAACCAGCTGCAATGCTGATGAGTAGCCCAAATCATAGGGAGAAGCTGAATTCAAGCATTTCATTCATTAGTCTTAGCTAAGCTCCTGGTGAGAACCAATGTCAACTGTCCGCCATCAGAATGAGCCATCTTGGACATTCCAATCTAATTGAGCTGCAGGTAATTGCAGCCCCAGTCAACATCATGTGGTTAGTTGTACCTCCCAACTAAACCCACGGAATCACAAGAACTAACATAACAGTTGGTGTTTTATGCCAGTAGGTATATGGGTGGTTTGTTATGCAGCGATAGATAACTGAACAAAGGGTCAATGTATTTCCCAGTCCATACCAGTCTGAAGGTAAAAAATCGAATCACAATTATAATGTCAATCTGGTATTTTTGGCTGTACCTTACTTACTTTGTGGTAACTTCATTCCCCTCATATTCTTCCCACATAATTTCTCTAAGGGATATCTAGAATGTATGATTTGTGAACCAGTTTATTTTTGGTTACCATGTGGCATTGGCTATTTTTTTTTTAATTCTTGAGCTGATGACACCTTTGCTCTGAGGCAATGTCCCTTTTTCCTGCCAACACTAAAAGTAGCAGCCTAGCCCCCAGTGTATCTGAGAGCAGCACTGCTGTTGATGACCATGAGGACGATAAAGATGACCCTGGGCCTGTCAATGCCCAAAGGTGAAGGCCCTGATACCTATACCAAAGGTGACATCTTCATTACTAATTACTGGCACCATTGTGGTTGATGTTTTGGATTTGTAAGGTCCCATGGGGATTTAGGAAGTAGTTTATTATTATAATTGTTGATATAAGGGCCCATATCCATATACTTAAGAATTGTTTGTTTAATTGAAATAAAGAGTTAAGTCATACTGCTTAGAATCTTTATTATTTTTTGGTAGGGAAGATTCAAATAATCTAAATTAAGAACCTTATATCAATGTTGCTAAAGTTGAAACACTTAGCCTACAAAGAGACTGACCAGTTAAATTGTTATAATAGGGTCCAGTTGGGCATGCTTCAGGCTTTTCTCAGCAGGAATTAATGTTTTATTTGGGTGAGTACTAAAGTATTTGACTTGATTTTTATTCTTTAAATAATACAAGTAGAAAAAAAGATTTTTCGAGAAACCAAGATGGCGGCATGGGTAAACACCGAAAATTGCTGCTTCCCACAACAACTTCAAAAATACAACGAAAAGACAAAACGAACATCATCCAGAACTACAGGAAGGCTGGCTGAGTGGAAATTCTACAACTAGAAGGAAAGAGAAAAGCACACTGAGACTCAGAGGAGCTGTGGAAGTAAAGTGCAGAGGTACGGAGGCTCGAGTGCTCAGAAAGGGGCTGGCACCTGAGGACTCGGCTGTCTTTTTGAATTCTACAAGAAGGAAAGAGAAAAGCACACTGAGACTCAGAGGAGCTGCGGAAGTAAAGTGCAGAGGTACGGAGGCTCGATCGCACAGAAGAA
>NW_005358649.1:3219080-3229393 GCF_000412655.1 Myotis brandtii
CAGGAAGAGACTGGACAAAAATCGTACACCTATGGATGAGGACAGTGGGAGGGGTAAGGGCAGAGGGTGGGGTGGGAACTGGGTGGAGGAGAGCTATGGGGGGAAAAAAGAGGAACAACTGTAATAATCTGAACAATAAAGATTTAATTTTAAAAAAAAAGATTTTTCTCTTTAGACCTTAATGATAACCTTAATAACATCCTAGCCTAACAAATAGGAACTACTTAAGAAACAAAATTAGGCAAACCAGAGGAGAACAGATTTTCATCTCTAATGTTCTAATTAGGTAAATGTTTAGTATCACATTTATTGCTCCAATATTTTGGGATTATTTCTGAGAAATAGTTATATGTATTTCCCCTCTGTCTATTCTAAAGGGATGGTGTCTCCCTCCAGGACTAAAGTTGAAACAGATGGAAGATATTTGAAGTATAGGGTCATTGATTAAATACAAATTAATGAGATGGAAAAATGGGAGAACAAGAGAGGATAAAGGAACTTTGAGTAAGAAGGCATCAAGATAGAATTGTCTTCTGAGATTCTGTTCCAGAACAGCTTGATTCTCTTGTATGTGGTTTTGGAAAATTGGAGGGAAAAAGAAAGTCCTTGTTTCCTGGTCATTGAGGCATCAAGAGATTAATGTGAAAATGAAGGGGACCTTTATGCTTGAAACAGAACCCTCTTTGATGTTCTCCTTTGAGATACTAAGAGAAATAAGATCAGAAAAGGATTCTACTAACCGATTAGGCTATTTCCTACAGTAATTCGGTGAATGGACAATGATTAATCCCCTGTGACATTGATGCATTTTCAGTGTCATTAAACATCTTAGAAAAATTTAAAAGTTGGAAAGAACTGACTTACATATTTTTTAACCAAAAAATGAATTTTTGGGGTCCATCTTCAGAATGTTAAATATCAGTGTTGGAGAATTATTGCTAAATAGATCTAAAAGTAAATTGAGTTCCTCTGAGTTATGTTAAACTTGGTAATTTTCATAGTACAGTGTAAGTAGGTCCTTGCTTAGTTAACTTGGCTGTTTTTCCTCATAATGAACATCTGGTTAAATTCTTACATACAAATGTGAAAGAATTATGTTTTTTGGAGATACAGTTCCAGGAGTACATTTGACACTTGGAACTCTCTTTAACCTGCCAAGAGATGCTCTGATAACTTTCAAATTTTGAGGCTCACTTTGTCAGACACATTGGCAAGAGGTCTATATTTGAGGTGCAATACTTTTAGAAGTAGGACCCATTAGCCAATTTGGAAGATTGTGAATTTTTGTTGGAACAATGAAGTTGAGTTCTAAACCCTTTCACCACATGTTATAAATATTAACAATGAAGGTAATGTGGGTGGTGGAGGTTTTTTTTTTATGAAATGGGGATTTCAATATTGGCTGAGATGATAATAAAGTCATTCACTGAGAAACAGAACAGGAGGTTGTTTTAATTTTACATTTGCCTGATTTTTCATGAAGGAAAAAGGAGTAATAGTTTCAGCATAGTAATCAAATGTAGAGTCAATACTAATGGATATAATGGGTTAGGCCAATTATACAAGTATTGATAGTTTGAAATTTTGAGGAGGCACATTGCTTAGTAGCTAAGAAGGCAACTTTTATGGTCAGATTCCCTGGGCTTAACCAATAGCCCTGCCACTTAAAAGCACTGTGAACTTGAGGCATACAGAAATTAAGCAACTTGCCCAATTTTCTCACCCTAGTGATTAATTGTAGACTAGAGTTAAAAAATAGGACTGAACTCATAAAATAGTTGTAAAGATTTGTTTTCTTCTTGATACACTATCTGGGGGCATACAAGAAGTGCTCAATAAATATTAGTTGTGCTATCAATTTTTAATAGAAAAAATTGCATATGAACAAATTTATTCACTCAAGGAGAAACTAAAAAATATTTTGTTTGTTAGAATTCTCTAGTATCTTTCAGGTACTGAGAAAGACTATGAGGGAAAAGAGAGAATTTCCACAATTACTTAATGAATTACTCCTTAAGTAAGAATCTTATTTGTATTCCTTAATCTGTTGACTAATGGATTAAACTCCTTTTATACCATTCCTTGAATATATGCTGAGCTGAAACACCTCTTCTAACTTGTTGGACATGGAAGATACTCTAGCATCCCTTCATTTTATTATTGAACCAAAATTATTTCAATGGGGAAAATATTCTGTGAGTACAAGCAGCATTGGTAACTCCAGAGTATGTTGCCTCTGCCACTTGGCTGGTATCATGGGGTACCACTTTGACCCAGCTGTCAAGAGCAGCAGAATTCAGTCCCAAATTTGGTGAATGAAAGAAGAGAAAACATATGGATGAGCTTGTCATTTGCTCATCTGCAGAGGTAAGCCCTCTGGAATCTCAGTTGTGTGTTGCCTGTGAAGTTAGTGTGTTTCCAAATTCTCATATAGGAAATGCAAAACTTTTCAATCAAGGGCCCTGCACCATTCCATGAGTCCTGTCAAAGTCATCAGGGTGTTTTGTTATATTTTGTTTCTTCAGAGAAAGAATCGACTCTATACATATAAATTACATATTCAAAGGGATTATTGCCTTAACATTTAGGGATGGTGGTAATTTACTAGAAAAAGATTGAGAGTCTAATTTATCAGTGTCAGCACTGACCAAAACATGGTCCCTCCTATCCTCTCTGAGAACTATTCCTGGAAATGCAGCTGGGTAGCACAGTTTATCACCCCTTGGTAGTACTTCCCTTAGTGTCAGATTGACACTTCACTCACTAAGCTGCCCTTTAAATATAATTTAGATTCCCATGTACTTTTCCTTTAAAGCAAAGAATGATCTGATCATGTTCAAGAGCCACTCTGTGCCTTTGGGAGTTGTGTTTATCCCTGTGAATTAATAGATTGGTGTTTTAACTGTCTCTCGTTAATCTCCAGAAGTCAATCACCCTGGGCCAATAGAAAAAAACAACAAAACCAACACACAAAACATTGCAGAGCTGGACCCAGCATGGGTTACAGTGGGCCTTTTCAAGATTTTCAAGATGCAGGCAAGCGAGGTCAGTCTGGGACAGTCAGCATCCCACTTTGACCTTGATCACCTGCCACAAGGAACTAGAAGATCAGGGAAATCAAGCCTCTCTTTCTTCCACCCTCCATCTACAGAGACATATATCACCTCATTCCCATCAGGCTCGGCAACCTTCTCCTTCTTTATACATTGGCAGAGAGTAGGAAGAAAGTAATTAGATTGACTAAGAAATTAGCAAGTATAACAGCCCAGATCCCGTAAGGTTTCCTAATCTCAGGTCCAATTATGAGTCATTGGCATGTCATCAGAGAAGACACTTGATTTGTGCTCGACATATATTCTTGGCCCTGATCCAATTCCATTAAAAACCCAAGGTGAGTTTTTATTTCTTACATCTCAAATTTTTGGCAAATATCCACAGAAGTACACTACCAAAAAGTAGTCGCTGTGTTTGTTTAAAGTCTGTCTTATTCAATGGGGTGATACTAGGCTGACTGCTAAGAAAACATGTCTGATACCTACAAAATAGTGAAAGCATATGATAAAAATATGCCTAATATTTAAACTTGTCCTCATCTCCATGGCGTTTGTTGCTTAAAATTTTGAATCTTAATGTGGTTATACAAACTCTTATCCTGGAAGAAATAAACTAACCTCCAAAGCTGTTAGAGCCCAGATAATAAAAAGTTTTAACTAGACATATCCTGTTTGTTTTCATAAAATCGAAAAACAACAACAAAACTATTTTTGTCCTTACTGTTTCACCTAATTCATTGATCAATATTGTTAGAGAAAATCCATATACCTTTTGAAAACCAGTTTTAAATGAGTAATACTTTTCATGGTTTTAAAAAAAGTGCCAACCAAAACAAAACCTTGGCATGTCAACCTTTGCTGAAAGAAGCTGCCCTCTGCTTTACCTGTGGAAAGAGCAGCAAACCCTGGTGAGCCAGCCCAGGAAATGCCCTCAGGCACCAAACCTGCAGTCTCAGAAACCACTAACAAGGTGATTTCTTCTCACTGACACTCCCTTCCCCTCGGGCAGAAATGTAAGGAAGATGAGCTACCTCATAAACTCCTGGCTACCTTTGCTCCCCCTGAAGTCACAAGTTCTTTGTTTAACTTTTCTTTCTGAACCCTGGGAAAAGTATATCAAGGTGATTTGGTCTGCCAAAAGCTTGTGCACTTAGGCACTGGCGCCGTGACAAATGCCTGTGGAGAAGAGAAAAGATTTCTGTGTTTCTCAGTGTTATTTTCTCCCTTGAGATGTTTCCAGAGACTTGAAAGGAGGGCTGTTCCGAGGAACTGATTGAACTTACTCATAGGAAAACTGAAAGTCCGCGTGAACAACCAGCTCTCTCCGCCTCCACCTCTGGCTCAGCAGCCCAGGTAACTGGGATCACTTGTCCCAGAAATTAGAGCTGGAAAACCCAGAGCAGCCCTCATACCCTTATACCCGGCAAGGGGAGAACTGTCCCCTGTGGTTTCCATTGTTTTGTCTGCTTGAATTTTGAAACGTGCTTCAGGAAAAGAGTGCCCCCAATTTCCTTTGGGAGTTTTCTCCTTAGATGCTTTTATGCCCAGATTTCAGGATCTCCAAGAAACCACATCAGGGAGCCAGCCAGTCCGATGCAAAAGCATAAGAGTCTTTATTTGAGCTAGCTCGGCTCCCCCACCTTGCCGACGCAGCAACAGGAAGCAGAGAGAGAGAAGCCTGATGGGACCATGGGTTTTATAGGGGGTTGGAGTAAGGGCGGGAGAGGGGAGTGTGGCCCCCGCCGATTGGCCAGGCGCAAGTCGGTGTCTCGCTACACAGGATGTGGTCATCTCTATGGCACGCACGTTCCTTGATTGTCATTGGTTAGTTTAAAATCCCGGGCGTGGCCAGCAGAGGCCTGGGCTTCCGGGAAGAAGGTGCCTCCCTGAGCACATGGGGACACAGGGTAAGATGGAGGGCACAGCCCTCGCCCCTTCAGATGCAAACCTAGCAAACTTGTTCGGCTAATTAGTTGAAGATTTCTTTGGGTTAGGTTCATCTCATTATTTTGAGAAGTCCTTGCTTGCCTCCTCTGTGCTTTGTGCTCTTCTGAAATTATTCAGTGCTCCAGTTTCTCCACAGCTGAAGAGGAGAATTGTATCATCATTCAAATACGGTTTGGAAAAGACTAGAGAGTTGGGGCCATAGAGAGTGTTTAACCCATCATCTCCTCGAGTTGTTATATGTAGTTGCAACATTTCTTTAGAAAATCTAGAATCTTGAAGTTGTAAATCTTGAAGTTGGCTTGCTGTGTGCTGGAGATGTGGTGTCCAAGCACTTACAGAACAATCTGGGCCCTGGGCCCTATGCTGGGCCCTGAGCCTAATGGGACTGTCTAACACGAATCCTTGACCAAATTGAGATGGTTAATAACATTTTCAGGGAGCACTTACCTCCACAGCCAAGGCTGTTCTCTTCTCTTACTGGCTCCCCCAGGTTTTGTTGATGTCACACCACAGCAACTCTGTCCAGTGCTCTTACCTTCACTGATCATCCCTAAAATTATCACTTGGGAAAGCATCCACTAAACCAACAAACTGCTGAGCTATTGGCTGGGAACCCCTACTCCTGGCCACTCCAGAACATTTATAGTTAAGAGTACACACTGCCTGTAAACTGAAAGAGTACTTTTCCAACTCCAGAATTCCAGATGCTTGGGACAGAAATGGCAAGTGAGGGACACGTTTTCCTTTGTGGAGGTATTGAGGAGAGGGATGCTCATCACAACACCTCAAATGGCATGTGGTTTAAATAAAATGGTAGACAACATCTGAGAGCCAGCTGATATATTTATTTAACTTAATCTTTACGACTGCCCCTATTTTGCAGGTACTATTATCATTCCTATTTTATGAATAAGTCTTGGGGAGTTTAAGTAACTTGCCCAAGTAAGAAATGGAATTGGGTTTGAATTTATGTAGTCTGAGACTCCAAAAATCTCTGTTTCTAAATCACAGGTGTTAACAGTGGTAATGGTAGCAATGTTAATCATAGCAGTGAACATTTATGGAGGGCTCATGTACCAGGCATTGTGATAAGTCCTTCATATGTGTTATCTTATTTATCCACATCATCCCATGAGGTAGGTAGTTTTTATACATCTTCTTTTTATATGCAAGGAAAATAAAGCACAGAGAGGCAAAGTTTACATCCATTTAAAGTTCTCACTCAAGAGTATATTCAAGGTTACATAGTTAGTAAATTGCAGAGTTGTGGATTTAAACCCAAGCAAGCCTACTCTAGAGTCTGTGTTCTTCCTACTCCCTACCCTCCTTGATGGCTCCATTTTTATCTTCACAGAGACAGAAGTGGTCCTGCCATGACACTGGCTATTATGACATGCAGGCCTGCAGACATTGCTTTAGAAACTGGTTCTCTCATAGCTTACCCAAGAACTCCTATACCTGCCCAGGACAGAGTTGGCACCCATATGAGGCAGGAAGATGACAGAGTGAAATTCCAGTCTCACCCATCAATTCCCAGTACCCTCTCTGGGCTCTCTTATGTAATTACATATATTCCAGGTAGAACCAAACTTCTCTCCCTTTAGTTTCTTGTCCCCCACTACATATATAAAACAATGATCTCAAAGCCAACCAAATGCTATCTTTCTAAAGGTCCTCAGAATTGACATCACATTGGACATTGCTTAAGAGTTTAGTTCTAAGAGTTTAGAATATCTATGGGATATTCTAGCCTGAAAGTCAGCTGGGATACAGATGCCAGGTGTCTGTATCCCCAGGGACCAAGAAGTCATCCAGGAGAACCATTGACCCGAGGGAAGAAGGATCCAGGCAAGATACCCCTCAGTAACAAAGCTTGGCCATTAGTTGGGAAGCTGAGGTGACAATTCTGAGAATGGCCTGGTATATTTACAGCGCTGTGAGTACAAACTTAAAGAACTCTTACTCTTAATCTGTGACACCAGCATAAGCAACACTGCATGATTACTCACTCTTAGAGACGAAAGTGGCATTCTTCCTCACTTCTCATTTCCCAGGCATTTAGCATTCCCGAGTTCATTGGGTTCCTGTGGCCAAAGTAGTTAGTTCAGGCTGACCACACAATCCAACTGGGAACCAGTCCCTGGTCTTTTGCAAAAGCAACTGGTAAGCAGGAGAGCTTATTTCCTTAGGGATTTAAGTCTGGGAGGATATACTTTTTTGCTCCTTGTGGCCGTCTTTTCAACCCAGGACACCTGTGAATGGAGCCATGGTGAATGAAGGACGGCAGATCTGAGAGGCAGAGAGAGACATCCTTACAGCCTCTGGATTAATATCCCTTCCTGCTTAAGCCAGTTGGATTTGAATTTTCTGAATTTTGTCACCCAAAATGTCCACATTGGGGCTGATAGTGATGGATTAGGTCATTTTTTTGGTTAGATTTGTCAGGGAAAACCTCTCTGAGCATCTGGAAATCTGTGGGTCAAGGTGCTAATAGTGCACCATTTCCCCAGGATGGGATTTAGAGGGAATATTTTTTAAAGAAACAATTATTTCTTTGTTAATGGAAAAATATTATATATGTAATTTCAACGTTTCCTAAAATTGTGTGACGGTCAACTGATCACACTGCTTCTTTGTCTCCAGCTGCTCAGTATTTGAGGTATAGCATTTATTCCTCTGAACTCACAGGGGTGATTTGTGAGAGAGCACACAGATGTGCTTTTGCACTTTTGCACACCTCATTTGTCTTCCTCCTCTGAGGTGAGGTTCAATCTTCTTTCCTGTAACTTGGTTTAGCATGTTTCCTAACCCAACATGTTTCCAAATTCTCTAATCTTGTGGGGTCAATTGCAGAGTTATTTGTCAAATAAAATAATGAATTTATTGCAATATCTGCAGACTGGGAGATGATAGTGACTAATAGCTTCCAGAGGCAAGATGGTATTCTCCAAAGGGGCTGCAGCGAGAAGGAACCAAATGTGCGACCAGATCTGTTTTCCTGGCCTATTACCTAACACACACTCACACCATTCACATGAGGGGCAGAATGGGAAGCTTTATTTGAATAACAGTCCCTCAGGTGGGCAAGAGACTCCACTTAAACCCAAGGTCATGCTTGTCCTCTATTTGGCTGCCGTACTTCTGGGCAGGAGCAAGAATTGTACGTGAGGGGGAGGAAAGGGGGTAGCATGAGGCCCTTAAAATGATTGAATTTACTAGCTACTCTGAATTGGCTTCCTGTATTTCATCTTGGGGAAAAAATTCAGAGCAAGTGACAAAACACTACTGGCTTTTTTTTAACACCCTCCGGGGGGAAGGTTTCTAACTTTTCAAAAAGTCTTTTAAATTGAAGCTTAAAGAGAATGTGAGCTGCTTTTATGTGCTCGCCACACAAATTCTGCTTTCAGTGTCAGTGCATGTGAACTAAGTTCTCCTGGAGGTACATCTCCACATCTACCAGGGACCCCTAGGCAAATCATTCTAGCTGTTGAAGTCAGACTGCCCACTGCACAGCAGAGCGCCTCGAGTTAACAATATTGTATTGTAGCCTGGCTGGTTTGGCTAAGTGGATAGAGTGTTGGCCCATGGACTGAAGGGTTGTGGATTCAATTCCAGTCAAGGACATGTACCTCGGTTGCAGGCTTGATCCCTGGACCTGGACAGGGTACATGCAGGAGGCAACCAATTGATGTGTCTCTCTCACATAGATGTTTTCTCTGTGTGTCTCTCCCCCTCCTTTCTCTCTAGAAAATCAATGGAAAAATATCCTCAGGTGAGGATTAACAACACACACACACACACAAACAAACAAAAGACAATATTGTATTGTATCCTTACACATCTGCTAAGAAGACAGACCTTCGGTTATGTTGTTATTACAAAATAATAACTAAAAGGGTGGTAGGAAAGTTTGGGAGATGGTGGATAGGTTTATGGCATAGATTGTGGTGATGGTTTTCATGGGTGGAGACATATCTCTAAAATCATCAAGTTGTGTACATAAATTATGTACAGTTTTTTTAATGTAAAAAAAAATCCAAGTGGCCCATCCTACTCAACATGGAATTCTTATTTTCTTTTTCAATTCTAAAAATAGGGAGAGTGACAGTTGCTACAAATCTTCTGACCAGTGAGTCCTCTTGCCAGCTCAAATGGGAAGAGGTAGTGTGCTCCTCTAAGCAGACATTTGCATATCTTTTCTCTTTGCCTCCTTACTCAGGCTATTCACATACTACTTAGGAGTAATAGTCTATTAGGTAATTTTCCAATGTTTGGTAACTTCATAACATATTCTATTATTTTATTATAAAATTTCAGACATGTTTTCACATGTTATATCTTTAGAGTTAAAAGTACAGAGAATGGTGCAATGAACCACCATATACCCGGTACTGAGACTTAGTACATATTTGCTTCATTTTTTGAAGTATTTGAAAGTTAGTCCTGGATCTATAATATTCTATTCCTAAATATTTACTTTCATGGGTATCCCTATAATAATTCTTCTTCTATAAGAGCACTAGTGTCATTAAAACTTATAAAAATTAATAATTCTTACAGTAAAGAGAAATATGTTTTTTAAACTTTATGTAACAGTGAAAATATTTTACATGTTAAATTTTAGAACTTATACCCAGGATCATCTAGAAATTAATATCATTGTTAACAGACAATACTTTTGCTTTTTATATTTGGTAAAAACCTTGATACCACATATGGAATAAAGATTTCTTGTGGTCTATCTTAGAGGTTTTCTTGAAAAGCTCATTGAATGAAACTGTGCCCTTTTTTCCTCTCACATTCTTTAACATAATGTTTTCCTGTTCAAAATACATGTGCTTTTGGTACTGTGAGTAATCATTTATTCCTTTATGATTTTTTTTGTAGGACCTGATGGCTTACTGTGAGAACAGCTGAATCCCCTCTTATGCTATACTCCTGGTGCACATGCGAACAGATGACACATTAAACTGTTTCTATTCTATGGGGTTTAAGTCACTAATGTGTAAGGTGGTCAAGTATAAGAATTACGACATTAGATTTTAATAGAAGGTCTCTCTAAGGACCTTGTTAGGAGCCATATGTTTTTACAGTGTCTGTGGATGCTTTATAAGGAAAGCTATTGAAAGGTGACCAATGCAAAAGGTCATCTTGGACATTGGGAACGCGTTCTAGAATCTGAGCAAAAGGCTTGTATCGAGTTCCAACTTGCATTTTACTCACTGTATGACCTAGGGACAGCCAATTTTTTCTGAGCCTCAGTTTCTCAATTTGTTATTGCAGCAAATAAAGTATTAGGGATTAAATGACTAT
>NW_005358649.1:3229490-3235799 GCF_000412655.1 Myotis brandtii
TATATATATATATATATATATCCCATATATTTTATATTGAAGAGTATAATACTCTTTATTGACATAAAATGGTAGGGGTATATTATGGACTGAACATCTGAACATGTCCTCCCCCAAATTCATGTTGGAACTCTAGTTGCCAATGTAACTATAGTTGGAACCAGGGCTTTTCAGAGGTAATTAAGTTTAAATAAATGTGTTAGGTTGGGGTTCTAATCTAATAGCGTTGCTGGCCTTAGAAGAAGAGGAATCTCTCTCTCTCTCTCTCTCTCTCTCTCTCTCTCTCTCTCTTTCTCTCTCTCTCCCTCTCTCCAGACTGAGGAAGGGCCATGTGAGGACACAGTGAGATGATGGTCACCTGCAAGCTAGGAAGAGAGCTCTCACCAGAACCCAACCATGCTGGCAACCTGATCTCAGATTCCCACTTCCAGAACGGTGAGAAATAAATTTCTGTTGTTTAAGATACAAAGTCTATGTTATTTTGTTTTGGCAGCCTGAGCTGACTAGTAGAGGGTGTAAGAAAAGAATGCATTCTATGTACAGTGGCGTTCTTCATTCAACTAAAAGATCAGGAGAATGGGTTTACTTTGTAGTAAGAGGAAAGTAGGTTACCACTGTGGAAAGCAGTATGGAGTTACCTCAAAAATAAGAAATGGAACTGTCTTCTGACTCAGCAATGCCACTTCTGGGAATTTATATGAAGAAACTTGAAATACTAATTTGTTAGAATATATGCACCCCTATCTTCATTGCAGTGTTAGGTACAATAACCAAGATTTGGAAGCAGCCCAAGTGCCCATCAGTAGATGAGTGGATAAAAAAAGCTATGGTACATATACATAATGCAATACTACTTGGTTGTACAAAGAAAGACAATTTTACCCTTTGAGACAGCATAAATGGATCTGGGAACATTATACTAAGTAAAATAAGCCAGTCAGAGAAAGACAAGTACCATATGATTTCACTCATATGTGCAATCTAATGAACAAACAGCACTAACAAGCAAAATAGAGATGGACTCATAGATGCAATGCAGGCAGACAGCTCTGGTGAGGTAGGGGGTATTGGTGGGGGAAAGAGATTGGGCAAAAAGGAAAAAAAGAGAGTGGTAATTGCAGGGAGAAAGGGGGTGGGTGGAGGTAGAAAAGGGGTTTAGGGGTAATAAATGGTGATGGAAAAAAATAAAGGGGAAGCACTAACAAGCAAAATAGAGACAGACTCATAGATGCAATGCAGGCAGACAGCTCTGGTGAGGTTGGGGGTATTGGTGGGGGAAAGAGATTGGGCAAAAAGGAAAAAAAGAGAGTGGTAATTGCAGGGAGAAAGGGGGTGGGTGGAGGTAGAAAAGGGGTTTAGGGGTAATAAATGGTGATGGAAAAAAATAAAGGGGAAAAAAGAAAGTAGGTTAGACATAATGTAGCATGTAGAGAAAGAACATTGGTCTAGACTCTAGAATGACAGTATTGAGCTTCTAATGTTAACTCTGTCATCTGTCTGTGTGACCTTGGGCAAGTCTTAAAGAATAAAAGCCTTTGGGATCTTAGTTTCCTAATTTCTAAAATTAAGAGATTAAAAAAAATGTTTTTCAAGGTCTTTCTTCTTACCCTTAAAGGTTTGTTTGAGCTCCATGATCCTTTCCCCCTTTCTCTGATGAAGCAGTGAAACAGCTCAGAGCACTCTGGAAGGATTATGGAAGTGACTTTTTTACCTTACTGGTCTCGAATAACACACAGGATTTACCTGGAAGTAGATCTGCTAATTTCTCCCTGAAGTTCTGTCTAGTCACCAGGTTTTCTAGTACCTGGTCTTTATTTTAAAGAGTTTATAGGCAGAGATAATGGATTTTTAAATTCAATACAGAGAAGCTGTAGTGGGATTATTAATCCATGAAACATTACTTTACCCTTTGAGAAAATGTTTGATTTCTTTTGAACACACACACAGACACACACACTGTAGTGGGTTGAAAGGTGGACCCTCAAAAGATATGTCCACCTGGAACTTGTGAATGTGGCTTTATTTAGGGCAATTTTTGCAGATATAATTAAGACTTTTGAGGTGACATCATCCTGGATCATCCAGATGGGGCCTAATTCCAATGACAAGTGTCTTATAAGAGACAGCAGAGGAGAAGACATGGGAAGGCAGAAGACCATGTGAAGACAGAGGCAAAGACTAGAATTTTGCAGTCACAAGCTAAGGACCACCTGGAGTCATCAGGAGCTGGAAGAGGCCGGGAAGGAGTCCCCCCCAGTGACTTCAGTGGGAGCATAGCCTCGCTGAATCCTTGACTTTGGACTTCTGCCTCCAGAACAGTAAGAGAATAACTTGTTATTATTTTAAGCCACCTCATTAGTTGTAACTCATTGTGACAGCTCTAGGAAGGTAATATACATACTCCTTTCTTTCCTATACTTTTATTATATATCATTTCCCAGTGGATACATTAACTAGGTTTAAATAATTTTGCATCTTACGGAAGACAGGCATATTTCCAGATTTAAATGCCTAAGCTACGATGATTCTGGCATGGAAGGGTGAATAGTCATCAGCATGCCAAAATGTTCTGGTTGATTATTGAGGGGAGTCTTGTAGGTAATCAGAGTCAGCTCAGTTTTGAGAGGTGGAAGGACAATGGTAACGATGAGTTAGAGAGCTTATTTTAACGTAAACAGCATTTTTCAACCTCAGCACTGAGATTTGGGGCCTCATAGTTCTTTACTGTGGGAGACTGTCCTGTGCCTTGTAGGGCGTTTGGCAGCATCCTTGGCCTCCCCGTACTGGCTGCCTGCAGTCCTCCCTCCCTCACCAACCATGACAACTAAAAATGTCTCCACGTGCTGCCACATGTCCCCTGGGGGATGCAAAATCACCCCAGTTGAGAACTACTAGTGTAAAAGACGACACAAGTATAGACTCTGTGATAAGGATGAGGAAAGTGCCTATGAAAAATACCCAACAATACATGAAAATCAACAAAGATTTTCTAAGGAGAGCCATTTTCCTAACAATAACAAATACCTCTCCTTTAACCCAAAAATAAGAGTGGAGCTATGTGAGAAAAAGTCTGTCACATTCACTATTGTCGCCTGACAATTTTTGTTGTCAAAGAGGATTATCCTGTGACAGAAGAGAGATCTTTCCTCAGAGTAGATAGTGATATATATGTACATAAATGTGACTGTGTATATATGTGTATTTCATGCTTGTGTATGCATATATGCATGCATATGTTGAAATGCTTACTAATAGAGATGGCTACAGGGTTTCATAGATGCCATTGTCTTGCTTGGAATTCTGAAGTTTCGGGGCATAATGAATTGTTCCTGATGACGATGAAGCAGATTAAAAGTATTTGAGGAAACTCTTCTTTCAGAAAGGACTACACGCACATTGTTGTAAGTGAACATAACTGGAACAATAACGTTGTTATCGTTTTAAAAAAGCCCCCATTTCTCTCTCAAATCTAAGATTCCCCCAGCTAATACGACAAGAGAATTCTGTTCTTTTATTCTCTTCTCGACAAAGTGCTCATTCCCTACTTGAAACTTTGTAATCTTCCCCATCAATTCAGTGAGTCACCCAGCTGAGAATCCTGTGTGCTTTCACACACAGCTGTCTAATGTGCCCTATGTCATGTATAATTACAGTGAACACATCTTTCTAAAGATACACTTGTGGTAAGCTTGGGTTCTTTTGCTTCTAGAAAAATGTTCACATGCAGGAAAAAAGTGTCCTTTGACAACCCCTAAATTCTTCTTTAGCTAGAGAAATATTTCTCTTTATCTTTAAAGTATACATTTCCAAGGTTGCAGACAGAAACAGAAAGTTGCTAAGAGCCGGTTCCTGGCTTGGGAATGGGGCTGAACTGGCTGGTCTAACAGTTCATTGAGATCACACCAGAGCAACGCCCCTTCCCAGAGACGCAGGGATCATGAGATAAGCTCTGGAAGCCAATCGAGGATTCCTGCGGAGAAACTCCTGCAGTCCCACTGAGCAGGAGAAATTGTAGGGAGTATCTTCTGGAAATTGGTTTTTAACATGGAACTTCATAAATCACAAGTGTTTCACAGATTGTCTACAGATGTTAACAGGACGCGAGTGTAATTGACAAAAAAGGTAAATGAGCCCAGGGAGGTAGAAGGAGGCCAGCAAAGAGCCCCCAGGTCTCCGTGCACAGGGCTGTTTCCCCTTTGAGAGGTCCCTTTTGGCAGTTAGAGTGCTCTGTTTCGGCCGACAGCACACTCTCATTTTTTTGCACTGATTCACACACTGCTGGTGGTGGGGGCAGCAAAGTCACCGAGGCTGTGGCCCAGTCTGGAGCTGCCTCCCACAAACACAAAGTTTGAGAAATACCCCTGTTGCCTGAAATCATTTGTAAGAGGCCCGATCCTGGCTACAGGATGCACTGGTAGGCTCTAGAGCAGTGATGGCGAACCTATGACATGCGTGTCAGAGGTGACACTCGAACTCATTTTTTTGGTTGATTTTTCTTTGTTAAATGGCATTTAAATATATAAATGAATATCAAAAATATAAATCTTTGTTT
Source organism: Myotis brandtii (assembly GCF_000412655.1). Lineage (NCBI taxonomy): Eukaryota > Metazoa > Chordata > Mammalia > Chiroptera > Vespertilionidae > Myotis > Myotis brandtii. The sequence goes on from NW_005358649.1 coordinate 3,234,043, forward strand.
TACTATGGTTGCAAATATCAAAAAATTTCTATATGTGACACGGCACCAGAGTTAAGTTAGGGTTTTTCAAAATGCTGACACGCCGAGCTCAAAAGGTTCTCCATCACTGCTCTAGAAGGAAATGGCACCTGCTCCTGGCCCAAGGTTCGAGGCAACACAACTTGCCCCTTGGGGGCCAGCATGTCAACTGCTGTGTGAATGGGTGTTCATGGCATGGGCTGTCTTTTTCCACAGTTAAGTGGATGAGAATGCATTCCTTATGTACTCTTTTGCTTGTACAAGTGCTGGGGTTTGCCCACACGAGCAACTCCAAACCCAAATATGTAAGTCTCATTTGTGGTTACTAGGACGGAACCTGATGGAAAATTTGACCCTAAGTACAAAAAAGTCATGTGAAAAAAAATCCCCTGGTACAGAAATAAGGAAATAATTTTAAAAATGCATTGTGTAACCAACACCTGCTTCCCTATATTTTTTCTTTTTAAATATATTTTTATTGATTTCAGAGAGGGAGAGAGAGAGAGAGAGAGAGAGAGAGAGATGATGAGAATAATTGATTGGCTGCCTCCTGCACGCCCAACACTGGGGATCGAGCCCGCAACCCAGGCACGTGCCCTGATTGGGTATCAAACCATGACCTCCTGATTCATAGGTTGACGCTCAATCACTGAGCCAAACCTGCCAGGCTGCTTCCCTAATTTTCACAGCAGCCTGCCCTGGGTGAGGGTGACAATACCTCTATCACCACCATCACGTTGTCCTGAATCCTCACAGTGGACTCACTGGCCACTTAGGCGGAAGTCCCTGCCTGGTCTGGGGAGCACCTTCTCATTTTGCCCACAGTGGATGCTCTATGGAGCACTGTGAGTTTCTCTTTGCCTCAGCATCTCACCTTAGTGGCCCTTGTCTCACCTCAGCTCCAGAGGCTACTTTTGCTAAGTTTGGGGCAAGACCCTGCCTAGGCAGGATGGACTTGTCCCTTCCCAGTGGGAGCACTATTGGGCCCTTCAAAGCTCTCCTGTGCCCACAAGTTATTCAATAATAACAATAGCTTTTTTGATTTTTTGGCATGGACAAATACTATTTGTCTTATCTATAATAATAAAAGGGTAATATGCTAATTAGACCGGACATCCTTCTGGACGACCTTCTGGATGAAGCTGCGGTGATGGGGGTCGAGGCAGAGGCAGCCACCATGGCGGCGGGGGCCAAGCCCCTTACACAAATTTCATGCATTGGGCCTCTAGTCTTACAAATAAGATAAAATATTTTAAAAGATCATGATACTTCCCTGGCCTGTGTGGCTCAGTTGGTTGGGTATTGTACCATATACTGAAAGGTTGCCAGTTTGATTCCTGGTCAGGGCACATGTCTGGGTTGTGGGCTCGATCTCCAGTAGACAGTGTGCAGGAGGTATGTTTCACTCTCACATCAATGTTTCTTTCTCTCCCTTCCTGTCTCTCAAATATCAATTTGAGAACATTTAAAAAAGATTATGATACTTATAATAAGACTAGGGGCCGGGTGCACAAAAATTTGTGCAGTTGGGGGGTAGGGAGGATCCCTCAGCCCGGCCTGTGCCCTCTTGCAGTCTGGGACCCCTCGGGAGATAACGACCTGCTGGCTTAGGCCTGCTCCCGGGTGGCAGAGGGCAGGCCCAATCCCTAGGTGCAGCCCCTGGTCAGGCTCAGAGCAGGGCCGATTGGGGAGTTGGGGCGCCGCCCCCTGTCATGCACAGAGCAGGGCAGATCGGGAGG
>NW_005358649.1:3236473-3291999 GCF_000412655.1 Myotis brandtii
TCCCCACTGGGGTGCCTGGCCAGTCTGGGTGAGGGGCTGAGGGCCATTTTCAGGCTGGCAGGTTACTGAAGCTCCCAACCTGTCCTTCTTTTCTTTTTTTTTTTTTTATTTTGGGCCAGCTTTAGCTCTGAGGCTTGGCTCCAGCTCTTAGGCCTCGGCTGCTGAAAGCAGGTATCTGGTTTGTTTGGGTTCTATAATCGAAACACTGTTTCAACTCCAGCTCTGAGATCCTGGCTGGCTGAAAGCAGGTTTCTGGGGTTTTGTTTAGCTTCTATATTTGTAACAATGTTTCAAACTGCAAGCTCAGAGGCCGGCAGCGGCAGGCGGGGAACGTTGGCTTCCTCTGTCACTGAAGCAAGCAAGCCTCCTGTTCGCTTCAAGCTGCCTGGCTGCCGGCCGCCATCTTGGCTGGCAGTTAATTTGCATATTGCCCTGATTAGCCAATGGGAAGGGTAGTGGAGGTACGGCTAATTACCATGTTTATCTTTTATTAGATAGGATACTACTTCTCTCATTTTGATAAAAGACCAAATGGATTCATCTTTAGAAAACTTAGCTATTTTTAATCAAGTTAACAAATCCTAAAGTAAAAGTATGTGTTTAGAATACAAACTCCACATACCTTGACCCCCAGCCAGGAGGCTTTTCTGGAAATTCTGGAATACAATATGTTTCTTTCAGAGTGGCTGGTATTTTATTTGTTTTCCAGCTTCTTGAAAACCATTCTGTAAGGAAATATGTGATTGACTTCCTAGGAGGGTGCCCCCAACACCTCCATGCTTAATCAGATCTGGAATTTAAACCCAGGCCTGTCTCCAGGGTATGTGCCAAATTTGCTTCCATAGTTCCTCTCTGTCTAACTTGCATATGTCAGTCACTGCTCTCCATTTTGGGAATAAAAGCTAGCTGTTTTTCATGTTGACTTCTCTTCTTTTTTTACTCTTTTCTTCCACACTTGGAAATGGGAGTCTCATGTTTAAGAGACACTGTGGGTGTTAAGGAGCTTTAGGGTGGAGGGATATGGAGTTTGGGTTCTGGAGGCTGGCTCACTGCTTTAAAAACCTCCATCTTTCCCTATGACTTTCCATTTATTTTCTAGGTCTCAGAGTGGGGACGATTATGTTACCTTGATGTGGGGCTAAAATAGTTTACTCATATAAAACACTGACACAATCCACTGAGCTTGGCAAAGAAAGAGCCACCGCATCTCACCCCATGGTCACCACTAAAGAGTTCAATTAGTTTTTTGTTGTCAAGATTGATAAAAGGCTTTTAAAAATGGCGGAGGTGGGAAGAGAAGGAGCGGGGGGGTAGGTGTGCTTCTTTCCTACCCCAGCACATTTTTCCTTCTTCATCTTGGTCTTTCTTGAATTAGAAGGTCTTCCTAAATGGCGGAGGTGGGAAGAGAAGGAGCGGGGGGTAGGTGTGCTTCTTTCCTACCCCAGCACATTTTTCCTTCTTCATCTTGGTCTTTCTTGAATTAGAAGGTCTTCCTAAACCTGTTAGTGGCTATATTAACTGTGGTGGAGCAGATTCAACCAGAGGAGGGCAACTTATTACATACACTTAACTCCACAGATCCTATAAAATACCTGGACCAGTGAACTGGAGCTGCCTCCTTCTTCCTGATTTCCAGTGCTATATTCTATCTTCAAAATGGAAACTTAAATAAAAAAGTCATTTAATCACTTTATAATCACTTCTCTTTTCCTTTTAATTTCTCATATTTTGTACAAAGGCTTTATGGAAATACTTAAAGCTTTAAAATGCTTCTAAAAGCCCTGCAAGAATATTTGCCCATTGGCCCTTTTTCTGTCTATCCTTATCACAGAACATGGTTTTATGGGGATGGGGGCTCTAACAGTGAACTCTTCAGTTTTGTCTATCCACAGATATTTTTAAATATAATTTCAGGTGTTTGTTTTTTTCCTGAGTGTGATCATAAGGAAGGTAGAAATATAAGAAAGATTTAAATTCTTAATTAGTTGATTTTCCTAAGACATTGGTCCAATTTCTGAGCAGTCATCATAAAGATTAGTAGACCTTTCTGAGTGGTGGTAAGCCATGTGCTTGCCCTGAGCACCTCCCCTCTACTTCTCTCACCAGGGATTGGCCTATACAGGACTCTTAAAATTAATTTTCTCATTCATTTCATTGGAAAAATAGTTAGCTTTGGGAGAAAAGGGATCAGAGAGAATTTACTTCTAGATACTGTATTATGATCCTGCCAGAGAATTTTACATTTTAAACATTCAAGCTTGGTAAACCAATGGAATAGATCTCTAACAGTAGGGTGGTGAAGGAATTGTTAAATGTGCACCTTGGACTCTGTGCCAGTGAGGAGTTGTATTGTGTGAGTAATAGGGACCTCCCACACACCCTCTCCCCCTCAGGAAATCCCCAGTGGCTTAAATAAATTAAAGGTCATTTTTGTCTCATGGAAAGGCAGAATGGAGATAGGTCAGTGATGGTGAACCTATGACCCGCATGTCAGACGTGACACGTGAACTCATTTTTTTGGTTGATTTTTCTTTGTTAAATGGCATTTAAATATATAAAATAAATATCAAAAATATAAGTCTTTGTTTTACTATGGTTGCAAATATCAAAAAATTTCTATATGTGACACGGCACCAGAGTTAAGTTAGGGTTTTTCAAAATGCTGACACGCCGAGCTCAAAAGGTTCGCCATTACTGAGATAGGTAGTTGAAGACTGCTGTGATAACTTCATGATGCATCAAGCACTTGGGCTTCTACGTTGCCACCTTCAGGATGTGTCTCTTGTCCTCATGCTCCCAAGATGCTCTCTGGAGCCTAAGCCAACCTGTGCACAAATCATGAGGAAGAAGGGAAAGGGAAAAGGCAAAAAAGAACAGTTTTTAAAACTCTGTTCAGTCCCTTCTGCTCATACATCACGGCCTGAACTCCAGCTTGTGGCCACCCCTAACTAGGAAGGAGGCTGGAAAATGCAGCGATTTCTTTAGTTCTTTCTAACTGAGCATAATGCATTCCTTAAAAAAATGGAATAAATGGGATTCTACTGGAAGGGAGGAAGGGGAGAATAAATTGGCAGCTCTATATTCTCATTATGTATCATGAAGAAGAGTATATGAATATCCTGTTAGAAAAACACTTTATAGACTAGAGTCAAATCCTAAAATCTCAATAAGAATTCTTCTGTTTGTCCTTTCTTCTGTCTATCCTCACTATAGGATGTGGTTCTATGGGGTTAGGAGGTCTCACAGTAAACTCTTCAGTTTTGACCATCTACAACTCTCTTTGAAGTACTTTCTATTTCTATGGTAAAACATCCCATCTAACAACCTGGAGCATTAAACACCTCCTTAAAACTACTCATATGGTTTACTCTTTAGCTTACAACATGGCTTACACCATCCTCCCAAAGAGGCCGTCAAATTGACCCCAGCCACCTGCTCCCCCACCCCCAGCCTTACCCAGGTTGAAAGGCTGGTGGTGTAGAAACACAAGCATCAGCCTTTTAACCAACAGCGCTCACTTTGAAGTCACAACCTGCTAAGCCACCCTGGTAACACCAGCAACAATTAAATTTGTCTTTTTAACTGAAATAGTTGCCTGTGAATTTCTAAGTCAGTACATTTTGACACCGACCTGGTTCTGTAGCCTTGATTTTCTTCATTTCAATTTTGCACTCTTAACTCCTTAGAAGTTCTCTGAAAACAGTTTTCCACTATAAATGGTGCTACCCTTTCATTGTAGACCCTGGGCTGATGTCTTTACTATCCCATTGCCTGTAAGAAAAGTACTGTAAAGTGATTTTCCTGCCCCATCAGCTATAAGGTAAATCATTCCCTTATTACCCTTGCTAAATTATCTGCCTTTGGCAAGAGATCACACAGAAACTACAAACGGGTATAAACACACCGCCTGCAGTCCCACAGGTCTGGCCAGAAACACTTTCTCTTGCAGACCCTATCCCCTTTCATGGAGCTCTCTTCCCAAGGAAGTTCCCTCTGCTATCGTTTGCACAGTGAGTTTCTCCCTTCTCTCTACGTTACTGGCTTATACTCCTGCACCCGGATCATGACATTGAAATTACTTTCAATAATGAAGTAAAAGAGACATTATGAGCAAAGTGTGCAAATGATTTTATGAAAGAGAACCACCGACTGTTTTGATGCGTGTTAGCCAGGTAAATCTTTAGTCCATGAATTTGTTGCAGTTCCCACAATCACATCTTTTATACCCAATACATTTAAAGTTCATTAAATCCTGGCTTCGGTGGAGGATTCAGCTCTGAAATGTCATTGTTTGGAGTGAGGCACAGATTAGCAGAATGATTTCCTCTTCTCTATGCATGGAAAAGATTATGCCGCATTCAGTAAGCACCTACTGGAATTCTTAACTGCAGTTAAATCATGTTAGTATTTTCCTTCGGGTCGAGGCAGAGTGGTTAAGCCTGCTGAATGATTCCATATAGGTGAAAACTTGGCGTGGAGCCTTGTAACCTCAGGCAGTGAATCTGAGCTCAGCCACACATGTCTACACATCCCCCAGGATCCCTCATAATACATACGAGGGGCTAAGTTTTAAAGAGGTAGTGGAATTATTTCTATTTGCTCAAGAACTGAACAGAGCTATTAGGAAGAAATCTTCAAGTCCTCTGTGGGATGAAAATAATTCTCCCATTGCAAGACAGTGATCGGAGTTTTGTGAGCCAAGAAGGAAGCAGCTGAAAAGGGCTAGAAAAATCATCATGAATGTTTTTCCACTCCTTAAAGTCATTAAAATTGGCTTAAAATATTGAAAGTGATTTTTTGTCCAAACGGCTCCTCCTGCCATACATAACCTGTCAACATAATGGTTCCTGCTCTTTTGTGATTTTTCAAAGTGTTGCATTGAAGCAAGGAAAGTTTATTCAGAAACTCTACAGTGCTGATGTTTCTAAAAGTGTTAATACTCTCAGATGTTCCTTTTCATGGTATGATGTTTAAAAGAGAATTGGTTTTGAGGAAGAGTCTTGGAGTTTGATTCTGCATTTGTCAGCCATGACCTTGACCCAGTTGCACACCCTCTTAGCCTCAGTATTCTTGTCTGAAAAAATGGGGAAAATCATATCCAAGTTGCAGACTTGTTGAAGAGGTTACATGAAAGCCCCTCACATGGTACTTGGCACACAGTAGGGACTCAATGAGTGTTCATTGCCTTTTCCATGCTAGTGATATTACTTTATTAGTAAGGTTATTTTATTATTCATAGTGGTACAATAGATTTATAAAGAACTAAAAGCAAATAAGTTAGATGAATCCAAAAAACTTCCTTTAAAAAATAAATTTATTGGGGTAACATTGGTTAATAACATTATGTAAATTTCAGATGTATAATTTTATAATACATCATCTGTATATTCCATTGTGTGCTCACCACCCAAAGTCTAGTTTCCTTCGTCATCATATAAACAAAGAGTTTCTTGGTAGGGATTCTTTATTTTGGCAGTACATATAGTATTGACATGTATTAGCAGCTATAGTATGTCTGAAGGGTTAATTCCTAATAGTGGAATGAATGAGTCAATAGGAGAGTACTTTTTTGATAATTTGTAACAAATTCCTCTCCAAAAAGACTATCCCAATTTTGATCCCCCTACCTCCTGCCCCCGAAGGTATATGGGAATGCCCCAAAATCCATGCCCTGGTCCGAGTTGGATATTTTCAAAGTTTTAATTTTGAGGACACTATGAGAGGTAAGATCATCTATTATATCGACAAATCATGAGTGCAGGACTTAAACCTAAAAGTACTGGGGAACCACCAGAAGCCTAAGTCATGAAGTGCTACCATATTTTAATAACATGACCTACTTTTCCCTTCGATTGGCCTGTACTTTTCACTGTTAATTGTTGGGTGAAAACACCCTGTCCTCCTTCCCTTCTCTCCAATGCCCCAGCTTCTTATTTTCTTCCAGGCTTTTGCAGGAAGTTATGTTTCCTAACCCAAAGTAATACAAACAAGGGATGAGCAGACCCTTTCTAACACAGTCCCTTATTGCGAGAGAAACTTCTCTGGGCTAGTCCCATACAGAATCAATAGAGACTGATACTCAAACTTGAGTGTGTGTAAAAATCAGAGCATTGTGAAAAATAAAGATTAGACTGTTCTCCTAAATAGGGTCATTCTGTAGATCTGGGATGAAGCCTGAATATTTGTGTTTGTTTTTAAAAAAAAATGTTTTTATTGATTTCAGAGAGAGGAAGGGAGAGAGAAAGAGGGATAGAAGCATCAATGATGAGAGAGAATCATTGATCAGCTGCCTCCTGTACGCCCCCTACTGGTGATCGAGCCTGCAGCCAGGGCATGTGCCCTGACTGGGAATCAAACTGTGACGATCAACTACTGAGCCACAATGGCTGGGCCTGAACATTTGTTTTTAATAACACCATAGATGATCCAGACAGCCCCCAAACAACACTGTTTTAGGAGATAGCCAGATTTTACCTCACCAGATTCAGTCTCTACGAAGATGTCTTTTGTTCTCATGAGTACAAGTAGGCCCCAGACATGAAGCTGAGCTTCCCCAGTTACTGTGTTCTCTTTGCTTTGGGGCTGTGAGATGGATCCTGGGGAAGTGCAGCTAAAAAACCAACACTTGATGGTAGTAAAGAAAGTATTTCATTGACCTGACTCTTGGTAGGTAGCCTGAAAGCAGCTGTGCTCCTTGGCATGGTGACATCATACATCTTACCCACTGCTCTCTGCACTTCATTCTACCTGGACCCTTGTGACCTCTGCTGAACTGGCAAAACTCTATGGTATGGAATTGTGGCTTGGGAGAGGGAAGAGGGACAAAGGGAATCCATATTAGCTCTTGTTGGTCTTGGAGTTTTCAGCTCTTTAGTCAAGTTTGTAGATGTTGCTCATAATTGATTCAACAAGCCTGGCTCTGATGACTTCTGATACCTTTTATTTTCCTGATCTTCACCTAGTACAGTCCCCAGTGCATGGCATGTAGTCAGAAAGTATTTACTGAGTGTTCACACATGCACACACTCTGCTGACAAATTTATATTGAGAGTCTGATTGTGGGCAGGTGTTTGGGTCCTAGGGATATGATGGTGAACAAAATGGATTTGTTCTTGCCCTCATGGGGCCTGCATTCTAATTGTCAAGTTCACTGACAACTATAGTTCTAAGTACTACAAAGAAAAATGTATAAGCTTTAGTGGGAATGTGCAATTTAACTGGGAAATCAGATTTAGAGAAGCATTCCTTCAGAGCATCCAAAGCCAAAAGGAAATAAACAAAAGGTGCTGAATCATTTTGATCAATATAATAATCTATTTCAGGGTACTTTAAGTCAAGTTGCTTTGAAGAAGAGCTTACCAGGATCAACAGGTTTGCCTTCTACAGTAGTTCTATAATGTATAGTAATGTATAGTACTTCTTAATCATAGGTCCTTGGTTCATTCTCATGGGTAAGTAGGTATCTTTGGCTTTTCTATTCCCCAAATATCTAGGCATATGCAAAGTTCCCTATGATTTTTCCAATATCAGAGCTAATTTTAGGCCCCAGATAGGGCTTCCAGCCAGAGTGTTCATGGACCACCTCCTGAATGTGCTCTAGGAAGCATGATAACGCCCATCTAGAATAATGTTCTGGTTTCTCTGAGCAGTGTGTTTTATAAACAAATGTTACTGTCCATGATGGATGGCTTGAGAACAGCTCGAGCATCTCTATGTGGATGCTTTTGTGAATATCTCTTCACCACCATATTTCGGGACATCTACTATTGGGAATCCTGTGAAATAAATTAATTTGTGATTTGATCAGTTTGTACATGTAACCTGGATAGTCCTTTTTTTGCTTCTACTATACAAATGTGTAGTTATTAATACTTGTTAATGCACTCCAGTCTTGATGACACAGTGGAATGATTACAAATGTTCTCTTATCCTCAGGGAAGAGGCTTATAATATGCTTATTATTAGTACCACTGTCGGGGAATGAACCCAGAAATGATTGTGGAGTTGCTAGGTGAAACGTCTCTGGGCTAATCCCATATAGAATCAGTAAAACCCAGCATTATTCAAATGTGGGTTTGCATAAGAATTAGAGTGTTTGTAAGGAATTGATGATGAAATGTTAAGAAGCAATGGTTTAAACCCATCAAAATCTGATGATACCCATTTCCTTAGAATTCCTGAAGTGAGTCTATGATGGTCCAGCTCAACACAACTCATACCTATTAAGCACTCAATCTATTCCAGGAACACTGTGCTGGATGCTGGGAGGTGATGAAAGAATGAGTAAGGCACAGTTTCCATCCTCAATATTTCATTAACCTGGGGAATTTATAGGATATGTCATAATGCAGATTGAGCAGTAGCAAGGTAATTAACTATAATACTGCTTTCCTACTTTCCTAGGATGCTGTGGAGCAGTGGTTCTCAACCTTCTGGCCCTTTAAATACAGTTCCTCATGTTGTGACCCAACCATAAAATTATTTTAGTTGCTACTTCATAACTGTAATGTTGCTACTGTTATGAATCGTAATGTAAATATCTGATATGCAGGATGGTCTTAGGTGACCCCTGTGAAAGGGTCATTCGACCGCCAAAGGGGTCGCGACCCACAGGTTGAGAACCGCTGCTGTGGAGAGTATGTGGCTCATTGCGAGAGGGTGAATAACACAATAACACTACCTTTGATGTAGCCACCAAAGAGCATGCTCTCATTTTGTATCTTTTCTAAAATTTTCATATCTAATATAACAAAGCAATTTGAAACTGAATGAAACATCTCTGAAAATTATTTTATTGACCCACTGTTCACTTTTTAGCGTCCAGTGCAATTGTTGCCTCTCTTGTGTGGCTACCCTGCCTGATTTCTCACTTTTACTCTTTATGTCTCTTTCAGATGATACTCTTTCTCTTCCCACAGCTGACAAGGCCCCAAAGGAAAGAACTTTGCCTTCTGAGAATTAGAACTTTTGACTACTCATATAAAAAAAAAAGCAACCAAGTTCTTTCCAGATAGTCTCTGAACAGCCATTTGGATCCAGTCAGCTACTGCACTAATTTACCTAAAAACAGGAATGTACCTTTGGCACCAGGGGAGGATGGGGCAGGAATCTCAAACTGGAATAGGCTGTCATGGTATGAGTTTTACCACTTTAGGTGGCTAACACCAAGTTGGCCTGCACTGAAACCCCTTGGTGAAGTGAGAAGTTAGGGTGACTTTTGCTGGGGAATGAGATAGAGCAACCTTAACCAATAATCATACAAGTGTCCAAACAATTGGTTTGGCTGAATAACAATCTTGACAAACTTATTCAGAGGAGACTGTTGATGTTACCATTGCAGATGCCCAAATGAAGCCACATTTGGAAGAAAGTGAGATTTGAGCTCCTTCCCCTGAGGAGTTAGATAGAGTTAGGATGTTGTGGTGGAGAAAGATGGGAGGTTGTTCCAGGTGATTTTAGGTGCAATTGGAGAGTTGATAAATGTTGTTGCTTAAAGGCAAAGGCCTAATCCCAGAGGACCCTGTGCACCATGTCAGGAAGCATGACTTCCCTGGGACACAGGAGGAGGCACTAGTTTGGGTGGGTGGTCAGAAAATAATAATCAATTAACTATTTACTTTACACCCCAAACTAAGCTACTACTTTACATGGGTTATGTCATTCAGTTTTTAGAACGATAGAGTGAGTTGAGGCATGGAAAAGCTAAGCAGTTTGTTTACATTACCCAGCTAGCAAACTGTGATGCTATAATTTGAGTTCAGTCTGACTCAGAATTCAAGTTCCTACTCATCTATTACGTAGCCAGATAGCATTTCTGGGCTTCTCTGCCACATGAATAGTTAGGATCACCCAGTGTCAGGTAATGTGAATGCTTATGTTTTCTGGAATTTATTTTAATAAATATGAGTGTCATATTTTCTCAAGATGATCCTTTCTGTTTTAGAATCTGTGTTTCATAGAGGGAATTTGATGAAATGTGAAGACTTTGGAGTCAAGTGGATTCCAAAGTGGAATTTGTCCTCAAATCACTGAGCATTTTGTAGTGGTGGGACTTTGGGGCAAGGTACTCGACCTCTCTAAGCCTTAGTTTCCTCATCTGTTGGGTTGAGAGGAAAATGCTCACCTTGTAGGGATATAGTGAGGATTTGCAGTAATGTGTATAAGGCATCTAACGCAACATCTGGCCAAGAGCAGGGAATGGATAAATTATTACATTATTATTCATTTCCTTGAATCTGCCAGCAGGGCTTTGGTATAATCCTCTGTAGTCATGGGCAGGGCTCAGCTGTCCAAAGCCAGTTACAGATGAGGCAGAGAACACCTTTCCCTTATTCCCATGATCCTCTGGGTCATGGGCAGAATGTATTTCAGAAGCTGCTCTTTTCATTTTCATGACACGTGCTTTAAAAAATATTGTAAACACCCAATTTCTTTTATAAACTGAACATGTTGCCTTAACAGCCTCCCATGCCATCTTAGAATTTCCCTAAGCAGGGCTTCAACTGGGTGCCTTCGCAGTAGGAAGTGCCTTCCCCAGGCTGTGGTTCTACTTTTGAAATTTGAGTCTCCGAATTGTGACTGAGGATGGTAAGAAGCCCCTTTTAATAATGGTGCCAGTTAGTCAGATGTCTTGGCAGCAGGTGAAGCAGGGTTTTATAGGGTCTCATTACCAGACATGTTTGGGCTATCCAGACTGGCACTCTAGACCTTCTTTTGTTCAGGACTTCCTATTTTGTTTTTCTACCATAACAGGCAGAAATGTTCTTGGGGCATGATTGGCAGCAAGTATACAATTATTAGCCCACTGCTTGTACACCCCATGAGATGTCATTTCATGTACAAGATGCTTCAGTTCCAGGGTAAAGGGCACATCCAATTGCCTGCAAACCATACTTGATACTGAACTTACACAGTCTGCTATTACCTTGGTTTCTTCCTTAATTTCATCACCTCAGTATTGATTGATGACAAAGGGGCCAGTTGCTTCAGGGAATGCAAAGGTGGCTAAGGGCTTCCCACCTCTGTACCCAACTCTTGTGGAAGAACACCAAGGGGCACCCCCAAGTGTACAGATAACTATTTTACAAGACACTGATGAAGAATACCTTAAGAGATATAACAGCCAAGTGCCATGGAGATTCCAAGGGAGGCAATGTGAAATCCAGGGATGGAGAATTGAGGAAGTTTCAGAGACAACAACTCCTTCCTTGTGGTTAGAGGATAATGTGTTAGTAGCAGTAAAACAGGAAAAAGGCAAATAGGTCTTAAAATAAAACCCTACTCTGTTACTGCAAAAAAGACTCTGAATTAACCTGACCCTCAATCACTTTAGCATGTAAGAACAGAAAAGGGAACAGCGACCTAGGGGTCCCCAAGACAACCACCAAAGACTGTTCCAAGAAGAGATATAGGATTTTTTAATGCAAGAGGTTGCAGCTTATTTATTGAACCCTAAATATACAAATTTAAATACATCTGAGGGCCCAGATTTCTGAAGACCAGCCTGTCTCTTTAGAGCAGCAGTTCTCAACCTGTGGGTCACGACCCCTTTGGCGGTCAAACGACCCTTTCACAGGGGTCGCCTAAGACCATCCTGCATATCAGATATTTACATTACGATTCATAACAGTAGCAACATTACAGTTATGAAGTAGCAACGAAAATAATTTTATGGTTGGGTCACAACATGAGGAACTGTATTTAAAGGGACAGAAGGTTGAGAACCACTGCTTTAGAGGAAAAATGGATATTTTCCTAGATAAGTTACTAGTGTCAACAAACCCACAAGTCCACCATTCTGTGTTTAGCGCATAACACCTTTACCCCTAAAATAAAGCAAACCTGGTTTTATAACAATTTTCTTGACTGGTTTAAAAAAAACAACAACCAACCCTCTTTCTTTTTTCTTTTAAAGAAAGATCTACATTTCTTTCCCCAATTATTTGTTGCAGAAACATGGACAAACAAATTAATCTAAGAACCAAATTCCCATATTATCCAAGTTTTATTGTGGGCCTGGACCAGCCTTCACAATTTTCCTCAGGGCTTTGAGTTCTTTTGGCTTGGCTGGAATTTTATAATTGAAAATTTTTCCATCTGACTTTGGCCCTTCAAGTAAAAACTGCATAAACGTTTCTTTTAAATCAGGCTGAGTTTTAAGGGAATCAAAGCAGATGTTCCATTCCTGGTTCCGCCAGGAGCTTCACCCCAGGAAGCAACCTCAGCTGCTCCTGTGCTTGATCTGTGGGGATCAATCTAGATAAAAAGTGATTTGTGACTGTTCCATTCAGTGCCTACTCATGTTGCCCAAATTACTCACCATCTACCAGGAACATCCCCCAAAGGATCAGAACATATATCATCTTTCTTTCTGCGAAAACATTGGATGGACTCAGCTGCATTCTTCCTTGCCTTCCCTTTCTCCCCTGATGTCCTTGTGCTCATTTCTTCCCCTTTTTTTATATCCCCTGTTTCCTTGGAAACCTGAATTGTTGCTCATCACTGACTTGCTGCCTAGGTGCTCTTTATCCCATTCTCCATTGTGACTTTTCCAATTGTCCTCCATTGCCCAAGTGCCATCAAATGTCCCTTTTCTCTTGTATCTGCAACCTGTCCCTCCCCATTGGCGCATCCTTCCTTATGTTCATAGACACCTTGTTTTCTTATGTCTTAACAACAAAAATTAAAAACAAAGAAACAACAACAATGAAAAACTTTCCTAAACATGTTATGATCCTTTCTGGTTTCTTTGATGTTCAGACTCCTTGTGAGAGTAGGCTATGTTTCCAAATTTTTAGCTTTCACTGAATTATGCTTTCCTCCCCAAACTCTCTAGAAAAACCACTTTCTTGAAGGTTACCAGAGGCTTCCTATCATTAAATGCAGTGGCAGTTTCTTGACTCTCATGTTAATTGACTTTATGTAAAACCTGGCACTGTTGGCCACCCTCTTTCTATCCCCTTGTCCTCCTGTCCTTGAGGGATTCTGCAGACTCCTCCTCTCCCATCTGCCGCTCAAAGGCTAGTGTTTCTCAAGGTTTTGTGCCGGGATCTCCTTTTTGTTAGAAGACATTTTTTTCTGGGTCATCTCAGGTAGATCCAAACCTTCTGATATCACGTCTATGCTAATGACTCCTAAATCTCAATTTCTAGCCCTAATTTCTCCCCTGGTTACTGAAAATTGTTGAAAAATTCTGCCTGTGGGTCTGCATCCAAGGTCTTTAAATTCAACATTGCCTACATCCAATTTATTGTCCTGACTTTGTTTTCCCCCTAAACTTGCTCTTTTCCCTACATTCCTCATTTTTGTTAACTATATTCCTCTCAAAGCCAGGCAAGCTGAACCCTTTTGACATATTCCCCACCTTCATTCTCCTCATTAATCAATCCAAAACACTGTCAATTTAACTACCAAATGTTTCTTATATTA
This sequence comes from Myotis brandtii, assembly GCF_000412655.1. Taxonomy (NCBI): domain Eukaryota; kingdom Metazoa; phylum Chordata; class Mammalia; order Chiroptera; family Vespertilionidae; genus Myotis; species Myotis brandtii. The sequence continues at coordinate 3,249,902 of NW_005358649.1, forward strand.
TGCCTTCTGTCTTTATAGCATTACTTTAATGAGAATTTGGATTATTTCATTTTCCTCCTGGGTTCTAATTTCGCTTCTCCAAATGATCATTTCCAATGATTTTAAAGTTCTCTCTTTAAAACATAGTCCAAATAATCTCATTTCTTCTTGCTTTCAACAGCTTCTCATTGTTCAAATGATTAAACTTGAGCTCCTAAGCCTGGCATTCAGTGTCTTCCATTATGTGTAGTTAAGGACGTACCAGAATACACAGTAGGCACCTCAGGTCCCCTGAGCTTTGCTCTTGCTATTGTTCATGTCAAGATGGCACTATGGTCCCTCTTGCTCAGACACTATACCTTTCCTAAGTTTGTCCTAATACTCCTGACAGAATGATCTGCTCTGAACTCTACAACATACTAATGGACACAGCAGGATAGGCGGGAAACAGCCCTGATTTTTGCATCAGACAACTTGAATTTAAATTCCTCTCTAGCACTTGGAAATTTTGTAGCTCTCTGTGGCTTCCAAGTGACCTGGCGAGACTTCCACCCCCATGCTGTACTCTCAGGAAATGGCAACTCCATTCTTCCAGTTGCTCAAGTTGCAGACCTTGTAGTTAGTCTCAACTCTTCTCTTTTTTTCCACATCCTACATCTAATCCATCAGCAAATGATCTTGGCTCTGCTTTCCAAATAATTCAGAATCAGGCCACTTCTCCAAACCTTTGCTGCTACCACCCAGGCCCAGGCCACCTTTTTCCCTAGTGTGGATTTTTGCAGGAGCCTCCTGGCTGGTCTTCCTGCTTCAGTCTGTTCTTAGCATAATGTTTGGAGTGATCGTACTACATGGTGTCAGATCTCACTGCTCTGCTCAAAATTCTTCCATGATTTTCTGACTCATTCATAGGTTTACAAAGGTAAAGACCTGACCGGTCTCCCTGTAGCCGTAATTTTCTTTCCTCATACTACCCTTTCCCTTTCTCACTTTCTTTTGTGATTCCTCAAACATGCCAGGGACAATCCAGCCTCAGACCTTGAATTTGCTCTTGTCTCCACTTAGGACACTCTTTCCCAGCTACCCACACTACTCAGAACAATGCTCCATGGCACTGAAAATCTCTTGGTGATAAATACAATAGATTACTGTCTATTAATATAAAGATTTATTCCAAAAGGGGGAGGTATGTCACATTTATTGACCTCACTGAGCTAGGCATTAAGATTGGTGATAAATACAACAGATTACTGTCTATTAATATAAAGATTTATTACAAAAGCATGCAAAGGGGGAGGTATGTCACATTTATTGACCTCACTGAGCTAGGCATTAAGTTAATATGATTTCATTGTATAATTTAATTCTCACAGGAATCATGTGTGTCCATTTTGTAGGAAAAGCAAGCAAGGCTCAGAGAGATGAAGTAATTTACCTGAATTGGGACAGAGAACTGAAGTTTGAACCAGAGTCTAACTTCAAAGCCCATGCACACCTCTCTCTATCTATCTATCTATCTATCTATCTATATATATATTACATTATTATTATCATCATCATTGTTATTTGCATCTGTATTCCTAAGGCACTGTACAAGATGCTGCAGATACAATAATGAATGGAAAATGGTACTTGTGCGGAGCGAGCTCAGTCTGGTGGGAGAGCCATCCACTGTGGTGGCCTCACATGCAGTTCTGAGCAGCAGGCCAGTGTGTTAGTGGCAAAACACACAGAGAGCTGTTGATGTTGGAAAAAAGCTCAGCCAGTCACCAGAGAGAATGTGGGGAACAAGGGAGGGCCTCCCACGGGCAAGGAGCAAAGCTCAAGTCATTGCTGAGAACGACTGGCCACTCTGCTGCTCCTGGGTCATCTATGCCTCCAATGGCAGCATCTTCACTAGTAACCAGGCAACCATCAAAATTATTGCCTCAGTGAAAGCCCAATGTTGCCAGGTCTTCTCATTTATTATTTTCCCCAAAAGGATCTTGAAATTTTCATATTTATGTGAAATCCCCCAATGGTTAAATGTTGGCAATTGGTTCTTTAATATTAGAATATCAGCTTTCCAAACAACATAAGTCTCCCACAGGTCAAGCGTGTCTTCTGATCCACGCCCCCTCATCTCTAGCATTTCTTCCAATTCCCCTCCCCCCTCCCCAAACCCCAACCCATGCAAGGTCTGCCAGCCATAAGGAACTCCTGCCTACCCAACATGTCAGGATATTTCACACCTTAATGCCTTCTACCTGTTGGTGCTGTTACCTCTTCCTGCTTCCTTCTATCCCCAACTTCCTTGCCCTCTTTGTTTTTTAGGACTCAATTTAAATACCACCTCCTCCAGGGAGCCTTTCTACTTTCCTCTGCTCTGATTCAATGTTTTTCTGTTCTCCTGTTATGTATGCTACATGCCTCCATCTCAGCCCTTTCAAACTGACAGTATTCAGAAATTTCTCCATCCTCACTCCATGCCATGTACACCCATTAGGCTGTAAGCTCTTCTGAAGACAAAAGGAGTTCTTATTTGATTTTGTACCCCAACTCCTCACAGGTACTTCATACACCAGTGTGCTCTCTGAATGATCTATTCTCCCTTTGTGACCCCTGCCTTTTATCTACCTTCCTCCCTCCCTTTTGGCCCACTTAGTACAGGATGCATTCCTTCGCTTCTCCACCACTTTCGCACTCCAGAACAAGTTTGTAGACCTTCTGAAGGGTCTACTCTGAGTTACCAACCCAGGGCCTGTTAAAGGGTCCCTTTCCTTTCGTGCTGCCTTAATTCCCTTTTCCATGAAAACCCTGCAGGGGTTTTCTTAACATACAGATGTGGCCATTTGTGCATATTGCTAAGGAACTGTAGAACTGATGCTTCCAGTGCTTAAAATTATTGTTAATCCTCTCAACAGGCCCTGGGAGGCAATGAGTAGCCACATGTTATAGATGAGAAATGGAGGCACATGGGGGTGAACTCCCTAGTACAAGATGTGGCGTTTAGGAACAAGGACTGAGAAGGAATCTCCACTGACTTGCTGGGCATGTGGAGGTCTCCCTGGGATGGTGTCACTCCTTCACCAGGAGTGAGCAGGGGAGGCAGGGAGCCCATGGCTAAAAGGCAGGGATGGGCTTGAAGGGACTAAAGGTGAGGCAGGGATCCTAAATGCCCCCATGTCCAAAATCAGAGTCCTCAGGCAGTGTGGGACCCACTCCACTGCTGTTTCTGCCGCTGCAGATCCTGGTTTTTCTTTTTAAATTTTAATACATTTTTTATTGAGTTAATGGGAAGTTACATGCAGCTGTAGGAAATAAGAGAGAGAGCCAATGAACACTTTACCCAATTTCCCCCAGTGGTAACATTTTCAAGACCATGGTGTAAAACATTGCAAGCAAGCTATTGGCATTGCAGTACTCTGCCAGTCCTATTCAGATTTCCCATATGACTTGTATTTGTGTGTGTGCATGCACGGGGCTGTGGTGTGTGTGTATTTACATTTCTATACATTTCTATCCGATGTGGGTTTGCTTATCAGTCACATGGTCAAGATACTGAGCATTTCCATCACCAAGAATTCCTACTATTGCTTGGGAGGGGGTCCTTCAACCACTAATCTGTGCCATTTCTAAAATTTTGTCATTTCAAAATATTATACAAATGGAAAAAATCAGTGTTTCACCTTTTGGGATTGTTTTTTTTTTTTTTCATTCAGCATAATTCCCTAGGGGTTCATCTAGGTCAGTGATGGCGAACCTATGACGTGTGTCAGATCAGTGTTTCACCTTTTGGGATTTTTTTTTTTCCCATTCAGCATAATTCCCTAGGAGTTCATCTAGGTCAGTGATGGCGAACCTATGACATGTGTGTCAGAGGTGACACGCGAACTCATTTTTTTGGTTGATTTTTCTTTGTTAAATGGCATTTAAATATATAAAATAAATATCAAAAATATAAGTCTTTGTTTTACTATGGTTGCAGATATCAAAAAATTTCTATATGTGACATGGCACCAGAGTTAAGTTAGGGTTTTTCAAAATGCTGACACGCCGAGCTCAAAAGGTTCGCCATCACTGATCTAGGTTGAACCCATTTTGACGACGTGGTGAGGTGGGAATCGGCTGGCTAAGGAGAGATAAGCAGTTGCACCAACTGGGAGCAAGTTTGTGGGTGGCCAGACTAGAAGGCATTTATTTGTCAGCTGTGCTTAACTTCGGATGACCTGTACTCCATTAGATATCTATTTAACCCTGAGACGTGACTGCATTTTCATCTGTAAGTTATTTTCTTGAATTAAAGTTCCCAAGTGCTAGGGAAGCCATAGCTTTTCTGCCCTGTGGTATATTGAAAAGCATCCAAATGTCTGAAAGCTAGTGTGGTGTTTAGGGCATGTTAAAAGGATACCAAGAAGATTGTAGTGATTTTGAGTTAATTTTGGGACTCTACAGCAGTTGATGATTTAAAAAATAGACCAAAGAATCCAAAGAAAACATTTGAAAGTTCATTCTATTTTTACTAAGTCCTTTAAACGTCCTAGGTACTACATCTCCATGAAAATGTTAAATGTCTGGTAAGCTTTGAAATTTAAAAAGGATACCAATTTGAATTAGATTTATGATTTAAAAGTTTTAACTTAAAAACACTTTAAAAATCTATTTGTTTCTATAATTTACAGAGTTCATGTTAGTTTATACAATACTTTTCCTTTTCAATTTTGTCTTAGTAGAAAAGCAATGGATTTTTTAAGCTAAAGGAATTAAGTACACAATGCAATATACAGGTTATGTGTCATAAAAATGTACACTTGAAATGTATATACTCTTATTAACCAATGTCAGACCAATAAATTTAAATTTAAAAAATTTAAAATGTATTAATATAGGATGCTGGAAGGTGGTAGGATGAACTAAGAATGTGTTAAAATTCTAACTAGGCTCTAGGACTAATTGGATCAACTCAGTGACTCCATCCTAAATATGGACAGAAATTTTAAAAATGATTATAGCTTGTACCTTACATAAAATTTAAATGGCAAAGTTTTTCTTTAGAAAAGTATAGTCACAATTTCATGTTCATGATGGCTTATTGCTAAAAGCGAGGGGTCTGGGGTCACACTGCTGCCACCTATTAGCTGTGTGGCCTTCACAAATTTCTGAACCTCTCTGCCTCAGTTTACTCATTTTTAAAATAACCCCAATGGCTATCATTTTTTGAGCACTCTTTTACACATTTTGCATATATTATAGCAATTAATTTTTATTAATATTTCTATTTTATTGATGACAAACACAAAAACACAGAGAGGTTAAGTAACTTGAGCTCAGGCAGTTAGTAAAGGGTGTAACCAGTGCCAGTCCTGCCTCACTCCAGTGCCCATGCTTTTAATTGCTTAACCACTAAGCTAAAGTCTCAGAACAAGTATCCGAGGGTATCTACCTGGGAGGTTTATTATTATTAAGTAGAAATTCATATAAATGAAGTTAGAGATGATCTAGTGAAAGCCACAATGCTTGACACTTAAGTGTTCAATAAATGCCAGCAGATGAATTTTTACCGTCACATGGTCATTATTTGGCTTTTTCACTTGGCTGCTGAGGTGTATCTAAGTAAGTGGATTCCCAATTGTCTTGTACTTTAACTAGCACCATGAGAGCTATTAAAAATATGAAGTTATTTCTAATTCCCCCCAAATTTCGGGCATTTCCAACCACAACGTTTTGCAGTAACATGTACATTCATATATATAGTTTCTAAGCTGTATCAGCAAAAAGTTGTTCCGGTCAGTTTTTAACAATGTAATGTCTAGCATAATTTATTTTTTCATCTTGCAAATTTCTAAAATGTATTAAGAATAACTAGATCTTAACGACCTATGAGTTCAGTTTTAAAAATAAAAGTGAAGTAGTGTTGGGAATAAATAAGAATATGCATGAATGAGATGGAATATAAAAGACTGTGATCACCATGAAGATTGACACATTTAAAATTTTATATATGTGCTGAATACTTCTTCAACAGCAGCAGTATGTCATTTAATACAGCAGCAACATGAACCTCTGCAGGGGGTGAGTGTTCGGATACTTGATGTTGCCTCCTCTGCATGTCTTTTTCATGTTAGCTCCACGCTGAGTAGCAGCCTCCTGTTCAACCTGTCTTATGGGCCTCTGTTGCTTAAATCAACATCTCAGTTGTCATAAATTTGATTTTGTCTTATAGCATGCCCTACTAAGACCTTTGCTTGGGAGACTTTTGGTTGACTGAACCTCCCTATAATATGAAAAACATTTCTCACATTTGGCTATTTTCCTATTTTTAAATCCACAGCTCCATTCTGAAATCCGAGTTTCTTTCCTATAAAAGCTTTTATTTTTCTTCTTTATAGCTGGTTTTATCTTTTCTAACATCACCACACCTGTGTCATATTATCCTGTAAATGCATATTGAGTGCAAATGTATTTTTCTCTTTGAGGGATATAAAGTAACATGTATTCAGAAATATGAATCCATTTCTGCAGAGTACATGCAATCAATCATTTCATGAATGAATGAAACTTTGGTACTGTTCAGGTACTTTCAAATAGCTTCTTTATAATAATTCTAGATATTGATAAATTAGTATGCCATTAACCTGTATGTATATGGCTCCCTTATATAACAAGGACGTGTTTTATAACAGGTTTTCCCCAAAAGATTTTAAATGCAATTAGAGAATGAAACAGGTATGTGTGGATAAATAAATACTAGAGCTTAGAATAGATGGCTACTATGAATAAAAATCAGAAATGAAATCTACAACTGGTGAGTATAGTTCCTAAAAGTTTTGTTTTGCCTTTCAAAGATGAACCAGCTGTTTCTTTCCTCTGGGAGAACTGGGAGCATGTGGTGAAACTCAATGATTTTAGTATACAGCGCCTTTCACTCAGGCATCTCCAAAGACTAATAGATATTAAGCTTCTGTTAAGACACCAACTCAATCGCACCTTTCAAAAAACAAACCATACCCAACGATCTAAATCTAAAGTAAGATTTTGGTGGTGATAGATCTGCCAAGTAACTTTGGCAATTGTTCTTTTCATTAGCTATTCCAGGGGGTGGGGTGGGGATGAACTAAATGCTACATAAATAGGGTCTTGAAGATTGCTACATCCCCCAATGTGAGAGGCATGCGCATTGCATACTCATTTCACTATTGGAAAACCCAAACCCTCTGTCTATATCTAGGTTTTTTTTAAAAAGAAGTCTTCACCTAACACATTTAAACTTAATTAGAGCTTTTCCTTTCTCAACTGGCTCAACAGTGCTGCCCCCCACAATGGAAACCTTCTTTCTTCCCATTACTCCAGTTTCCAGACTATTGTTCAACCACGATTGCTCATCATCATCCAGGAAAGACTACACTGGGCAATTATCCCGTAGTTTTTTTTTCTGTCCTCATCTACCAAAGACTAAATAGTGCCCATTTTTCAAGAACTTCAACACCTTCCTTCATTTAACAAATATTGATTGCAGCTCTACTATGTGTGGGCCAGAGAAAAGATGGTAATTATGCTTCCTGTTCTACTAGAGTCTAGATTGGCAGTCTAGATTGTTCACTCATCTATATCTGTGTTTCTCTTGGATTCAGCTAGGCATCATTATCACATGATCAACCAGTCTATGCTCATGTAAATGTTCCATGATCTATAAAGGTTGACACCAATACATTTTGACTTTTAAGAATTACATGGATTTTGGAGTCTGTAACGTGAACATACTTGAGAGTCAATCTGCTTTTTTACCTTCTGAAAGCTGTATCTGGTGATAGATAATTTATTGCTCTGTCGATCTTTGGACTTTTTAAGGATTGCATTTCAAAATGAGATTGTTAGCCATGCTTTTAATAACATAAAGAAATAAACTAAATGTGTTAATACTTTATTAACTACTACTAATACTTTTTATTAACTACTAAGATCTGCCAGAATGGTGTGCATGTGTCACTAAATGCATGAAGTAATATTTACCTGCAAAAGTTAAGGGCTGTCAAAGAAAATCTCAGGGCAAAAGTGTGATGCCTGGAATGCTGCTGAGAGCACAGTAGGTATTCAACAATACATTTGTATTCTGAACTGAGGCAAAGATAGCTGTGTCATGGTAGATGGATAAATTTAGTGTTTTGTTTTGTTTTTGTGTGGTTTTTTTTTAGGGGATGTAGCAAAACAGCAATGAAAAAGGCTTGAGATTTAGAATGTCTTTAAAAAGATTTATTAACAGTTAAAAATAGGTTTTGAAAGATACTATTAGGACATGTGCCCCTCATCAGAGTGAAAAGAAGTTTTACCAAGAAGCTTGGGTTAACACAAAATAGAACCTCAGGTTCTAAACATTTCCTTTGTTGGTAAATCACTTTGTAGATTTGAACACATTTGTTTATAGGGAAACATGGGCAGTGAAGGAATGTATTACTCTGGAATTTATTGTTTGTTGTTCCATTCATTCTTAATTTCCCCTCCTCCTCCTCCTTTTTCTTCTCCTCCTTCTTTCAATTACTGTTATTATTATTATTATCATCATTATTATTAACTATCCTATATAATAAAAGGCTAATATGCAAATTGTCCTCTCAACTGGGAGTTCAACCAGGTGGCAGGGCTGGCTGGCCAACTTCCTGCATCCCCTCCCCCCAGCCAGCCTGGCCCGATTGGCCCCTATTGGGGTGGGTGGGCCAGACCCCATCCATATACAAATTCATGCACTGGGCCTCTAGTAGTATATAGGTTTCTACTCCTCTTCTTTCACTGGGATGTTAAAATTATTAATAAGATCATGCCCAACATTTATTTGATCCTTTCAGAAATGCTGTGTGTACAATTAAAATTTTAAATGTCCACAGATATATGAGGTAAAAAATACAGATAAGTGGAATACTAAATCCCTAGGTCCTGTGTTAGAGCATTGAGCTTTAACTTTTCCCACAAACTAATCATTTTAGGAGTTCTCTTATAAATAGTGGTATGGTATGTTTAATATGTTAGCTTCCCCCCCCCCCCCTTAGTTTTGGGTAAATATCCTACATAATAAAAGGCTAATATGCAAATTGACCAAACGCCGGAACAACCGTTCTCTCTGAGGTGCACTGACCACCAGGGGGAAGACGCTCAATGCAGGAGCTGCCCTCTGGTGGTCAGTGCGCTCCCACAGGGGGAACGCTGCTCAGCCAAAAGCCAGCTCATGGCTGGCAAGCACAGTGGCAGTGGCAGGTGCTTCTCCCACCTCTGTGGCAGCACTAAGGATGGCCGACTGATGGCTTAGGCCCACTCTCCGAGAGGAGCGGGCCTAAACCATCAGTCGGACATCCCCTGAGGGCTCCTGGACTGCAAGAGGGCGCAGGCCAGGCTGAGGGATACCCCGGGGTGCACAAATATCGTGCACCGGGCCTCTAGTAAAATTATAAAAGAGAATTAGAAATAAAGGCCATCAGTATTCTAAAAATTGGATTTTGTTCCAGTTGATTGTAAATACTAGATTATACAACAAATGTTTTGACTACTTTTTCTTATTTTTCTGGAGTAACATTTGTTTAAAATCAGGAATATTAGGGATCTTCAGTTCATAACAGCATGAAGAGTGACCTAGAAAGCAAAGTGATTGCCCAGTATTCCTTAGTTCTCCAGTGGCATTGCTGGAGTATCATAGGTGGGTACCTGGATAAACCCTCATTTCTGGATGGCCATGTGCATGACATCTCCATGACCAGTCTGGTTTTGGGCCCAGAATGTGGAGGAAGAGCACCAAAGATCATGATGTGCATTTATAATTATGCTGCCCATTTCCTTTGGTCAATGGGATGGTAACGGAGGCAGAGACGGAAACAGCTGCCATCAGAACGTGTTCTCTCCCTGAAGTTTCAGAGAACCCCGTTTTCTACATTATATATTTTAGATTATATTTAAAAGCCAAAGCTTGGCTGAAAACAAAAGTCTAGAGCTCCTTGGCCTTTTTCTTTCTCCAGAGGGTGGTCAGTTCTCAGTGATCTTATGAACTATAATATTTAAATTTTTATTTTTAAGGATCAGTTTAAGGAGTGTGATGAACTCATGTGGCTAACAAGAGACTCTTATTAAAAATCTTTCTAGAAAAAAGTTCTTAATATATACTTGTTTGGGAAAATAAATTAATCATATGTGCTGGCTATTTAATATTGCAATTAGGTGCTTATGTAGACACATCATTGATGTGACACTAACACTTATTGGTAATGAATACATCATTAATGATCATTGATACTGTGAGGATCTTGCTTCGTGCTTATTAATGCTTTATTGTGGAAAGGTGGAAAGTTCATTAGACCATATGTACATGTGTGTGTTAAATAAATATATTTAGGTTAAGTTCAGTGTTACTACACTTTCTATCTTAGCTGTTTTCTCAATATACAACGATAATATTTTATAGATTTAGAAAGAATAGAGGATGGTGTTGGAGGAAGAAACCACATTGTAAGGAAGGAGACTTGGGGTCATGTGAGGGAAAGGGGCATGAGGACAGTGAGAAGAGAGATCAGTGGATATGTGTATGAGAGACCTGAGAGCGACCCATGGGGCATTTGAGGCCATTACCTCTCATCACTTCTTCAGTATCATTACACAAAATTCAAAATTAAGTAGCAACTAAGGTCAAACAGGACCAGAGCAGGACGCTGTTTTCTTTCCACTACAGCAAGGTCTTCTTTCCTTCACTCAGCCTTTTATTGCTTTTATGTTCTTCCCCCTTTCAGCTCTGTTTCATCTTTCTACTGCTTGAAGCTGTTGTTTATGTTATCTGTGGAGTGGAAAATAATTCTGATTTTAGAAGTAGAGCATTGGTTATATAGGAATAGGCACATAAGTTTCTGTGTCCATGGTTTTAAGGGCAATTAATTTGGCAAGCAACATCCTTGGAATTGTCTTTCAAAAAAAGAAAATTCTCTAATATCAGGGGTGTTTTACTAAATAGACAAAACCCTTTTATATTAAACCTTTAAAATCTCATTCATTCTGATTAATTTGAAGGAAAACCACCACTTTCTACAGAATTTCTTTCTTCAACAGATTATTTGCAAAATTCAGAAGTATATATTATAGTGTTCAAAACCATGAGCATTTGGGAAAAGAATGGGCAGTGTGGATTCTAATTTGCTATGCTGTTTAGTTTTAATGCCAAATTGTTTTATGAAAATCACATTGTCCTGAATCATTCATGCAGAGTATATTTGGTTGTCGGTCATGTTGGTTTACATTAATATTATTTTCAATTTTGAATAAATCAGGGTTTTTTCAGTGGTTTAATAGTTTCTCTTAAGGAAGCATTGTTTCAAATATGCCTCAAAGGCTCATAGGAATATTATTTTTCATGTGTGATATATTTATTTGTGTTGGTTTGAATAGATATAGAAATTATTTGCATGGGGAAATGAGGAGATTTGTTAAAGCATCCATCTCTGTTGAGCATGGCAATGAATGTTTTCTTGATATCTTTTTGTCCTTAGTAAACATAGATTGCTATGAAGAGACTCAGCAATCTGTATTGGTCATTATCTTAAATTTTGAGTATGTTCATTCCTAGCCATTTCCCTCCAAAATAAGCTCTGATTGTTAAATTCTCTTCTTCCAAAAGTATTCTTGAAGACAGAATCCTCTTGAATCTATAAAGGCAAATAAGATGTCTTTTCTTGAAAATATAAGAGCATAGTAGCACGAATAAATGATCTGTAAGAATAGAAAATGAATCTTTAAAATGAATCCAGGAACAGGAGATAGATCAAATGTTTCCAATTTATCTTGGAATTTGACATATGGCTTATTTACAATGAAAGATAATTGGAGTCAAACCCAATGGCCTTTTGGATTCTTTTGGCCACCCACCTCGTTTAGTATAGACTTCACAGTGTCAGGTAGCAGGTGCTATGGATGGACAACTAGCTACAAACTCATGGTTTTTAATTACGTTCTGTAAGGCACATCCCATGCTTTTCTTTTTAAACTTGCTATATTTCCTAGTCCAAACATTATGAGAGTTTTACACAACTTTGACTAGAATAATTAACCCCTAATTGCTTCAACATACTATTTGAATTTAAATACACCTCACTAAAGAGAATCCTTTGCCACTTGTGTAAGTATTAGGATTTTGAGAAATTGAATGAAATGTGACTTAGAATCTTTTTTGAATTTTTTATTTTAAAGATGCTACTAGATGCATAAATGTTTATTTTTGGCAACCTATTTTTAGTGAAAACTTGCTTCAAGTACCAACTTCTGCATGCCCCTCCCCTATAACACAAAATACAATGAAATCTAGCTCTACCTTTTTTTTTAATCATGAAATAGGATATTCAGAAAGCTATTGATAATGGGAAACTTGACTTTCCCTGAAACTTCTATAAATCATAGAGAAAGGCGTGCTTACAGAGATGTACAAATTGAGGAAATATGTGTATGTTTGTGTGAGGGGCAGATGTAATTGCATCTGTTTTCTTCTTACGAGAATGATCAGCTACGGAGCAAGAAGGACTGTACAGGTTATTTGGAGCCAGTAACCATTAGCATCATCAGAACCTCTGCCATTTCAAAGTAGTACCACTGGGAGAGACTTTCATTGTGATGATGCTATCCTGTGCCCTTGAGCCAGCCTCAAAATGTACACTTCTATGCACACATATTCAGCTCTAAGAATCTTTGGCCTTGCCATTTTCGAGATAGAAGTGTGAAGATTTCAAATGAGTTAGTTTCAAATAAAGGACTTGAGAGAATAGATCAGGTATGAAGATAAAGTATCTGTCATTATTTGGTGAGCCAATATATCTTTCTTTAAATTTCAGTTTATTGACTCCATGCTTAATAATGAACCTACACGCAGTGTAATTATTAGTGAATATGAATGAAAATTAAACTCCATGATAAAATTTAACTGACAGCAACCTTTTCTCTTTGTTTCATTTAGCAAGTATGAAATGAATGTCTGCTAGTGAGATGGAAAAATAGGTGGCATGCCTGCTGCTTCCTCATCTTGAGCTCACAGCAGGCACCACTAATCAACCATTGGCAATTTCTCTTGGTGGAGTCTAGTCATGAATTCATAATTTTTCTCAGTGTACCTCCCCAGGCAGATTCTACCACTAAACTGAAGATGGGAAATAAAACGTATTTGTCATTCCTAATCTGTTATTTACTTGGCACTATGCTAGGCATTGTAAGGAAACACGAGTATAAGACATAGTTCTTTAAAGAGCATGTAATCTATTTAAGGAAAAACAAAAACAAATGAAGCAATTAGAGAGTTGCATAAGGCTTCAAAATTAAATTTAAAATGAATTGTACATAGAAGAGGGAAATATTTGAATCATCTGCATATATTTAACCAAACAGCAACAATAATCATTTGTTTATTCTGATCTAGCAATTCCAATATTTTCCTGTTCATTTCTTTAATTTATCAAAAATACATGGCCTTTGGATAGCACCTGGAGAACATCTCCATGTCCTTCAACATGATGTCTTATATGTTTTGAAGATGATTTTGTTTCCTTAGTTCCTTTGTGTTAGCTTCATTTTAGGATGAACTTGCCTAAAGATCAGAAGGTAGCCTATTAAAAGTTACAATGTTTTAGCAATTTCAAGAAGTTCAATTGTTTATATTCAGAGATGTCTGTGAGGAGCTAATAAAAAGCTGAACTTAAAATAAAATACTTTAAATCAGATTAATTCAGAATTTATGATAATTTTGTCAGTGCCTGGGTGGATAGCTACCAGTGTATTAAGTATTTGAAAGTACTTAGAAAAAATTAATGCTGCAACTAAAGTTATAAGATAAATTCCTTATTATTTAAGAGAAGAAACATTTTAAAATCAATTTTAGAATCATCTTTTTTACTTTTTACAGTGCAATTACATGTAATCAGAGACTTGACTTTTGAATATTTGAATACTCTTGATAGAGTAATTATAACTTATATATATTCATTGGTAAACTATGACCTCCTTTTTAAGGAATTGTTTCTTAGCCTAATTTGAGTTCCATTATGCACTTAGAAATAACATCACATTTTATTTAAAAATTTATAGTTTAGAAATTATGCAAATTCATTGACTTCTTATATAGTGTGAGATGGTGGTGTTGGTTTTTTCCCCCTTCCTTTTCTTTCATTTCCATTTGCATGAAATATCATTTTTCATCCCTTTACTTTTAGTCTGTGTGTCTTTCATTCTGAGGTGTGTCTCTTGTAGACAACATATATATGGGTCTTGTTTTCTTATCTATTCAGTTAACCTATGTCTTTTGATTGGAGCATTTAAGCCATTTACATTTAAAGTGATTATTGATAGATATATATTTTTTGCTGTTTTATTCTTTATAACTATGTTCTTTTTTTCTCTTTTTCTTAAAGAAGACCCTTTAACATTTCTTGTAATACTGGTTTGGTGTAATACTCCTTTAGCTTTTTCTTGTCTTGGAAGCTCTTTATTTCTCCTTCAATTTTAAATGATAGCCTCTCTGGGTAAAGTAGTCTTGGTTGTAGGTCCTTGTTTTTTTTTTTTCACTTTAAATATTTTATGCCAATCCCTCTGGCCTAAAATATCTCTGTTGAAAAATCAGCTGACAGTCTTAAGGGAGCTTCTTTATAGGTAAATAACTCTCTTGCTGCTTTTAAGGTTCTCTCTTTGTCTTTAACCTTTATCATTTTAATTATGATGTGTTTTGGTGTGGGCTTCTTTGGGTTCATCTTGTTTGGAACTCTTTTCTTCTTTTCCTTAAAAAACCTCAAACAAACCAAAAAACATTTCTCCATCATACTTTAAACTTCAAGAACAGGCATTACATCTTAAAGGTCCTTTGGAATCTGCTCCAGTGTTCTGACTGACCTTGTGTGTTTACTGATTTCATCTGGAAACCAGGTGTCTTAAAATTATATATCTATATGCATGATGGTCCTAGATCCACTTCCTTTGGGAGTGAGATAGCATAAATAATATGGACTTTGCAGTCATTTATACCTGAGGTTAAATCTCAGGTTGGCCACCTACTTTCTAGCTATGTAAATGAGGGAATTACATTTATTTCCTCATTTATGAAATGATGATAATTCCATGCATTAGAAAGAGCTGTTAAGTCAAGATTTAGTGGAATAACTTCCCAATGAATTTTGCACAGAAATTGAATATTAATATTCTTTTGGTTGTAAGAAAAATCAATTCTGGCTAGCTTTAGATAAAATCAGTTTATTGTAGTTTCTCTCTTTCTTTCTGTCTCTCTCAGAATTGAAGGTATTACTAAGTTTTGAGCAGGGCACATATCAGAGCAATGTTGGGGTTCTCAGCAGTAGGATTCCATGAATATTTTCTTCAAGAGGCTACATTAATGAGTCACAGCTTCAGCCATTCTTTGTGTTCTATGTTTAAATGTCCCAAGTAAAACAATCCAATTTTGGGTCAGATACAGCTCTATCAGCTTTGGCCAGGAAGTATGGATACATACCACAGACACAGCTATTGGGTACCCACTTCATGTGTAAGATGGGGCTCACTCCTAGAGGAGGAGCCAGCCAGAGAGCTGTTTACCACATTCCACCCCTCAGCTTAAGGTGCTTGCTTGTGCCTATGTGTGTTCACACAAGCACACTCTATCTTTTCCAACTTTCAGATATAAATGACATGATATTTTGTTAGAATTAAACTGACTTAGCTAACTTCTCTCTTGAATCTTAAAGCTTAAATCAAGGTCAAGCAGAAATACCTAGAGCACCACCGCCCAGTGTAGAACTCTCCTTGATGAAGTAAATGTTCTGTCTGCATGGTCCAATATGGCAGACACTAGCCACAGATGGTTATTAAGCACTTGAAATGTTGCTAGTGCAATGGAGAAACTGAATTTAAATTTTTATTTAATTTTAATTAATTTAAATTTAAAGTCTTGGTTGTCAAAAAGTTCTTATGAGTCTCCTTTTTGTACCCTTTATGTACCTTATTTTTACTCAAGCCTAAAAGTCTTAAAATTGAATATAAATGCTCTACACTGAATGCTTGTTTTCCACTTAAATTTTTATGTTGAAGCCTAATCCATAATGTGATGACATTAGGAGGTAGGGCCTATGGGAGCTGATTAGGTCATGAGAGTGGAACCCTCATAGTTGGGGTTAGTGTCCTTATAAAATAAACATGTTATGAAGATCTCAAGGTGATTTATATGAACACTCAATTTTAAGAAACATGGCCTTATTAGTAAAGTTTGAAAGCTAGCCTAGTTGATATTAGAGACTTAGATTCAATCAGCATTTCAAAATTATATAAACTCTAATTTACTCATAAATCATGCTGGAATCATAGCTTTCTCAGCTTCCAGAAATAAATTTCTGTTGTTTATAAGCCTTGCTATTTCTGGTATTCTGTTATTGAAGCCCAAATGGTAGAAGACGGTAAAAAACAAATAAGTTACAATCCATAGATTTTTTTTTTATCTGTTCTTCTTCCGCCTCACACAATAGGAGCCTAGAGAGGTTGAAGAGGATGGTAAGAGAGGTCATGTCCAGGGGGAAAAATGAATTTAACATTGGGCAGTTCATGCAAACACATTAATGCAAAGGGGCATGTGGGAGTCATAGAGTCCAGTAATGAATCCAGGGGTACAATCAGAGACCCCGGGGATGATCGTGGAGGAATTCTCCAACCACATGGCTTTTTTTTTGGGTAAACAGAGCGTTAGGAGGGTTCACTGTTCTCAGGTGGGGCATTCTCTGATTTGAGGACTCAGTGTTAGACACCAGCAAGAGCCTAGACAACTGATATTCTTTGTCCAAAGTCACCAAATGGTTACTGGCAGATTGAGAGTTAGTGTTTCCCCCCAAACTAACAAGAATTAGGACAGACATAAAAGTAGGCATTTGGTTTTTACTGGTGATCAACATGTCCATAAAGGTCATTCCAAAAAGCAATATGCCAGTGGTAAGACCAGTAAATAACAAATGAAGTTTTTTCTGAGATAATTAATTACAGGAATTGTAGTCATACAGTGGCTCAAACTTCAGTGATCCCCAAATCTAATTCTCATAATCCCATCAGCAGTTTTACTTTACATTTCCAGTGAACAATTTAATTATAAGAAATGATAGATATAAAATTATCAAGACTTCATTGCCTTTACAAAAAGCATTAGAAAGCATTTACTGGCATGTTATGAAGTATCATAAATAATTAAAATACATCTACTTATTAAAATATCAGAATAGATAGTGATGTTAATGCCTTATTGTTGTTTATTTCCTCATGATCACTTTTAAAATTCAATAACTTCCAAAAGTCAATTGTCATTAGTGCAAAATGGAAAATAACAACAACATGTGATTAACGGGTTGAAGAAAGAGAAAATGGGGCATTGACTATATATTTTACTGAAATACAGGAAAACCAATTAAAGTATTCATTACGGAAAAACAATTCAGAAATGAATCAACATTTTCCTAACACTCCTCTTGGAGACAATTATTTAAGATTTACTTATGAGTAAATTAGAGTTTATACAATTTTGAAATACTGATTGAATCTAAGTCTCTAATATCAACTAGGCTAGCTTTCAAACTTTACTAATAAGGCCATGTTTCTTAAAATTGAGTGTTCATATTAATCACCTTGAGATCTTCATAACATGAAGATTGTGATTCTGCATTTTTAATAATCTCCTAGGTGATGCGAATACCTCTATTGGAAGAATGATACTTTGGATAGTAAGAGACTATAAAACTGAAGTATTTTTCCAAAGTCATATAAGTAATTACTAAAAGAATAAGGATTAGTGTTTCTATCCCCCTCCTTCCTTCCAATCTCCATTCCATTTTTTTAAGTGTCTATTGCATAGTGGTTAACAGTACAAACTTGTAAACAACCTGGGTTTAAATCTCACCTTTATCACTTACTTACTTTGCTGTGACCTTGGACAAGTCTCATAACCTTTCCTTCCTCTCAGTTTCTTCTTTTGTAACAGAGAGGAAATAATAATGGAACACATCTTGTTAGGTGAAATAAGAACAAAATGACTCATGTAAGTCATTAGTATAATCCTACTACATAGTAGGCATTTGATAAATATTAGCCTGTATAATTATGATTATGACCATTATTCCATTCTTCCTGCCACATCTGTACCTCAATCTAGTAACCTGCGTAGGCGATTGTTTGGAAACAATAGATGGTTGTTTTCTTAACAGACAAGATAAGAAGCATGGATAACAATTTAAATTATTTTGGCCTAGGCAATTGCTTTGACCATATATTTGATGATGATGTTTGAAGTAGTAGGAATTCATTTCAAATGATGAAGAGCTGATTCTGGTGAATGTAAAAGTTGGACAGTATCTCTACAAATTCACTGCTTTTAACTCAACACTGGAAAGGCACTATCCTTTTTGACTGATATAAAGACCTTTTTCAGTCTTTCTCTAAATAGAGGTGGTGATTGTATTTAGAAGGAACTTGACAGTATGTAAACTAGAGATAGGTGAGGTGTCAATCAACCTGTAATAACACATCTACAGCTACTGAAGGAGATAAGGGCATGCTACCCAAAAACATGCCACTTCAGCATATTGATTATTTTGAACTGAAGGCAATTGAGAAGGAGCAGATACAGGAAGGGCTCTCTGACCTACCCTTTTCTACCTAAAAACAGGCCATAAAATTTCTCATTAAAATGGTGCCCTCCCTGTACCAGGAAGAGAGGAATGTTCTTGTCACCAGAGACTGGGAATCAATTAAATGGATTTGTACATTTACTAACATAACCCTTGTCTTCCATTAGGACTCTCCCAACCCCATATCTCCTATTCATAGTCCCATAACTTACTGCCCCTAGTCCAAATCCCTTTGTCTTGTCATTTCTTCACAAATGTATTGTTTCTTTGTCAAAAGGCATAAGAGCTTCCTGCTCTGGTCTTTTCTTTGGCTCTTCATTCTCTTGCGAAGGCCCCCATGTACATGTAAATATTTAATAAAACTTCTGGGTTTTTTTTCCTGTTAATCTGTCTTATGTCAGTTTAATTCTTTGGCCCAGCTAGAGGCCCTAAGAGAGTAGATGAGAATCTTTCCTTCGCTATACTAACGTAAATGTGAAAAAGCAAGATTTGTTATGGATAAACTAAAGCAAAGAAATGCCCATGTAAAGGAGTCATTGAGGAAATCTTGGTAAGCCAGTTGTTTGCCTTTTTTTTTTTTTTTTGAGTTAGCTCTCCTGCATTCTTCAGAGTGGTAGGAGAATTAATGAGGCACCATACTGTTTTTCGCTGTTTCCTGCCTGATGGGAGTGTCTTCCAACAACTTAATTGCTCTTACTTTGCTTTCCCCAGCCGTCTAATTTTTATCCATGTCCTTAATTGCTCCTGCCATTGGCACCATATGTGTCAGCCCACAAGGAACAATGTCAGTATCACTTGCTGCAAGATGATCCTCACTCCAGGTGGTTTCAAGGCAAGATGAACAAAGGCGAATGAGAAAGTAATTTATTTTTTAAAAAACCAGAATGCCAATTTACTAATGGACAATTAGAACTATAACTGTCACATAGACTAAAATATGTCAGTAAAGGTTGATCTGATACAGACATTCTGGTCAGTGTGACAGCTAAGTCTGTTAAGTTAGAATTTATTAGAGAGCAGACTGATATACAAGCTGCTACAGAAATTCTGGTCAGTGTGACAGCTAAGTCTGTTATTGTAATTTTTAAGTTAGAATTTATTAGAGAGCAGACTGATATACAAGAAAAGTCAAATTTTATCCAAAGAGTGCTTGGTGAGTAAAGGAAAAAAAAATTAATTTGAACATTAGTAATATCAGGCTAATAGAACCTAGGGTCATGGCCCTCTCCAAATGGAGTGAGCCTATTATGATTTTAGAATAGTGTACTACTGTATACCTGAAAGTTATGAGATTATCATTTAATCACATTAGGTCAAAGATAACCCAAATTTCACATATAGGGGACTATAGCAATAATATTTAGCATACCTAGTTATTTGTTCAAGTATGTGGTCCCTGAATCATAGGGATATTAAAGACTAAAATTTATACCTTTATCTTACTTGAAATAGAATAGTTAGCCAACATGGTGTGCAAAGCTCTGAATCACCTTTATTCAAGTCATATTTGATAATACATCTTCACAATAAACAATTTATATTTCACTTTGTGTTGAAAGCAGATAGTAGCACATTTGCATGACTATTTTAGTACATGCATCTCTATTTTGCAATTTTAATTATCTCAACAAATTCTTATTGACTTTATAACTTAATCCAGAATCTAATCAAATAGTATTTATGAAAATTAACTTGGTATTTACACTAACATTTTATTGTGTACCTGAAAGACCACATGCAAACATGTATTAGTAATTTGAATCCATTTGTGAAAATGATACAGATTTGACTATATCTAAATAGCCAGTATTTATTTGTGATATTGCTAATGTCTTATTTTCCTAGGCTTTGTGCAACATTCATGAGTGCTAAGAAGCTCAAGTTTGTGTTATTGAACATGGATTTTTTTTGGAAGGTGGTACAGAGTATTATGGCTCTCTAATAAAACACACACACACACACACACACACACACACACACATACTCATAATTTTTCTGATTATTTCAAAGATACCAAGAGAGAGTTGACAGAGGAGTAAGCAAGATGGCAAATGACTTTCAGTGATACCATGACCTTTAAAATAAATCACTAAAATTGTATTGACAAGCAAGAAGTCAGGATATTACTTAAAAAAAAGCAGTACAACTGAATCCAGGTCATTTATCAGTAATTCATTCATTTGTTCATGCCTCCATCCATCTACCAACACACATACCAGACTCTATACAGAGATAAATGAAATTTGTTCCCTGCTATTGACAAGTACACAATCAAGACAGAAGATTATATAATCCTTTCAGCAATAAGTATTATTTTAGGACATTAGTCCTAGCTTATACTTTTATGATTATATAGTTTGGTTCTTCTGTCATTCAACTTAGCTTTCTGTACTCCATAGTTCTAATTTTTTGTTTTAATGCTTTGCGTTCCTTCACTGCTTTCATCGCTTCTCATTGAGCTTCTCTGGACACAGAGATAGGTAATCAATCCCTTTCTTAGTCTTACTCTTTGATGTTTCTTAATCATATAAATTTTTGGACCTGACAGCTATCCATTGCTTAGTGATCAACCCTCTCCTAAACTTTCTGGCTCTGATAGGTCTGTAGGAAGGCATACCACATAGGGTCTGCAAATTGCCAAAATGGATGTGGATCCAGGTAAAGATGGTGACCATGGCCACCATAACCACCACCATAGGCTGATGTTTCCACAAGGAGAGAGCTTTCAAAAGTCATGGTTTTAAAAGATTAGTAAATTAGTTCTAACAGAAACTGTCAGAGGAAGAGAGAGATTGAGATTATTTTGGTAGTTGCTTTAGAGTGTAACTTCAAGATAAAAATGCTTAAAGAAAAGTAAATTTTGAAAATCCAGTTTTGCTGTATAAGATGAAATGTAACCTCTTTTTCCTCAATGAAACATAAGGAGCTTTATTATTCTTTGAGGCTTTGAAATTGGATTTGCTTGGATGGAGCAATGTATGGAGACTAGCCTTTAGGGAGAGAAAGAATCTGTTTGTGTGCAGGAGATGGCACTATGATGTCATCTGGCAGTAGATTTACTCTCTGACTCTGCTCCTGACATGATAAATCATAGTTGCTATTAATAGTTCAAGGAATGGCACTGACATTTTTTGGGTATCCTTCACAGTAAATGTTGCCTAACTTCTGATCACAATGTTTAGCATTAAGTGCACATCACAATTATCTATGCACTCCAAAAAATAATTTAAAAAACTGCAGACAGAGCCCTGACCAAACCTACTAAATCAGTTTCTTCCAGTGGTACCTGCACATGTGCATTTTCAATAGTTTCATAAGTATTTCTGATGTTCAAGAAGGGTTGAAACACTGAGTTTCCATGCCCTTCCTTGTAGTGGCCTCAGGGGCAGGGAATTCTGGCTATGTATTCTGCTTTTGAAAGTAGGAAAAGCAAATGTAGAACTTAGAGTCTGGACATGTAAGAGTGCTGAGGTCACCCATGCCAAGAGTGTAAAGAGAAAAGGAAAGCCTGGGACAGAATATTAAAGAATGTCTTCAGTGGAGGATCTCAGAGGAGAAAGTTTGTTGGGGGAGAAAATGAAGAAGAGACAAAGATGTAGAGAGGTGTCTTACTCATTTCAGAGGAGTGGTACTCATCAGGGCGATGCTGCAGAGAGGTGAGCACTGAGCAAAGGCAGTTAGTTCAATTTGGTGATCAGGTGGTTATGAGGGATGTTCAAGAAAGAAAATCATGTTGGGGTAGAAGTCAGATGCAAAGGCCTAAGGCCACTATTCTCACTGACTGTATCTTGCAATCACTTGTGGAGATTTAAAACCAAAGGAATTTCTGACTCCCAGCCCAAGAGGTACTGAATTGGGATTTCCAGAAGAAAGGCCTGAACAATGGTCATCTTTTTTAGAAATTTTTAGAATTTTCAGAAAGTGACACAGAGCATTTGTTAGCAAAGCCCCAGTTCAGGGACTAGGGAGTAAGTGGAAAGCCCGAGTTCAGGGACTAGGAAAGTAAGGAGTGGAGGCAGGAGTTTAGCCCACTCTCTGAAAAATGGTGGTAGGGATTTAAAAAGCAGATTGGAGAGAACAAGAAGTAGGCAGAGCTAATGGGAAATTGGGTGGAAGAAAAATTTTTGTCTTTCTTCTAGAAGGAATTGAGAAATTTGAAGGAAAGGCATGGTTAAGAACAAGAGGTTACAGCAGCATAAAAAAGGGTAATGAAATCAGGCTCATAAGAAAATCACATCAAAACCTGTCTTGGATAATGGGGAGGGTCAGGTCAGTAATTGATTCTTATTTCATGGTTAAAATGAGTTGAGGGTAACACTTAAGAGTTAGACAAGTAATTGCTTTTTATCTGTGACTATTTAGGGTTTAACTGTTTTAAGTCTTGCTTTTCAGCCTGAACTCTTTACCAACATCCCAGCATTGACAATGATGGACCAATGTCAGGCTTGTACAAGCTGAAATGGAGCTGAATGGGTGATCTTTAAAAAGTCCAGGAAAGCCTGAGAAAGGTAATTGCATGCTAGTAATTTCTATAGGTTTATGGAAATGGTGGTTAGGGGGAGAGTTTAAGCTTCTGTCGACTTCCAGATCTATTAACACATTACAAAGTTTCTGTAATTCTTGACAAAGATGACCATTGATTCTGAACAATGATTTTTCATCACATTTGAGTGCTGAGCAGCACTTATTTATGCTCTCAAAGAAAGTTACCTTTTGCTTCTAAAATGATTGATTTTCATTTCAGTGGTGTTCTTTCTCCTGCATTAACTCCAGGAAATATGGAGGTGATGCGTATTCAGCACGTGTTGCAAGTAAATCATTAAAACTCTTGCAAACACACCTCACAGCTGTCAGCTGGCTTAGTCTCAAAAAAAAAATGGCTCTCTGGCAGTATGGGTTTAAGCTGGTGACAATGAATACAAAAAACTGGTGTCAAATTTTAACATATGTTATGCATAGCTTATTTCACCTGGTTACTAGTCATTCTACCTTTCGAGGTACAACAAACACAAACTTGCAAAGAAAATAATCTATTAACAAATGATTTCTAACAAAAGCCAGGGCAACGTGGCTACTTGCACACTGTGTTTACTCTTTTCTGCTTGTTGCGGGGTGGCAATCACCACATCTCCTCTTTCTTTGGACCCAGAGGCTTTACCAAGGGACTAAAAAATGCAGATGGGCTTATTGATTTCCAAATTGGGTCTAACCCATAAATTTTGTTAGATTCTCTTTCATTCAACGGTTGCATTTTCTAAGATAAAGTTAAAATCTACTGGGCCCTTTAAAAATGGGTAATATGGACACATAATTTACTTTACACGCTAGTTGGTGACTTTACGGTCTTTTAGAAAAAAGGGATCCTGGAGGGAAAACTCAGAATTTCTCCCTTGTGCTTACACTCCGAGGTGGGGATGAGGCAAGGCTTGTTACCACAGCCTGCTGTGCCCGGGACTTTCTGTTTAAAGTCCAGCAGACCAACCAACTCCAGCCTAATGCCCAGTGTGATTCATTTGTGGTGATTTTAGTTGCCACACTTGTAAGACATTGCTTGTCACCAGAAATTTTGAAGACTTTATTGCTAAATTCTAAATAATGTTTACAAGTTCATTTATTTATTCTGCCAACCGAGTCCCCCGTACTATGTGCCAGGCACCAGGAGAGGCACTGACCCCACAGAAATGAGTACGGTAGAGCGCAGCCACGAGGAATCACAATCTAGGAGGAGAAGCTGCCTTGAAAATGACGCCACATTCATAGTTAGTACTTGAGAGGTACCTTTCCCTATGCCCTTTGACTGGAGGCCTATACTTTCCACGCTGGTGTGGCCAGTTAAAGCTGGATTGCTAACCCCTGAGAATCGTCAGGAAGCACGAAATACCGCACCTGTGCTTATTCGCTTTTTCAAAGCGAAATGCCTGCACCTGTGAAGCAATGCGTGCGCCCGCCCCTCGCCCCACGACCTTTCGACCTTTGGGCCGCCAGCACCCTCCACCTTTTTAAGGAGTTACCTCGCCCTACTGTACGGTCACTCCAGATCTTTCCCTGTGATAAGCCACTTGATTCAAAGGGAAGAGGCTTTATTTTGTCAAAAGCTCACTGTAGGATGAGCTCCTCGGGTAAAAACGAACTCAAACACCCAGGTGAAGAAGAAAGGCGCCAGGAGGAGAAATGCACCAGGAGCCCGATTGGTTCCTTCAACGGAGCGAGGGGCTTTTGAAGGTGGGCGCCAAGAGCCAGCAAATGTGCCAACTCATGAACTGTCAGAGGGGCACCTTCAGGAAAGCCTGCCAGGTCTGCGCCTGGGCTGCCTGTCCACCCAGTCGCCACTGTTGATCTTCGCCTTGTCGCGGCCGCCCAGGACATGCCCTCGCAGCCTCGCCTCCTGGCCGCACTCCCAGGTGAGTACTGTGCTTTATGTCGTGGGGGCCTAAGCTGGGAGCCTCGCTGACCTGGGGACCCAGTTCCAACGCTTCAGTAAGAATTTAGATATGCCGAAAAGCAAACAGTGTTCTCCCTTGTAATTTCATTTCCCAAGGGAGGAACGGCCCGCCCGTCCCATGCTTTCAAGAACAGCTTGGGCAGGTTTGGTGGCTTTTGTGGATTTCAGAGAGTGTGTGAGGAGTCCCGACAGTGGCAGAGAGATTAAATCCACGGGGTGATTTGAAGCTTGTTTTGTAAGTAGCAAAATGTGGGTGTCCATGAAGCAAGTGGCATTGTTAAAATGTGTTTTATGTGGGTGGCCAGGTGGGGAGGAGAGGGAGAAGCAGAAGCATATCTGTCCTGAAGAGCAAACAAAGTCAACTATTTTAGTTCTCAAAATGTCCTCACGAGAAATCAGGTTACTCCCTGGATTTTGATAAAAATCTTAAGAAAAGTAGTGGATAACTGGCGTTGAAGTAAATTGGAACAAACTTTAAATTCAGCTAAATAACATCTGTGAAAACCACAAAGAACTATTTTGCACCCCAAAAAATTGTGTGATGGATTGCTTATGGTTCTCTGAAATGACACCATTAGAAACACAATCCCTGGTCTCACTTTAGGACCAGGTTCGAGTTGTTGCTGAACTGAGGCTAAGTGTGGAATGTGGCAGAAAGTTTGGGCCCATTTTCCCACTCTACTGAATGAACCTTATGGAGCAGCCTACCAGTGATAGATGGGGTCTAGGATTTTCATGAAAAAGAATTTGTTTCAGTTGGTGCATATGCATTTCATTCACTTATTTATTCATGTGTATGGTACATAGTTAATTGTCTGCTAAGTGCAAAGCACTGGGCTGGGTAAATAAATCACCATGAGAAATATCACAAGCCCTGACCTTAAGGCACCTGGCATCGCATTAGCAGGAAAGAGACCTACATGCGCAGTGGGTGAGGAAACCAAGCGGTGTGGGCAAAGTCCCTGAGAGAGGAGCAAAACCAGAAGAGCTCGTTTGTGTGTAATGACTTACATTTTATGGGTAAATGTTATTTTCTGAAAATGAGGTGGAAATGGTTGGCCATTTGAGAAGCGCTGGAAAGATTTGGAGAGGCCACAGTGAAAAAGGTTGATAAAGATGATGGTCAACAAGGAACCTCAGAGAGATCTGTCTAGTGGTGGAGAGGCCTGGGTGCCTTCGGCAGGTAGCACACACTTGTTTTGAGACTAATTTGAATCATCTTTGGGAATAGCCATGTGGAAGATGAAGACAGGGAACACGTAAGAAAATTCTGTGGGCCGGAAGCCACTGAACATGGCTGTCCCCAAACAGGATGCCTCTGTCTTCTAAAGAAATCATGGACTGAAAAATAATTTCTAGTCTTGCCAAGGGCACAGAAGAGATTAAAATGAACTAAGAAAATGTCATTAGTAGTGAATCTGTGTAACAGAGGAAAGAAGAGCACAATCTTTCGAAGTATGATTGAGGCAGTGGCGTGAAGTGGAATCGCAGGGTCTTACTGTAACTCTATGTTTAACCTTCAGAGGAACGGCCAGAATGGTTCCTAAAGAGGCTTTCCCATTTCTCCACTAGCGATGTGAGGGCTCTAATTTCACCAGATTTTTACCAACACTTTTTTGATTCTAGCTTTCCTAGTGGGTGTGAAGTGCTATTTCATTGTGGTTGAGTTTTCATTTCCTTTATGGCTACTGATGTTGAGCACCTTTTCATGTTGTTATTAGCCATTTGTATACCTTTGAAGAAATGTCCATTTTGATTCTTTACCCACTTTTAGTTGGGTTATATGTCTTTTACTATTGAGCTGTAAGTGTTCCTTATGTAGACTACATACAAGTCCCTTACCAGATAAATGGTTTGCAAATATTTTCTCCCATTCTGTTGGGCTGTTTTTCCACTTTCTTGGTGATATGCAAGTTTTAAATTTTGATTAAATCCACATGCCTTGTAAATGACAGATTTGGGATTCAAAGCCAGTAGTGTGCTTGTAAAAACCGAAAGTTAACCATGACCTCTACTAGTTGAGATGTCTTATTTCAGCTCAACTGACCTCTGTCTACCCCTTTTTCCCCATCCTGTGTCATATTTTTGGTATCAGCATAGGGAAAGAAAAATGGAGGTTAAAAGCTGTTTAAATAATGCGAGTAAGCCTAATACATTTGTACCTACTGAAGAAGAAACAGCATGATCGATGCTGGATGTTTAAGATGACAGCTCAACTCTCCATGTTTTTTTTTCTTTCTTTCTGTATTTCATGAGAATTCACATCTAGGAACATTTGTTTAAATGACTGTTGGAGAAAATAGCTAGTTTAAAACACTGATTTGTGGCTGCAATGAATTAAGGCAGGGGCATAAGGCTCTGTTTTTCTTTTCTAAAACTCTTTTGCCATCTGGTTCTCAGTGTCCCCTTCACATCGTTTTCAGGCTATGAAATTCTGTCCATCTTTATGAAGCTTAAGAATTGACCTTTGAGAGGAAAAGTTTTATTTTATTATGTTGGCACCACACATCATAACTCTCATTTTGCTTGGAGATCTTATTAATGTTATCACCACCATGTGCAACAAGAGATACGTCATGTTTATGCCTAGAATATTCCCTTTATTTCCAGTTATAGTTTTCCCATAAAAATCTCTATTGACAATAATCTCCATGCAGACATTGAACGTTATTGCTTGGAGCAGAAATGCTAAAACAATGTGCTTATTTGGGATCCCAAGTTTTCCCCAACATTTTGAAGTGTCTAATCCCTCACAAAATACCTTTGCAGCCAGAGCAGTAGTAACTGGCTTTTCTTGTCATGGATGTTATGGGATTATGTTATCTCCATAATACATTTTGTATTCCTCCCATGTGTATTAGAGTAAATAATTCATTTTGACTCTTATAGATATTTTATATTTGTGATCGACATTATCTCAAGAGTTGTTTATTAAAAAATAGAACAATTTTTGGGGATCCAAGAGTGGTAAAAGGCAGAGACTGTACATCATACTAAGATCCAAAAAATACCTGTACACTTTTGCAAAATAAGATTTTGTTTGCCTCCCACCTATCATCTTTTTTCTATGTATAGGTCCCTTCTTGAACTGGGTTAACAGGCTGGGAAGGAGACGTTGTCTCAGGAGGCCAAGGGCAGGAGAACCTGAGGGTCCCTGGAGAACCCTGAAAGTCAAGGCCTGGGAACAAAGTCCAAAGGGTTGGTGGTGGGTAGGAGAAGGAAGGTTGTAGGAATAAACCTGAAAACAAAGTCCAGTGGGGAAGTACCTGGCAGAACTAGCAGGAAGGACAGAGGAAGGAATAATTTGGTCATTTGTATAAATGCAGATGAAATGCATTAAACTTGATGCATGTGATCTGGTGCAGTGAAATGCATGAGGCACTGGATTTAGATCTAGATTCAAATCTTGCTTAGTAAACTGGCTCAGATAAGTGATTTAACTCCTCTGCACCTAAGCTTCTCATCTATTAGATGAGTATCATCATCACATCAACTTCACAGAGATAATCTTATTTAATTATCAGCACAAACAGTGTAGTATTTTCTACCATCCTGGTTTCACAGATGAAACTCAGAGAAGTTGTTTGCTTAAGGTGCTTTCCTACAGCTAGAAAGTAATAGAGCCAGGATTTTAATCCAGGTGGGTTAGGCATGCAGTCCATTAGGCCACTGGGTCAGAATGACCTGGAGCACATGTTATCATGGGAATCCTGGACTCTACAGTAGACCCTCTGCATCAGCATCTCTGGGGACGGGACCCAAACATGCACTTGACCGCACCACTAAGTGACTCTCATGCTCTACATAAAAGTACTCTACAGCTTTTACTACTCATAGTGTGGTCTGTGGTCCAGGATCAGCAGCATCAGCAGCCTCAGCACCACCTGTGAGCTTGTTAGAAATGTGAATTCTTAGCCCCTATCCTAGCCCTCATGAATTTGAATCTGCATGTCCACTAACAGGATCCCCAGGTGATTCCGCACATTATGGTTCAGGAAGGCCTGTTGTACAGGTTGTGAGGATTAGAGATCCTAAATGTAAAGTGTCTACCATATTGTAGGTACTCAACAATGTTCTTTGTTACCATCCCCTTTTTGATCAAATAGAAGGTGGTTTGCTGGGAGAGCCCACAATTACAGGATTAGGAGAGACAACTGTTTAGCTCTCCTCTTCCTTCGGGATGTATGCTCAGTGCTGTTATGTTGTTTCCTAGGTTCCCACCATGTTCCACCCAAAGCTTCCTTTCCTAAAAACACAGCATGCTGTCTTACCCACAGTTTGGTGTGGACTTTGACGATATGGGGTTGATTCTTGACTTGGCTAATTATTGTCTGTTACCTTGGGAAAATTAATTAACCTTTTTGGGCCTCAATTATATCAATGATAAAAAGGATAATGGTGATGGAAATAATACATTTTGTCATATTAAAACCTAGGAGTTAGTCCTGTCTGCCCCTATAATCAGTGGGGTATCAATTGGACAAGTAAGCAAGGAACATAGGCAGAGAAGTCTTAGAATCTATATTTTCTTCTTCTAAATTTTAAACATTTCATCATTTAAATAAATTTCATAAAATTATCTGTTCTGCTCTAAGGACAAAAGCCTGCTTTTAGAACTAGGATGTAAATCCTATATAATAAAAGGCTAATATGCAAAGTGACCGAATGGCAGAATGACCGGTCGCTATAATGCGCACTGACCACCAGGGGGAAGATGCTCAATGCAGGAGCTGCCCCCCTGGTGATCAGTGTGCTCCCCCTGCTCAGCCAGAAGCCAGGCTCACGGCTGGTGAGCGCGGTGGCGGGAGCCTCTCCCACCTCCACGGCAGTCGGACATCCCCCAAGGGCTCCTAGACCAGCCGTGGGCAAACTACGGCCAGCGCCGTTTGAAATGAATAAAACTAAAAAAAAAAAGACCGTACCCTTTTATGTAATGATGTTTACTTTGAAGAATTTATATTTCACACAAACACTCCATCCATGCTTTTGTTCTGGCCCTCCGGTCCAGTTTAAGAACCCATTGTGGCCCTTGAGTCAAAAAGTTTGCCCACCCCTGTCCTAGACTGTGAGAGGATGCAGGCCAGGCTGAGGAATGCCCCCCCACCCAAGTGCACAGATTTCACGTACCAGGCCTCTAGTAATCCTATATAATAAAAGCCTAATATGTTAAGTGTCCAGGCATCTGGTCATCTGTTCAACCAATCAAAGCATAATATGCTAATGATATGCTAAGGTCGCTCAACCGCTCGCTATGATGTGCACTGACCACCAGGGGGCAGACAGTCAACTGGTTAACCAGTCATTATGACATGCACTGATCACCAGGGGGCAGATGCTCAAGGCAGGTGGTCAGTGCACTCCTGCAGGGGAGTGCCGCTCAGCCAGAAGCCAGGCTCATGGCTGGTGAGTACAGCAGAGGTGGCAGGAGCCTCTCCTGCTTCCGTGGTATCGCTAAGGATGTCCGACTGACGGCGTAGGCCCGCTCCCCCTGAGGAAGTGGGTCTAAGCCGTCAGTCAGACATCCCCCGAGGGCTCCCAAACTGTGAGAGGGCACAGGCCAGGCTGAGGGATACCCCCCCTCCTGAGTGAACAAATTTCATGCACTGGGCCTCTAGTCTATAATAAAAAATAAATTTAGATCTAAACTCACAAAATTTTAAAAATTGCCAGGATCTTTAGAAAATCATGCCATTCAATTTCTTGATTTTATGGCAGTACAAAGAGCAATTAAGTAACTTTTAAAAATGATGACAAGCTAGTTAATGGATGTGTTTGATTTTAATTGGTCTAATTGTTTTTGCAAACAGTTCTGTGTAATGCAATATTTCTAAGTAAAACATACCTCTCTTAATGAATGTTTAATAACTCCCTAGAGTACAATCATTAGTTCCATGTTTAACTGGCTTATACCTAAAAATTCTCTGCTAGAATTCAACTCAGTCAGCTTCTAGGGGTGCATTTTGTGATCCTTTTATCTTAGGAAGGACAGTAAGAAGTTCCATTACTTTCAAAGGTGTGCTTCGCTGATTTTTTTTCCTAGTGGCCTTTTTACATGACACTCTTGGCTTGAATGGATTGTGTTAGAGTAGAATCAGATGGTGTTTTGAGGAAGAGCTTGGCCCAGTCTATCTGCGTTCCCCAGTTCACTGCTCTTTGGATAACTGTCCCCTATAACTTTTAAACTTCTCTTCCTTAAGGAGGCCTTCCTGGACCACCAGACTGGGACAGTCCCTCTTTTTTACATTCCCTCAGCACCCCCTACTTCCTCTCCCAGAACGGATTCATTGTAGTTTTGTATGTTAAATTGTCTCTAGATCAGTGGTCCTACAGGGGACATTTGGCAACTGGAGATAGTTTTGCCTGTCACAACTGGTGGAGTTGCTACTGGTAGTTGGTAGATAGAGGCCAAACCTCCTGCCATGCACAGAACAACCCCCACAACAAAGAGGTACCCAGCCCAAACTCTCATGACACCGTGGGAAAAACCCTGGCCTGAATGGGATTGTCACTTCCATGAGGACCGTGCAGTGGCCAAGGCTGCCTCGGTCATGTTTTCCTGGCACGGAAACAGACCTCCGGGACAGAAGAAGTATCCAGCAAGTGTTTGTGGAGTCTCCTTTCATTAATTGAATGATGGATTGAATAAAAAAGGATAGCGGCCTTTCATTTAGTATGCCAACTGTTAAAACATAGAGGGTGCTTTTGATTGTAAATATTGGTATTGGAGAATATATCAAGTTTACTGCAGCACTCTGCTTTTTAGAGGTTGGTTGACAGAATTAATAACGGTGCATTAAAAAAAGATATGTTGTTTGTGCCTTTCTGGATATGAAAAAAATCCCAAGATTAGGCAAAATCACTGAGCTGTGAACCTGGACCACTGTGTTCACTTTTCAATCTACTAACTAAGTTACTTATATAAACTGTGAGTGGGGGTGTCATAGTCATGGACCATTGCAAAAGGCATGTATGTACTGTAGGAGATGTTGAGAATTTTGGTCATTACATAACATATTTTTCTTATTAAGGATTCATTGGAAAAATTGCCCTCTTGTTTCTGCTGTGCTTTCAACTTGCTTTTTATCTTTACAATATTATGAATTATAGAATTGATTGTGTTTTATTTGTGGCATGGGCTACTAACAAGCTTAAATATAAATTTCTGGCTCATTGTTATCAATTGTATGGGGCATTTTGATATGCTAATTACACCCATGGCTATCTTATTTTTTTTTAATTTATTTTCCCTTTACCTTGGGAAAATACCTTGGTGCTCTTCTTTAAGTTTTTAATTCCTCTCCTCCCTCCTTTCCTTTTTTTTCTTCTTTTTACTTCTGTCATGCTAAATGTTTTGTAAATTTTTTTCAAAAAGACATATGTGAAGTAATTTGTTTAAACTATAAGTATTTGAATGCTTATTTTGTTACAACTAGAGCTTTTGACAAAGAAATTTATAGCATGCCTTGAACACACAAAACTTTATTGGAATGGTCATCACAAATAATGCTAACCAGTATTTCTATAACATTAAGCGCATGATACATTTACGACACTCTCCTTGCTGTTTCTGGACTCGTGTCCTAGAAAACAATCCCAGAGATGCCCTTGAGATATCTGAGCAGGGAGAGAGTGAGAGGAGCATCAGGTCTATAGTAATCAAATTGTCTCACAAGCAATGCAGCCAATTTTCTGTCAACTCAGCACATACCATGGTTTGTCACACATTTTAACTCATTTCTAACCTTTTGAGGTTTTGTTAATTCAGTTGGTTTGGCTGTCCCCTACTTACACTATACGTGAATGGGCCCTTTGCCCATTTTTTCCCCCCAGGGTTCTTTCTCCTGGCCTCGGTTAAGAAAGTAATTACTATAAAAAAAATCACTGATTTTTAAAATTCAGCACATTCCTTGAAATTCTGGGGGTGGGCTGAGGTTGGGAACTGACAAGCAAAGAACAAACAAACAAAATATACCTATAAGCAAATCACTGAGAGGTAGTAACTACTATTATTTTGATAAATTCTTTCAGCCTTTTTATCCTATGCATTTGTAAGGGTACATTTTTTAATGGAAATGGGATGTTGTGCATAGTGCTCTGCAATTTTTTCTGACATTCCCTTGTTTGTGATGGTATTATGTTTCTGCCATTGAACATTGTTCTACATTATTATTTTTGGTGGCTGGGTGGTATTCTGTTGTATGGATATATCACAGTTTATTAAACAATCCAATAGACATTTACATTGTTTCCATTATAAATACTATTAAATTATGGAATTCTGGTGTGTGTTGATGAACACCTGCTTTTTAAACAGCTGGATCCTGTGATCCAAAGTTAAAACATTTAATAACTTTTATTTAAAATTTATTTGAGACACAAATATGGAATGAGTTCCAATGCAGACTGATATAACAGAGTAATTTTATAAGATACATTTACATTAATAACAGTTAAATCCTTCATTTTAATATTTAGTCAGATAAATAATTATGTTAAGGAAATTAAACAACATGTATAACCTAATTCATTTGTATGTAGAGCATGCATCTATCTAGGCTAGGGACATGAAGTCAATACAAAATCTTAATTTAAAACAACATCAGTGTTGTATCTTTACAGACCAAGAACTTCAGATGGACATTTTTTTTTCTTTTTAAAGCAGAATGTAGGTTAAATATGTTAGAGATTGAATTTCAGAGAGCAAATTGTTGATTAAAATTAATGTGCCACTTTCAGGGAGGAACAGCCCAATCTTCTCTCACAAAAAAAGAATTAGGAGGACTATTTTATTTTCACAAACAACTGGAAAAGAGGTAGAGATAAAAGAAATGGGGAGGGAAAAGACAGACAAATCCCTGTAGACACCCTAGATTTACAGGTGGGATTCAAAAGTGCCTGCTGTGTGAAAAAGGCACCATTATGAAGAAACTCTGCTCAGATTACTCACAGAAATAATCAAAAGGGACCCTGATGGAGCACACCCTTTCAGTATTGTCACACTGCCACAGCAAATTAAATTCATCCAGGTTGCCTGCATGGTATGCATCACTTAAAAAACTTTCTCTTGCCTGTGCTTCACCCCTAGCCCCCTATGAACGACTTACCCTAAAAACAGGGGAAGAAAAAAAATAACTGATTCAAGTGCAATGTTAATAAACAGCCACAGTGAAATAGAGGAACATCCGGGTTACTCTGCTGCAGTCTTCGTTTGGGGGTCAGTTTTCTGCTTTGTCACATTTGTAATCTTCTTATATTCTGGTATAAAGAGTTAATAAGAATATAGGAATCAAAAAGCATTGTCTAGATGCTACAGACAGATTGGATTTTGACTGACACATGGGTTCCTTTGAATGGGTTTTAGGACCAGGTGTTAAAAAAATTTCCCCTCTACATTCAGGAGCTCAGGAAGGACTGTTTCTACCCCATGCTGAGATTTGTAAGCAAAGGCTCTAGGAGGTTCCTCTTGTTGGGGTCTTTACTGCCATTGATTTGCAGCGGGAGAGTGAGGTCGACATATGGGCCTCATTCAGGGAGCTCTGAGCCATTCCGTCTGCCCTCCGCTGCACCTCTGCAACTTAGGAGCATTTTCCCGCAGTGTGACGATTAGAACTGCATAGCTTCCCCCAAAAGTTGGTTCAGGGGTACCTGCCACAGCTCCAGAACTGCTCCCACAGGCTTACCTTCTGCATCCCTGTCATTACTGCCGGAGAAGCCCGGCGACTTTTTATAGCAGACCCCAATAAGAGCATCAAGCAGATGTTCCGTTTTTCGGATGACATGAAAATGCATTGCATAAACTGGGCGTGCTGTGAAGGGACTTCGCTGTCAGACTAATTTTTAAATTACCTTTCTGCACATTGTTCTCTTTTTAGTAAGTCCCGTAGCTTTGGAAAGAACATCCAGTCTTTCTGACTTTGCTGAACAGGAAAACCCTTTTAAAAATTGAAAACTGGAAAAAAAAAAGTCTCTTTGTCTAGCCTTCCTGACCCGTAGTTGACTCACCCTTTTCTTCAGTGAGTCTAACATGCAGAGAAATAGCCCGAAGGGAAGTGTTTGAAGACTGTGCAGTGTGTGTCTTTGTGCACGTCCTGTGTGTGTGTGTGTGTGTGTGTGTGTGTGTGTGTGTGTGTTATCTGTCCCGGGGCCCAAGGGCTGTACGGGCCTTCCTGTGCTCAGAGCTCCAGCTTCTGTTGGAAGCAGGTACACAAAGCCTCCTTTAACTTCCCCGCAATGAGCGGTAAGATGAAACATGCCCGCTGATGGTTAACAGATCTGTCCCTGAAGACGCCGCTCCCCAGAACATGGCATTTGCTGACTCTGGGTGAAGTTTTCGGTATTTTCTCTCGGTGAAACGATTTGGCCAGTAGCCCTTCTGTTGATTGTCATATTCCCTAGCCAGAAACATCAGTTACCAGTTTTTTTCCTTCATCTGCTCATTAAGCCTTTTGTATATTTTCTCTTGGATTCCTAGGAATTAGTGATGACATGTGTCGTTTCCACATCCTTGAGAAAGGATACAAGGGCTAGCAATTCTTCACTTTGTAGGGTTTCAAATATCTGAGAATATTACTTCTTTTTAATCAAGAGCAAGTGAAAATAGGTAAATTCACAGTATTATTTAGCTGATTTAACTCCTATTATAGAAATAAAAATCAGGATGACTACTTATAAATGAAATAAATCCACAACTGTATTTCAAAAAAACTCATTATAGTAATAATTTTGTCCTTGAACAACTTGTTAAAGGTGATGCAATTGGCTGACATGGGTTTCTTTTCTTCCAGTCCCTCTGAGAATGATGGCTCTGTGAAAAATCCTCTTCCGTTTTGATGGGTAATGAGAGAAAAAGGAGTGGGTAGGCCCTAGCTGGTTTGGCTGAGTGGATAGAGCGTCGGCTTGCAGACTGAAGGGTCCTGGGTTTGATTCTGGTCAAGGGCACATGCTTGGGTTGTGGGCTCGACCCCCAGTAGGGGGTGTGCAGGAAGCAGCTGGTCAGTGATTCTCTCACATCATTGATTCTATCTCTCTCTTTCCTCTCTGAAATCAATAATAATAATAATAATAACAACAACAACAACAAATAAAGGAGTGGGTAGGAAGGCAGAAAGCACAGAACTAGGATCCAGGGTGCTCACTCTGTAACTAGTGAGAAGCAAGTTGCAGTGTGGGAGATGTGCCAGAGCCTGGTTCTGTTGGGCTATTAAACAATGTGTTTGTGGCTATTTTCCCAGATGCCTCCACCAGCTCTCAATCTCAGGCTCTGGTCCTGGGAAGATTCCTTTCCATACTTGGTCCATTTTCTGTGCCTGCACTGAGTTGCACAGTCAGTGGCTTTCAAGAGGCTTGTATTCCATATGGATTTCAGTCTTAGCATAGAGCTGGATTTAAACAGTTCTATTCTGTCTGGAGTAGGGTAGATCAGAGTCCCACCAGAAGCCATAAGGGCCTCCTGTGGACTTTGCTGGTAATGGAACCCCTCATGTATGTTTCCGGGTTGTTCTCTGATTGAGACCCATTTTCAACAAGAGATATACAGATGCCAAGACTTAATAGAGACCTAAATAGTGAAAATGTCCAACTCACTGCCCCTCACGGAGTCCTCTGGGTCAGGATCTTTAATAGGCACGCTGTATGTTTTCTCATTCAGTCTTATAACCTGTAGAGGAAGGGACTGCTACAATTTCTGTGTTTTTGGATGAGAAAACTGAGGCTTTGAAAGGTTAAGTCACTTGCCCAAGGTTCTGCAGCTGTGCAACCCCAGGCGTTCTTTCTGCGGGGTATGCTGCCTGTATTCCCTGGTGGATCCTCCACACCATCCTCTCACCTTTGATTTCCTGGAGTCCTGTCCTCCCAATGCTCATCTGGCAAGACCCCAAGCCCTGGATTTGCCTTTCTGCTCCCAAACAGGGGCAACTCATATTTTGGGAGGGGACCCAAACTATAAAACTATTCAGATTAATACCATGAACATTCCTTGTTTTCAACCTCAGCTAGAACCTCTGCATTACCCAGCAATCCTTCTAGAGATTCTTGGTCATGTCCCGCTCTCCACAGAGTAATTTTAAACTACCACCACTCTCCTCCAGCCCCCATTCTGTCTTCAATCTCAACAGAGCCTCAAACTTCTGGGAGAAACGGAGGCTCTCTGAAAATTTCATTTATAGTTTAGCTTCTTATTGCCAGTTTCAGAGTATCAACTCTCCATCGTCCTTTAGGTCAAACCCTTCACCTTCTTTTTCCTCTTGGACCTTGTTCCATTAATCAATTCCCTCAATTCCTCTCCCTTTATTGTCTCTCTTTTCAGACATCTTCCCCTGAGCCTATAAACAAAAGCATGTCTTTCCCAATCTAAACCCCAAATCGAGTTAAAAAAACACAAACCTCTAGTTAGTGTCAAATCTTTCTTTTCTTTTCACCCAAACTTACTAGAAGAATAGTCTATCATACTAGTCTCTGGCATCTTCTTTTCTCATTCTTTCTCCCATAGTGTTTGGCTTTTGTTCTTACCACTTGTACTAATTAGGATCTAACCTGGAAAAAAAATAAACTACTTCAGTGATTTGTTCCAAAGAAAATATAATGCAGGGAAATTTATTAGATGAGTGGCAGAGTAACTGAGAAACCAAACAGAGGATGGTGAGGAATCCCAGAGGTGGTGACAGCTGGAGCCACTACCACACTTAGAATGGAGGAACAAAGGAAAGATTGTGCTGTCAGACCATGGCCTTGGCATTACCCAGGAAGGCAAGAAGCTTGGGTTTTTTGACTTGTCCAGTGGGAGCTAAAGTCATGGAGGGAATTCAGCCTGAGAACTGCCAGCCATGTCATCCAAGGCAGAGAGGAGAAGCAGATACCTGGCCACTCCATTCCTATCACTTTTTAACCACTCACCAATGCCTCCCACTGGCTAAACTCAGCTCAGCTAGAAGTCAGCTGGCACCAGAGCCTGGGAAGTGCAGTCTGCAGGGTCAGACATCGGGGATACAGAGTAAGAGGGAGAATGCCAAGGGGTCCTGAGGGTCAACAGATCCAGGACCATTGTATGTTTCATATCATATAAGGACTATAGTGGCTTTCCAGTGCCAAATCCAGTGAAATTTTAGTTTTTCTATTATTGGATCTCTGCTAAGTGCACTGGTGATTATGCCCTCCTTGGAACTCTCCACTTTGTTGCCTTCTGAGAGACACAGTGTCTTCATTCCATTCTGTCTTCTTTGAAGACTTCCACATCCCCATACCTACCACTTAAATATTACTGTCCTCCAGGGTATGATTCTTCATCCTCAAGGTGTTAACTTCCATGTAGATTCTAGTAATTTTCAAACACGTATCTCTAGCCCAAACCTCTCTCCTGAAATGTAGACCTGTGTTGCCAACTCTGTCTCCACAACCACTTCAAATTCAATAAGAACAAAACCAAACTCATCTTTCCCCTACATTTCCATTTAATTCTCCTGTTTTCTATCTCGCTTGAAGAAACCACTACCCATCTGTTAACAATTGTGAGTGGTCTGATATTTTACACTACTTATAAGCTAGGCAACTTGTCATGCCTGCCACAGTTTCATGGGTACTGGCAGAAGACACAAGGCTCCTGGGTCAGAGACAAAGGACATTCTTATGGCACAGCAAGCAGCATGAATTTTACGATCATGTAGGTCTCCCTGCTCCCCAAGTCCCACAGAGACGACCTGGAGTGATTCAGGTAGATGCTGTGCACACACTGCGTTTCAATCACTTCTGAGGAAAACTGAGCTTAGGGACTCCAGCCTTTTGGGACGAGCTCCAGGCACATCTGCAAACCTGTGCTCCAGAGGGAGACAGTATCTCACTCTCCTGGACAGTAAAAACATCTGCTCTTTGCTCTGGAGGGCTCACTCTTTAGTGAGGAAATTGTGACTTCACTCTGTGCCTCATTCTCATGGTGACATCTGTCTCCCCTATCCTTTGGCTTCCTGCCCAGCTAAAGAGTTTTATGTTCTACTCATCCTTCAAGGCTTGGCTGCCTCAGATGCCACCCATCTACCTGTGCGATAGCTTTTCCTGCCTCTTGATTCTAAGAAACTCCCTATGTTTCTTTATTTCAGAGTTTGTTGCATAATAATTGTTTGTTTACTGAGTTGCCTTCAGAACCCATGCATTGTCTGCCCTCTTTGCAGCCCCCACAGGGAGCACCGGTGTCAGGTGTCCAGTGGAACTTAGTGCCATCTGATGATGTAGAAGACCAAGCATGTCAAACTCAAAGGCTAACACGGGCCAAATAAACAAGGTTTAAGTTTATGTGGGCTGCAAAAACACAAAAGCTTCACTTCTCATAGAAACATAGGTTTATTTCCATAGAGACATGCTGAATACAAAGGGCTGAAATGAGTAATCGTTAACATAAAATAATAAAACATTTTAATAAAAATTAATATTTTTTTCTTGAACATTAACTTACCAGACTCTGAGTAACCGCACAGATTAATAAGTGTAACGCAAATAAACCCATTTTTCTTGTTCTCTGAAAGCAAAATATTTCCTGTTGTGCACACCAAACAAGTCAGTCCAAGACTAATGACATGGCAATCGGCTGCTAAAATATTCGCTGCTAGTATTAGTGGAGAGAAATAGTGCTCCTGCGCCTAAGGCGTGTAAGGGAAATGAATGCAACACAATGATAGTAATCAGTCATCAGCGAACGTTGTAGTTCGTTATTAATAATTATGTATAATAGGATATTGTAAAAATTAAGTTACAAAATTTTTATTAAAACGTTTCTTACATACCATTATATTGGCTGGGCTGCAAAAATATTCGTTGTGGGCCAAATGCGGCCCACGGGCCGTGAGTTTAACATGCTTGATGTAGACAGTTCAGAGTGTGTTTTTTCCACAGCAGTTCCCTCTTCTGAGCAAACATTAGTTCTGTTCCTTCTAAAATGGTCTCTGATGCCAGTGAGGTTAGCACATCTGTATTTCTAAGATTCAATCTGACATATAGAAGTGCTAAATTGTGGGGGCAACTTTATTTAATGAGATAGTTAAGAAAAAAAAGGTAAAATAGCCCTTATTTGTTTTAGAACCCATTATGGGTTCTTGTGCTAACACCAGGTAGAAAGTCGACTACTTTCCTAAAGAGAGAAATTAGTCCCAACCATTCACCTGGTTTGGTTATTTTACTTTTCTGTCAATAATACTGAAGTATGTGCCCTTTTTTTAATATAAAGATGTAAAAGAGTGAGTTTAGAGTAACCTGTCTTTAATCAGATTTGGATGACATTTCAGGAGATTTTGCAGCTGGCAAGAAGAGAACCTGGCAAACACACATGCACACACATTTCAAAATGGCATCCAAACCCCCTTTTTAAAAATTACTTGAGTAGAATTCAAATTTGGTCAGGCTCCTTTCCATTTCTGCAAATTCTGGAAATTCCAAAATCACTTTGCTCCAACCTCATTGGAAAAACCATGTAACTACTTTCATAATGAGTTGATAACCAGTCAAATATTTTGTCATGCATTTCCCATAAAAAGATAAATCCCACCCACTGGAGGATTAATGGAGGAAAAGCATAAAACCACACTAAATCCCAACAATGGCGACTTTCATGAAATTGCTTTAGGTTTTATAGGGATCTTATATCAATCGGCTATTCATAAAGCATGTTACCTGAATTTTTATTGATACAAATCTTTTGGATTATATATAGTAGGCAGAGCAGTTGAGTCAAGTTCTTGGAAAATTGCTTGATTACTATTAAAGCTGATTAAAACTAAGGTTTTGATTTTAACCACAGAAAATTAGGAACTGATTTTTTTTTATGCTTCATAGTCTAGAGGCATAAGATATTAAAATCATGCCTTAAAGTAAGTACTTTTAAAGAAGACAGTGAAAGTCTTATATGTGGTTGAATTGTCTTTGTTAGTGTATGGATATTAAGTTTTTCTTAATGAAAGACTATGCAAAGTTTAAGCCAAATTTTGAAGTTTGTCTCAGGCTGAGTCTACGTGATTTACTCAGTTAATGAGTAAAAATTTAGGTTGCTTGGATGGTTCAGTGTATTTAATATGA
The DNA here is from genome assembly GCF_000412655.1 of Myotis brandtii. NCBI lineage: Eukaryota > Metazoa > Chordata > Mammalia > Chiroptera > Vespertilionidae > Myotis > Myotis brandtii. The sequence continues at coordinate 3,290,996 of NW_005358649.1, forward strand.
CACAATTGAGATGAATCTTTGTTTTTGACAACTAGTGATCAGATTACATTGAGTCTTTTCTTTGTTTTATCTATACACAGATAAATAAGCTATGTATATACTTTTATAATATTCTAGATATATTAACTACTTGCTGTGACCAGTGTTTCTCACCCTAAATCATCCTATTAACAGTGTATTACGTTCTTTAAGACATCTCTATGAATGAGTGAAAGGAAGGTGGAGCAAAGGGAGGGGCAGAAAGAGGAAGAGGGTCAGCAGCCAGTTAAGACAATTTTTCTTTGCTCCGCAGCATTAGAAAATTATTCATGTGTATTGTTTCTGGACTTTTATTTGGGTTTTAAAAAATAACTCTCTGGTGTGTGTGGGGGGAGGTGCTAGGGGGTAAAGGGATTGAGAAAAAAAGAGAACTCATGGACGTGGACAACAGTGTGATTATTGCAGGGATGGAGGTGAAAAAAAAACTAACTTCTGATTTTTTATTTTATTTTAAAAAGTCATATGACTTCTGAAAAAAAATTAGTTTGTATAAAATAAAACTGAAAAATAATTGCAAATCTTGGTCTCATTTAAAACAGTCTTTAAAGGAAAAATGTCTTTTTAACCTCAGGATACGTGCTGAGACCCAGGCGGTCTCAGTTGACTCTGCCCTTAGAGACAAGTACCTGTAGCTCAGGTTCCTTGAAGGTCGGTTTGAGTCAGGTCACGCCGAGAGGCTGTTTGAGAATGCACAGCGTCAGTCAGCAGGAGACTTACTTGGGGAGCCTGTAATGGATAAAAACTAGACATTACCATTTTTTAAAGAAATAATTCAAAGGCCCCTTTGATAGTGGATAAATAGTTTAATCCCAAGCTATCTACACTAATAAAAGAGAAACATGGTAATTGGCATACGACTGCTACCCTTTTCATTGGCTAATCAGTGAGTATATGCAAATTAACTGTCAGCCAAGATGGCGGCCGGCAGCCAGGCACTGAAGCGAGCAGGGAGGCTTGCTTGCTGC
>NW_005358649.1:3292835-3295374 GCF_000412655.1 Myotis brandtii
CTACCCTGAGCGTGACTGAGGGTGGCATTGCAACCTCCCGATCCGCCCTGCTCTGTGCATGACAGGGGGCGGCGCCCCAACTCCCCAATCGGCCCTGCTCTGAGCCCGACCAGGAGCTGCACCTAGGGATTGGACCTGCCCTCTGCCACCCGGGAGTAGGCCTAAGCCAGCAGGTCGTTATCTCCTGAGGGGTCCCAGACTGCGAGAGGGCACAGGCCGGGCTGGGGGACCCCCTTCCCCCCCGAGGGCACAAATTTTTGTGCACCGGGCCTCTAGTAAAAAGATAATAGTACATTATCTTCTGCGGTTTACATAATGGACTAGGGGTTTATCTTAGTCCTTCTTTTAATGTCTTGTTTGCGAAATATGCTCTCACATAAAGCCAGCTCCGTGAAAGTCTGTTAAATCCCACTACACATTTTACCTGCAATTAAGGTAGTCGGCTCTATGCACATAGTACCCGGGATTAAAACATGTAGGCAGAGGTGCTAGGATTTCCTCCAGTGTGGTCATATAAGGGACTTAAAACACCCCATCAGTGTCATTTTGATATAATGGTAGAATTCTCTATTAAAATCTAAATATTTAATAATTTATTATAATTAGACACTCAGAGATACTATGTAGATATAGACTAAGAATTAAACACAAACGTCAAGGTACAAATCCATTTATTTTTTTCTATAGCCGTGTATTTACTTTTAGTTTCAAGCTTGGGTTCGAGTCACAGTTTCTTGCTAGATATTTGAGATTCTCCTGCTAATTACTACTTTGTACTTTTGCTGCAGGCCTGGTTTTTTTTTATGCTGCTTGTGGCTGATAGTGCCTAACAAGTCTCTTTGAGGCTAAGAGAGAATTGCTGTCTACAGCAGTGGCTTCTCCTCTCTTTTTCCCTCCCTAAAGCAAAAATATGAATGGTGCAATTATCCTCTTTTCAGTCAATAGCTGTCCACATTTAATTAGTGTCCTAGCTTACTCTGTCTTCTTCAATATTCAATTAATGTTGAATAACTTAGTCACATAGCTCCTATATATTTTTTAAAATACTTTTCTGGCCCCAGTAGTTGAGCATTGACCTATGAACCAGGAGGTCACTGTTCAATTCCCAGTCAGGGCACATGTCCTGGTTGCAGGCTTGATCCCCAATATGGGGTGTGCAAGAGGCAGCTGATCAATGATTCTCATCATTGATGTTTCTATCTCTCTCTCTCCCTCTCCCTTCTTTTCTGAAATCAGTAAAAATATATTAAAAAATATATATCTGGTTACTGAATCTGCTGGATTTTTTAAAGAAAGACATCTATTTGTCTATCCATCTGCCCACTTACATACATACCACTTTGTTTAAAAAAGAATTTAAGGTGGGCTCTTAAAGGGAATATGCTGCGTTTAATCTGAAAATTTAAAAATACAAATTAAGTCAAATAGTAGCTCATTTGTGACAAATTAACTGCTTGCCTCATACTTTCAAGCAAAATATGAAACAAGATATTTAATGATTCAAAACATGAAAGTAACATTCTTATGAAGAATGATATTTATTAGTAACAAATCTGACACTTTTTGATTCAATAAGGAAGTGAATAGGGTCCAAATGTAAATATAGCACTTCTGTTCTGCAAATGGAAGATTCAAACATTGGCCTTTTATTTAAAGGAAGTAGAAATTAGGAATTTTTAAAAAGGGTTTGGGATCAGTCAATCAGAATGAAGTGATTTAGGAGGGAAAATGATAGCAAAATGATGATTGTTGCAAAGGCAATGACATTTACAAAAGAAAAATTTTAGTTCTCAGAAGGTAAGAGAGAGAAAGAGAAAAAAAATCAGACCCTAGCAACAGCAGCAGGGGCAGCAAAAAAATGAATGAGTGTTAGACAATTGTGCTTGGCATATGGCAACATAATGTTTAATCACTTGCCATGGAAGTAAGCAAATACAGTTGGCCCCAGAACAATGCGGGGTTAGGGGTATGATCCCTGTGCAGTCAAAATCCATGTATAACTTTTGACTCCCTCAAAACTTAACTGCCAATAGTCTACTGTACACCAGTCGGAAGCCTTACTGATAGTGGTCGATGAACACATAATTTGTATGTTACATGTATTATATGTTGTATTCTTATAAAAAGTAAGCTAGAGAAAAGAAAATGCTATTAATAAAATCATGAGGAAAAAATACATTTACAATATTTATTTTAAAAATCCATGTGTAAGTGGACCAGGCCGTTCAAACCTATTGTTCAGTCAAATTGATTACTTGAAAGTAAATAGTACTATAATTTGAACTGAATAGCTGTTTTTCTCTCTAATCATACCAACATTGTAAAGAAAAAAATTCCATTAAAGGGATGGATGTAGATTTTGACAGTCAGGAAATAACTACTGTGTTGGGAATTATTCCATCTATACCTAACCAGTACCCACCACTCATTACTACACAGTGTAATTGTTTACCGTAGTCTAACATTATCTCTAGAAGAATGCATAATTTATTAATATGCATAATGTATAAATTATGTAATGTACATATACATTCATATA
>NW_005358649.1:3295428-3300305 GCF_000412655.1 Myotis brandtii
TCTGGGACATGTCAGTATCTTTACCTTCCAGAAGTTTCCTTAGGGGGAAAAGTATTTTCAGTAATTCACTTAACTTCAAAACAAAAGGATATTTGCTTTAGATACTACATATTTATGTTTATCATCAGCCATCCATCTAGCTCTTTTCCAAAGTCTGGTTTGGCGCTAATAGAGTGATCTTGCCAGCATGTCAGTCTCTCTCCTTCCCTCATCCAGAGGCATCCCATGGCCAGTGCTCAAGGGGAAAAGCCCGGAGGGGAAGATGAGGTGGCCTTGGCTGATGGTTTTTCCTGATGCCAGCTAATCCCAGATTATTTGTGGATCTAAAAGGAAGTAATTGAAGAAATGGAATCCTTCCAATTCCTGAGGCTGGTGCTATTCATCATTTCCTAAAATCATTTAATGTTTAGCACCCAGAAAATTGTCCATTAAATTATGACAGAAAAGTAATTCCATACCCTCTCTTTCCAGCCACTTTGGCCCCAGATTGAGTCACTGGCGCAGTGGAACATAAAATCAGGTGAAAAAGGCACCCCTTCAGAGAAGGTGACTGTCCTTGTCACTTCTCCAAATGGACGTTTCTAAACACGATAAGGAAATATCCATGGTGGGCAACTCAAATAAATGAAAAATGACAACTATATTAATTTTTCTACCTCCTTTTGATGTTGGTCCAAAATGATGTGAAGATTAGTGGATTTAACATCAAAATGCCTTACAGACACAAGCCCTTCTTTTAGAGCTAATGACTCTTAACTCTCCCTCAGCACAAAAGGGATTCTTATACCTTCCAGAGTTCATGCCTCACTTTATTTATGTGTCAATACCAAATCTTTTTGCTATCAGCTATGTCCACCATTCTAATATGCTTATGTTTATTTTTGTACCATAGATTGAAGAAAAGTTTAGGGTAAATTTCTGAAAGCTATCTGGTTAGAACCTATCTTCTGAGAGCATGTTTACACCAGTGGAGGAAGATAGCTCTTTTCATGCTAAAGGAAAGCTAGTAAGATAAAAAAGCTGAAAAGATAATTTCCACCCCGTCCAATTCCTGGTAAAATAAGAATAAACCAGCGGATTTCATTTAACTAATAATTGGCAATTGGCAAATCCATCACAAATGGGTGAAAACTACAGATTTCTAGAGTAGCATTAAAACCAACTGGTATGTGTTTCTCTATTAGGTTCTCCTACGATGTATATTATTAGGTAGTACAGGGCACATGTGTGGGGTGGGGGATAAAAAAGAATTGTCCTAGATGGTAAGTTCAGGTTTTTCGAAGAGCAGTGTATAGAAGAAAATTACGACTGGGGATTTACTTGGACTTTGCAAGCCTCATCCTCAGATTTTTGCTGACTATTTTGCCATCCTGGCCACACCATGTTATTCCAGTACAACGAGCTGGGGCAGCTAAGAATGCTGCTCGTGCAGTAGAACCAGGGGAGGAGCCCAGGACTCTGTGCCAGTTCATGGACATTAAACAAGTTTGGGTATAAAATAAGAAACCATAACTAATTAACACCAGGCAGGTGGTCTCCATGGAAATTTAAAATCCAAACTGGGTCAGCGGGGAATAGACTTGGCAGATGAAACTGTAACTGAAATGCTCCCCCAAGACCCGCCAAGCAAGCCTGGAGCCAACCGCCCCTCGCGCAAAAGCTTCCTGTGCCCGTCATTTCTGGGGAAGAGGAGCCAAGGACAAATGACTGCAGATCTTAGCATGAGTGTGGTTACCTTCAGATTTCAGGGCCCCGCCCCTTGCGCTCACACCGAGTTTTCTTAAATGCCAGTTTCATTTTGGGAGACAGAAGTGGGACCAGGAAGAATGCACTTATTACTAGCAGGGAGGACCATGTGTGTGTGTGTGGGTGGTGGGGGCGGGGGGCAGGCTGAGCTTTCAACAAAGGAGAGGGTGTGAAGTTTTGCTGGAACGAGCTGGAGTTGAGAGGAGGAAATATTTAGACCCCCATCAAGAGCCAGAGCAACATCAGGTACCAATAAGAATGGAACTATCTGAGTAACAGCCAGAATCGCTGAAGTGTTGGGAGTGAAAAATAAGTTTTACTGCGACATGATTGGCAAGGGAAAGAAGGCTGAGAGGGTGAGAGGAAATGGAGAAACAGAGAGAAGGGGCTTGTCGGAGGTGTGATTTCTATCACGATGCCATGAGAAGATGACTCAGCAGTGTGCCTCTGCTTCTCTTTCTTTCCCTCCCCGAAGGGGCACATAAAATGGGGGGATGTCAACCCTAGACAGACCCTTAGAGATGATCTCACTCATAGCCCTGGTTTTATAGCTGAAGATGCTGGGCCTGGAGGGGAAGTGTCTCCTCAAAGGCCACACGGGGAATTCTTTAGCAGAGCTGTAGCAGAGCTGTCTGGAAACCTGAGTCGCTGGTCTTTCCATCTGTTGCCCTTTCTACCTCAAGACAAGCAGATGTCATCAGTGCTGCTTTTAAAAAATTATTATTATTTTAATCCTCACCTGAGAATATTTTTTCATTAATTTTTAGAGAGTGTGGAAGGGAGACACAGAGAGAGAATTTTAATCCTCACCTGAGAATATTTTTCTATTAATTTTTAGAGAGTGTGGAAGGAAGAGAGACACACAGAGAAACATCAATGTGAGAGAGACACATCAATTGCATGCCTTTGCGCACACTCCGATCAGGGCCAGGATTGAGCCTGTGAGCCAGGTACATGCCCTTGACCAGAATTAAAACCGGGACCCTTCAATCCCTAGACCAACGCTCTATCCACTGAGCCAAACCAGCTAGGGCCATCAGTGCTACTTATGCATTCATTCACTTTGCTTGCCTTTAAACTCAATGGCAAACAGAGGTTCTGAACTATGTGTAGAAATCATACAGTGGATGGATAATTCCACAGGAATGGATATTAATTGGAATCTGGTAGGTGTTAAGTGGTCAGCACTGTTCTGAATTGAGCCTGGGCTCGGGGGAAAGTGTCTCTTTTTCAGGAAGATTTTACTTTTTCTGATTATGGAAAAAAAAATCAGGATACCCATTATAGGAACTGGGAAATACAAGACTTTAATATAAGCATCACTTATTACCCAACTACTGAGAAGTAACCACTGCTGCTATTCTGATGTTTCCTTCAGGTTTTTCTAACATAGTGTGTTTTATAAAAATTAAGATCATAATATAGATATAATTTTTTAAAATCAGCTCTATTGGGTTATAATTTACATGCAGTAAAATGAACCCATTTTTCAGGGAATAGTTCCAGGAGGATGTGGCAAGTGCAGCTGAAACTCCTCAGCTCTCTGTCTGCAAGGCTGCCTGTTTGCATGCAGCCGAACCTGCTCTAGGGCCCTTCATTACTCTCTTGGTCTCTAGGATCCTTGATTTTTCTCAGGCTCTGTCTGTATCTCTCTGTCTCTTTGGGTGACTTTCTTTGTTTCTAGTCCTCCAGATTTTTAGTAAAGTTTCAATATTGGGAAATAATAGCCACCCCCCCCTCTTTTATTTTAACCCAGATTTCTTTCTATACAGGTTCATGGAGGAGAGCGAATTGGGAGAAATAGGAAAGAGGCTCCATAACTTATAACTAAAGATGATTTTTGGATATTTTGCTTATACAAGACAGCTTTTCTTCCTAAGAGGAAAAGCTATACATGCTATAGAAATAATTTAGATATTTTCAGTATTTAGTCTTTCCATCCAAGAATCTGGTATATTTCACCATGGTTTTATTTCGGTGGTTTTTTGTTGTTGTTTTTTTATCTGCCTCAGAAATAGCCATTTCTTAATTTCCTTCTCACTCCCAAATCACAAACTTATTGTTGGCCTCTTCTGAGTCATAGTCCTCACCTTAATACCATTACAAACCCCTACCCAGCCATCATAATGATGTTGATGATATTTAGAATATAGTGCATATAATTTACCACATCATTTAATCCCTTTAGCAACCTTGTGAGATGGGCCTGTCATTCTCATTTCAGAGTTGAGTATGTTTTTGTTGGTAATAGTTATAAGTATTTCTTCCTTATTTTGTTATTAATATATTCTTATTATATTAAATATTTTTTCTTCCTTCTCTTATTACCTTACCATCTAAAGTAAGTGTTATTACTGATAGTGAACTTTCTGTCATCGTGTTTAAGTAACGGACATCAAAGGAGAAGCGTGGGCTTTACCTAAGAACTTTGCATACTCTTTTTGGGAAAAGGTTAGTGTGTTTCCAGTTGCAGGAAGGATAGTTGGCATCATGATAGGCAGAGGTATGACCTTGTTGCTCTCTTTATTTGGAGATTAAGTGTGGGTTTAGGAGATGCGTGTGGGTGCCAAGTGGACAAGAGGAATACTTTAATGCTGTTTTGGTTGTCAGCCTGGCGAGACTGTAACCCCTTTATCCAGTTACATACTGATCTGGGTGTTGCTGTGAAGTTGTTTTGTAGATGTGATTAAAGTTCCTAACAGTTGACTTTAATGAGAGGCATTATTGTAGTTAGCAAGGTGGGCCTAACCTAATCAGTTGAATGGCCTACAGCGGTTCTCAACCTGTGGGTTGTGACCCCTTTGGGGGTCGAACGACCCTTTCACAGGGGTCGCCTAAGAACATCGGAAAACACATATATAATTACATATTGTTTTTGTGATTAATCACTATGCTTTAATTATGTTCAATTTGTAACAATGAAATTGGGGGTCACCACAACATGAGGAACTGTATTAAAGGGTCGCGGCATTAGGAAGGTTGAGAACCACTGCTTTAGAAGCAGAACTGAGGCTTCTCCAAAGAAGGAATTCTGCCTGTGGACAGAGGCTATTGCCCAAGCCCATGACTTCCAGGCTGCCCTTGCTTTTTTTTCTTTCTTTTTAAAAAAATCTTTATTGTTCAGATTATTA
>NW_005358649.1:3301081-3341431 GCF_000412655.1 Myotis brandtii
AAGGAGACACCTTTATGGGGCAGGACTTGCTTCAGTGAGGGTTTGGTGCTCACTGAGTCTGCCCCTTGAGTGTGTCACTTATGGATGTGAGGAGTTGTAATCTGGTATGGTCTCACACTGACCACTGGATACACTGGCTCTTGGATCTCCAAGGTGGTGCAAAGTCAGCCACTTCCTGGGGCCACCCAGCAGGAGCTACAGAGAGATCTGCAGAGTCCTGCTCTTTGGGAAGTGCCCAGATGAGGCCCAGCTGTGAAGCAAGGCAGACTGTTGCTGGTGCTGGCTTTGGGCCTTCTTTTGATAGCTTTGAGGCTCTTTGACCCAGCTGCAGCTTGTTTGACAGGTTTTAGGCTGAAACCTGCTGCACACAGCTTGGGTGGGGTTGTAAACTGGGTAGGTTGGGGTCTCAGGGAATCTCCAGGGTGGAGCAAACAGCAATGGCTGCCAGTCAGCCCTGCACCGGGGAGGTCCCAGCACAGGAACAATGACCGTTGCGAGCACCTCTGTCTGGAAGAAAGCCACCCCCACGTTCCTGCCCCAATGCCAGACAGTCCAGTTTCTCCCTGTATGTGTGTGGGTCCCCCCCCTACCCCCACAAGTCTCTCCCGACACTGGAGCTCAGAGCAAGCGGGAGCTTGTATCGCCCTCCCGATTAAAAAAGTGGCACATCTGGGTGCCAGCCCGTTCCGTGCCTCCACACCTGCTACCAGTCTCAATGCGCTTTCTTCTTTACCTCTCTAGTTGTAGTACTTCCACTCAGCCAGCTTTCCCCGAGGTTCTGGATGATAGTTGGTCTGTATTTTAATTGTAATTTTGATGTGGTTGTGGGAGGCAGTAAGTACAGCTGTTTACCTATGCCACCATCTTGGTTCTCCCAGGCTGCCCTTTCTGATGTCCTTCCTGTTGGCTGGCCCTGTGAGTTTTGAACTTACCAAGCCATCTCCCATGATCGTGTAAGCCAGTTGCTTACAATAGGTTTCCTAATATACTTCCTCTGCTTATTCTGACTGGTTCAGGGACAGAAAATCATGCACAGCCAGCCAGCCAGCCAGTAAGTGCCACCGATGGGGCTAGCACTCCTCAGGTCCCAGCACAGGAACAATGACCGTTGCGAGCACCTCTGTCTGGAAGAAAGCCACCCCCACGTTCCTGCCCCAATGCCAGACAGTCCAGTTTCTCCCTGTATGTGTGTGGGTCCCCCCCCTACCCCCACAAGTCTCTCCCGACACTGGAGCTCAGAGCAAGCGGGAGCTTGTATCGCCCTCCCGATTAAAAAAGTGGCACATCTGGGTGCCAGCCCGTTCCGTGCCTCCACACCTGCTACCAGTCTCAATGCGCTTTCTTCTTTACCTCTCTAGTTGTAGTACTTCCACTCAGCCAGCTTTCCCCGAGGTTCTGGATGATAGTTGGTCTGTATTTTAATTGTAATTTTGATGTGGTTGTGGGAGGCAGTAAGTACAGCTGTTTACCTATGCCACCATCTTGGTTCTCCCAGGCTGCCCTTTCTGATGTCCTTCCTGTTGGCTGGCCCTGTGAGTTTTGAACTTACCAAGCCATCTCCCATGATCGTGTAAGCCAGTTGCTTACAATAGGTTTCCTAATATACTTCCTCTGCTTATTCTGACTGGTTCAGGGACAGAAAATCATGCACAGCCAGCCAGCCAGCCAGTAAGTGCCACCGATGGGGCTAGCACTCCTCACACTTGGCTCTCCCTTCCTATCGAGCAGTGTATCTATCCTCCCACTCTATTGTTCTCCCTAACCCGCTGTCCTGGATTCTGCTTCATATCCTGTTTGACATTTACTCTTTGTTGAGTCATGACCTAGAGGAGAAGTTTATTGTTTATCATGTATTTTTTAAATAGTTAATTTGTGCTCTTCACTTTAACCAATGACTTGCCAATAATTACTCTATTGCCCTAGCTGATTTTGCTCAGTAGATAGAGCATCAGCCTATGGATTGAAGAGTTCCAGGTTCGATTCCAGTCAAGGGCACATGCTCGGGTTTCAGGCTCGATCCCCAGTAGGGGGAGTGCAGGAGGCAGCCAATCAATGATTCTCTCTCATCATTGATGTTCTGTTTCTCTCTCCCTCTCCCTTCCTCTCTGAAATAAATAAAAATATGTTGAAAAAATAATAATTACTCTAATTTTCGTGAATTTATTGCATCCAAGTAGTGAATATGAGATTTTTAGACTTGAACTTAGCTTGAAGTTTGTCACTGGTGTGTGTGGAATTCCATATGTTTTCATTACTTGTATTGTAAGTAACCATCCATGCTTCTCTCCCCCACTGTGGGGGGACTCTCCTTGGATATGGTTCCTTGAGGAAGAATTCTTCAAACTCTTTAAACTGATAGGGACTCTCAGTTTTAAAAATGGGGAATTCGAGGGGTCTCTTACTTGAAAAAGCTTTCTCTAGGAAATTGTTGGGGAAGAGGGTACTCACGATCCCCAGTAGGGGGAGTGCAGGAGGCAGCCAATCAATGATTCTCTCTCATCATTGATGTTCTCTCTCTCCCTCTCCCTTCTTCTCTGAAATAAATAAAAATCTGTTGCAAAAATAATAATTACTCTAATTTTTGTGAATTTATTGCATCCAAGTAGTGAAGATGAGATTTTTAGACTTGAACTTAGCTTGAAGTTTAAGTCACTGGTGTGTGTGGAACTCCATATGTTTTCATTACTTTTATTGTAAGTAACCGTCCATGCTTCTCTCCCCCACTGTGGGGGGACTCTCCTTGGATATGGTTCCTTGAGGAAGAATTCTTCAAACTCTTTAAACTGATAGGGACTCTCAGTTTTAAAAATGGGGAATTCGAGGGGTCTCTTACCTGAAAAAGCTTTCTCTAGGAAATTGTTGGGGAAGAGGGTACTCACTGAAGGCTGGGAGGCTGAGTACTTAAATGGTTAAGGAATTGGTTCTCAATTTTCAGATTCAGTGCCCCCTTTTTATAAGAAAGGCACATTTTTTTACATCACATCTGCTGTCTTGAAATGAGATCCATTGACAATGTAATAAACCACACGCACATTAAAAAACAACAATGTAATAGCCTAACTGGAATATAGCTGAAACTAAAGGAAAACAATTTATAATAACTTATTATAAATTTATTTCTGAACTTATTTCTGAATATAAACGTTTGGGTATGGCTATGTGAGAAAATGTAGTAAGAGGTCAAGTCCTGGCCTCATCACAGAATCAGTGTCATTGGCACGGCTACAAATGTGGACGAAACAGACACACATGTCGTGAGAAGTGATCAATTAGTGAGGTGGTGTTTTGCTATAGTGAACAATTCTTGGTGGACTTCAGAACAAAATTAATTACAATTTTCCCTTGATTTCTATGGTGGTTAAATTTTAGGAAACACAGTATATTAAAACATGCAAAATTGAGTTCAGGTTCAGAAAATTAAAATGGGTTTTCCAGAAAGCAGAGAATTTCATTCACCCAAAACCCCTGAAAGAGTTAGTACATGACGGGCATTTAGTTAATATTTGCATGAATGCATGAAAGTTTTTCATCTCCATGAACTTGGGTGGGGCATTTGAAACTCATGCAGGATGAGGGAAAATTCTCTGTTGTGTGGGGCTACCCCAAACATTGCAGGACAGCTGGCATTTGTTGCCCGAGCGCACTGATGTCACTAGTGTTTCTAATTGTGAGAACCCCAAAAGCCACCACCACAAATTTTCAAATTGCCCCTTTGGGTAGTGCTGCTGAAACCACAGAAATAAGTAATGATGTGGGTTCCCTGTCTGTCCATCAGATGCCTGGCAAAAGCCACTCACAGAAGTGATCCTTAGTCAGTGGGGGTGGGGCGGCCCTGTTCAAGGGACTGTGTGCTTTGAAGTATGTGCACAATAATAAGGAGGTAGCTGAGGCTTTGAAAAGGGGTGTGTGAGGAAGGACACAGCCATTGCCAGCTCACGTGGACCTTTGTGTGAAGTAAAGTGCCCCCTATGGGAAGACCAGTTAGAAAAAAGGCCCTGTCTGCAGTGGTGGGAGCACACAGAAGTCACGCAACTTGGCAGGTGGCATCCTGCCTGGATGTCAGGTGCCTCTCCTAGCCTCTGGGCCCAGGTTCCTTTTACAGGCCTAGACTCACATACACCTTGGCTGGCTTTCCACATGTCACAGAACCCAAGTGTTAAGAGCAAAATATCAATTCCACACTAAGTGGATGGGTGACTGGCTCAGGCTGGGGTAGGCAGCTTTACATTAGCCTGGGAGAGTTAATCACCATTTGGATAAGAGGACTTACCAGTAGTGAAGGGGGCGAGACATGAGTAAAAAGTCCAGGTTAAAAGAGGGTAAGTTTAGTGAATTCCACCAACAAGTTTAGGGAACTCATCCCCTGCATTTCGTGGTAAAGATGGGTCCTACTGGAGGCTTATTTAGGTGGAGTTCATAGTGGAGGCTTGGAACTTTGGTAATCAGTGTGCTTTGGGGTGATGAAATCTTGGGGTCTGTGTCAGAATTCTACATAACTGATGTGTACAGGGAAATCTATAGTTTTCTATGGTGGTGTATATTTTTGTGAGAACAGATATTCTTGTTGACTATCCAGGAAATCAAACTCCCAGGATTATAGGGCCTTCCTGGTGAGAATGAAACCAGAGAAGGTCTTGAAGGACATTTCCTTAATGCCACAATAGAACCTATTGATACATCTTATGCCAAAACATGCACCCTTTTTTTTTTAACCACTAGTTCCTCAGGCCCCCAAGATTCTTTCCCAGCCTGAATGGACAAACATAAACATCAACAGGTTCTTATTCTCAGTCTCTGGTTTGTTAAGCTCCACATGGATCAGCCCCTTTGTTTAAACTCTTCATTTCACTGTCAGTTTGTTTCATTCTCTCATAACTTCATTGAAGGGGAGAATTCTCACTTCATGAACAGCCCACAAGGAGACACCCCAGGACCACCAGGAGGCCTTCTCCCAAACATATGGAGGGCAGGCGTATGAGTAAGCATAGGCAAAGTCATGCTGTGCAAAAAATAACATTAAAAATCTCAATGGCTTCACAGAACAAAGCTTATTTCTCTTTCACACAATGTCCCTGCAGAGCCAATTCTCTCGGGAAGTTGTGGTTTAAAATTCTGGGCTACTTCTGTCTTTGACAACTCTGTCTCAACATTTTCTTCGGATACCATGGCATGGAAGATAGTTACGTAGTGTCTTAATCCAGCAATTGAATGCTTTGCCAGAAATGTGATGCTACTTCTGCTTACACAAGTAATTGGTTAGATATCGGGGAATTGTCCTCCTGTGGCCAGGAGAGGAGAATCACGTATGAATGAGCATTAGCAATGAAGTAATCCCTACCATGTGTACAATAGCAGATGTAATAGAGTTGCCATAACACAGCTTAAACTACAGAAATTTATTTTATCCACAGTTCTTGAGGCTAGAAGTCCAAGGTCAGGTGCCATCAGGTTTTGTTTGTTTGAGGCCTCATCATCTTTTTTCCTGAGTTGCAGGACACAGATGGAAAATCTTATTCTTTTTATGTATAAATCACATGAGGTATATAAACAGATACGGTATATACTAGATGACCTGTGGGTTTGGGTTTGTCCTAATTTGTACAAGTGAGATTCCTTCATTCTGTGATTTGATGGTGGCTGGTTGGACCAGATTATACTAAAGAATAACTTGGATGTAGGCTCTTGGCATGTCCTTAGACATTATGTGTGAGTTTGGCAACTGAAAGTTGGGGAATATTGTCTCTCCTGTCGTCCAACTTCTCCCATCTGCAATCTTTTTCAATTTTCTTGTGCTTCTGTCTTCTGATGTTCTAAAAGTGGGCTCCTTCTTGTCCCTCTCCCACAAAGAGGTTTATTTTTTTTCCTAAGTGATTTCCCTCACCATGAAATTTTAATACCATAGATATAGTATATATCATATCTGTTTATATACCTCATGTGATTTATACATAAAAAGAATAAGATTTTTATCATCTCTCAAGAACCAGTTCTTGTTCCCTTTATCACCGCTGTGAGAATGCATGTTCTAGGGCCAATTAGAGGAAAGAAGGCTTGTCCAGGAGCGGATCTAAATTAGTGAGTGAAATTGTGAGCGCGATGCCTTTGTTCTACATGCAGGAGATGCAGGCCAAGCACCCACACCATGGCCCCACAGTGGAGCACAGGTCATTCTGTAGCTAGAATGCCCACCTTTTCCATGTTTAGTCAAACAGAGCAGAGATATCTCAGGGTCCAGGATGTGGCCACCTCAAGAAGAGTATGCAAAATTCCTTCTTCTGAAATTGATTAGCCTCATGCCCCAGAGTATGGTAGCCCCTGGCCCTTTTGGAATGGGGTGGTTTATGTGACCGCATAGCTAGTGAATGGGCTCAGCCATTCTAGGCTTCATTTATGTGGGCCTTTTGTTCTTCTCATGGTTTCAACCAGGAATAGCTCTCATTCTGTGTAAGTAGCTTAGGAAGCAATTTCAATATTAACTCCTCAACATAAGCCTCTGTGTCCACATGAATCAGGTACCCTGAATATCTTCTTAGTCCTTTTCACCTATAGGATGTTTACAGTAAAGAGTGGTAAAGTTTCAAGGCAGAAACTAGTTCTAGATGATTCCCTCCACTTTAACATTCTGTCCTGTGTCTTCCCCAAGACAGATTTCACTAATAAAACTTCAGCTCTTGAGGGGTTCTCCCAGTTCTATGTTTTCTCCATTTCAGTGGCTGGCACATAAGTATCACTACTCAATATTTATAGTTGGGGAAAACCATATGAATGAGTTAGATGCACTAATAACCAATATAACCAACTGGATCACCTCAACCAGGCTTATAGTTAGACTTTCCCTTCTTACTTGTGTGTCAGTAGAAATCTATATGTATTATTGGTCACACACAGTTGAAAGTATTAAAGATAGTGTCTTTAATCCCTGCCATATTATTAGTACTGTCCATCAAGGTTGCATAGTTTTGACGAGGAGGGTAAATTCCAAGTAATTGTTTAGATTTACTTTAGAAATGCCATCTGTCTTGTTTATGTTGTGGCATAGCCACTGCATTTGTCCTTGAGATTGGGACCGATTGGGACTGGCTTCTCTGCGTGTTTCTCAGAGTCACACAGAGCTCTTCTGTCATGAGTAAGGATGAGGTTTGTGGGACAGGCCTAGAAGATCCATGTGCCCAACATACAGTGGGGGACAACTTTGCCAGTGAGAAGTGAAAGCCCTGTTTCATGATGAGGCATGAAATATCAACAGCTGGAGTTTTTGCTTCTTAGCCAACTGGGGAGGAGGCAAGGCATGTTAAGACAGTCCCCTCTCCCCCTTTAAAAAACAATAAGACAGAGAATGTAGAAAAGCAGCAGCCTGGACAAATAAGGAGGAAGAACAATGAGCACATACCAGTATGTCAGGGTTCTGACTTGCCTGCTGGAGCCCTGCTCCAACAGCACTAGGATTCCTAGCCTAAACCACTCACATGTTCTCCCAGACTGTGGAATCTGCAAAGGGAACTAAAAGATACCCTGAGTCTTTCTGGGCCGGTGTGGTTCAGTGGTTAAGCATCGACCTATGAACCAGGAGGTCACGGTTGGATTCCTAGTCACAAACACATGCTCGGGTCATAGGCTCGATCCCAGTGTGGGGCATGCAGGAGGCAGCCTATTGATGATTCTCTCTCATCATTGATGTTTCTATCTCCCTCTCTCTCTCTCCCTTCCTCTCTGAAATGAAAAAAAAATATATTAAAAAAAGTAAAAGATTTCCCTGAGTCCATAGCTGTGCATTTCAAACCCCAAGCCTCTTGTCAGGTCTTCTCCTGACCGTTAGTTTTATCCGCTGGTTTACTGTTGTATTATCAACACCGACCATAGTAATCAACACCTGACACATATAGGAGTTTAGTCAAATTTTTTGAAGTAAAAGCTCCCAGTGCCCAGATTCTTGTCTTGTTTCTCATGACCGAACCCCGTCCTCATCCTCCAAGCCAGATTTGAGGGCTCTGGCTTCTTTCCATTGCTTTGCTTTGGACCATTCTTGGATTCCTTGCATTCATCGCTTCCCCTGGGACCCGAATCTGGTTATCCCAATGTCCTAGGACTTGAAGCTCTATCTCTGCAACACCTCTCCTGTGGCCCTTACATGTTACTTGACACCAGTTCTCCTCTCCCTACCTGCTCCCCACTGATTTTTAAGGAACTTCCAAATCAGGTGATAGTCAGTGGGGGGATAGAAAAGGCCAAAGCCAGGGCTTAGCCAGCCTCACTCCACAGGGAAGCTAAGAAGAGCAGGTCCCAGTGGTGAAGAAGAGGGGTGTCCGAGACATGGCAGGTGGATGTGTCTGCAGGCTTAACAATCTGTGGCAGGACCCAGGGAGATAGGTGACCAACCAATGTAAGACCTTTTGATGAGAGAGATCTGTGACTTCCAAATTAGAGAATATTAGAAATCCTTACTACATGACCTTTCAAAACATGTGTTATGGGTCCTTTGTAGTGAGTACATCTTGGTAATTCACAATCTTTCTCCAATAAGTTGAAAAAGGGCCTGACCAAGATTAGCACTGAGATATGGAATTAAAGGAGGAGTTCCTATTCTTTCCCCCATTTCCCACCCTATCTCTCTCTCTCTCCATGCAGCAGGGCCATATCTGAAGACAATTTTAAGTCACTTAGTTGGGGAAGTACAAAAAGCTCTTAAAAGAAGCAATGCAGTTTGACTTTTTCTGTCCTACCATCTCTAAAACTAGCACAGGATAAAGTCCCAGGATAAAGTCACAGAGCCGTGGGATGACAGAGGAAGCTGATTAATAGGGTCCTTTGGCTGGTTACTAAGATCCGCACCATGAACCCAGCATGGCAAGGCCAGGCTGAGTGTCATGCTTTGACCTGGCAGTTACAGTCCTAATTGGGCACAGAGTTGCACTTTCATGGCATTTAAACACTTTAAAGAAACCCTACTCAAGACAGAAGGCTACTGTGTGTTTTCCTGAGGGTGTAGTCAGGGAGTAAAGAATGCAGGGGCTCTTTAAGCATAATTAGGCATTTAATTGTACATCTAGACTCACCGATGGTTTTGCACAAGCATGTGATTATGATTCACTTGAAAGTACTCCATTGATGATAGTTTGTATTCCATTTCTCTACAAAGTAAATTAGGAAGGAAAATATTCAAAACATTTCATTCTTAAGTCCAATTTCTTTAGTTTCTTTTTAGTTCTAAATTCCCTTCAAGTTTCTAGAGAGTTAAACCAACCACCACCACAGGGAATTGCACATCTGACTCTAATAAAGCACATAAAATAGAATGTACATAACTGTGGGTCGTTTACAATTAGAGTGCAAGTATAGGACAGATATGGCATCTGCCACCTACCAATATTCCCCTTCATCCTCTCCACCCAACTTTTCAGATTGAGAAGTCAAGGCATTGTGTCAAATCTTTTGCCTAAACCACTGAGTAGCAGAGACAGATGAGGAACATAAATTGCCCATGGGAATAAAAATTAAAAATAAATTAAAAAAAAAATTGCCCATGGAACCGTGTTCTTTCCTATCATCAAGCCAGGGAACCAGTGGAACATGTTAACTCCATTCTTCTAGTGTACATTTAAGACAGTAAACTGTGGATTACCTTTGAGATTTGGGTTATACACAAATATTAACTTGGATAGTTTGGTCCAATTTCTTTTATGTACTCATCTCCATGGCAGAAAGGATGAAGAAAATGGATGGGTTCCTTTTCTTGGCATTTTCACTTTTAGTTCAAAAGTTTGTGTCATGCTTTTAAATGTGCATATTTCATTGACCAGAAGCCACTTGAGTTGTGTTTGCATTGCTACATCTATACCACCCACTGCTGCTTCTCCCCTCCAGTTTTTTTAAATTACTTTTTAAATCCTCACCTGAGAATATGTTTTTATAGATTTGAGAGAGAGAGAGGAAGTGGGGAAAGAGAGAGGCATCAATATGAGAGAGAAACATCGATCAATTGCCTCCCATATGCACCCTGACTGGGGATCAAACCCACAACCTAGGTGCTGACCAGGAATCAAACTCACAACCTTTTGGTGCACCAACCAACTGAGACACCAGCCAGGGCTCCCCTCTAGTTTTTCATAATTTGGCTATCTTCAGAGCATTCCATAAAGAGTGCTATTTAACTTGGTTTTGGCTTAATCTGACTTTGGCTTATTGCAAGAATGTGTCCCTTACAATAGACATCAAGTGAATATAAAGTCCTGAGGCATGGGTAGAGAATGCCTGAATCATCACCATGAATCTCATATTCATCAGAGGTGGATTTATATTGAGAAGACAACACATGCTTAAAAAGTAGTATTAAATGTTAATTCTTTTTTTAAAAGATTAATCAATTTGTAATGTATTTTTATTGATCTCAGAGGAAGGGAGAGGGAGAGAAAGACAGAAACATCAATGATGAGAGAGAATCATTGATCGGCTGCCTCCTGCATGTCCCACACTGGGGATCGAGCCTGCAACCTGGGCATGTGCCCTGACTGGGAATCGAACCGTGACCTCCTGGTTCATAGGTCGATGCTCAACTACCAAGCCACGCTGGCCAGGCAAATGTTAATTCTTAAATTCCTTCTCATGAAGAAAGAAGTGGAAACTGGGACATATACAGATGGATTTGTCAAGAAGATTTTAGTAGGAAGTGTGGATAAGAATCACAGTGTGTACAGATGGATTTGTCAAGATTTTAGTAGGAAGTGTGGATAAGAATCACAGTGTATGTGGGGCAGCTTCTTCCAAATATAGAGATCCAGGTCCTCTGGATCAGAAATTCCAGGGAGGGGTCCAAGCATCTATATTTTCAAAGTGTTCTGTAGTGATTCTAATGTTTTTGCTGTGAGGAACCATAATGTGTCTGGGAGAATAATCTCTGTTGGTTCTTCCTGAAATATGTTTCCTCTTTTCATGGTGCTATGTTGGGAATCATGGCATTTGAAGACCTGGACTCAATTTGTGACTGTATAATTTATTAGAATTTGTGTGAACTTGGGCAAGTTTCCCCTAAAATCTTTCATCCCCAGTGTCCTAACCTGTAGAAGGTGAGATGATAATAGGGACTCTTAGGATTAAGAGAGGATATATGCAAGGCCCTTAGTAGCGTGTCTGGTATGTACCAGCCATGAGAATGGGCTCATCAAATGTACTATTACTGTCATTCCAATAAATGTATGCCACACACATCTCATCCATTGCCATTTTGTATTGGAGTAGTAAAAGTCTTGTATGGGACTCCTTATTCTATTTTGCAGAGAGGTGCTCCTCTTTAATCTAAATATCCAGTGTGAAACTAATAAAGAAGCATGACTTTCCTAGAATATGTGAAGTGCCTGCTGACTGCATTTAGTCTTTGCCCCAGCTCTCTTCTGTCTCACTCTGACCCTAGCCTGGCTTTGTTAGCCAAACAAGGAGAGTAACTTCTAATGAGTCTGGACAGAAAGTGGGTTTTCCTACTGGGAAGAGGTGTGGATATCTTAAAACCTTCTGTGTAGAATCATTCTACCTCCCTCCTCTAGGACAGAGGGTCAGTGAAGATGACCATTTCATGTCAAAGAACACACTTCTCTGTGTGGTTGTGTTAGGGTCTTAATGTTTGTTTCCCACCTCTGTTGGCGGTTCTTTCAGAGCAACCTTAGCCTGTACAGGGCTTCGCAGCGCTCTGGGAACAGGGAATGTGTGTGGCAGGCAGCCCTCTGGCTCAGGCATGGGTTGTTTACCATTCTAGTTTAAATTGCCTCTTATGTACCAGTATTTATATGTGTAACAAATGGGGGCTGGCTAATTATGTGGTTCTTAGTAGGAATGGAGTCTCTTCTGGAAGCAGCTCACTATTTATAGCCTTCATATGTCCCAAATTTTCCAGTTCTGATTTCAAATATTCTATCCCACTGTCTCCAGAAGTACACTTTATGCTTGTCAGACCACATGTCAATTTATGGTTTGAGAAATACAGTCACAGTATTACAACTGCCACCCTAAACACCACATTTTCTGACTGTGAGATTGGAATCTTGCCTTTTAAAAACAAATTGGACATACTTAGGAAGTGTAAAAAAAATCTTTTTTTTTCTTCAAATATTCTTGGTAAGCAATTGACTTGAAGCTGTACCTAAAAAGTCGTGTAGATCTGGGATTAAATGACGATGTGATCATAAAGTGTATGATGACAGTTGGCCTACTTGGCCTTCTCATGGTATGTGACCAGTAGAATAAAGAAATATGTTGAGTGATTTTTATGGAGACTTTCATATTACCCTAAACTACAGAAATTTGATCTGAATGGGCTGTGCTTCTTGTCAATCATATACGAAGGCAGAAATTTTTGTATTCAGTGAGAAGGGGGCATATTTCTAACACTGTTTGGTTCCTACTTTGTATTGGGCAACATGACAGGCATTTTGTCTTAACCCCCAGAAGAGCATTGGGGCAGAGACAGCAGAATCCTTCATGCCACAGGTTGAGGAATTGGGACTCAGAAAGACTAAGGAGCTTAGCAAGCAGTATAGTTAGAATTAGAACTCAGGCAAATGTGACTACAAAATCTCTTTATCAATCAGAATTTCTCATGTTATTCTTTATTTTCCCCAGAATGGTACTAGATGAAATTTAACTAAAATCATTTCCCATCACCCCAAGCTCCCCATTATTTGGTTATAAGATATTTACATTTACAAATGACAGATGACCTGCTGCTTTTGTCACAGCTCCCTATCCTGTGTCTCAGTGCTGGGCAGAGGGATGTGTTTGGGGACCTGTGTGGGTGGGAGTATTTCAGGCCAAAGGAGAGAGTGCCTTATGCAATCTTGTGCCTTGTCCATGACAAAAGCCCTCCAGTGCCTGTGCAGGCCTGGACTTAACCTTTTAACCTTCAAATCTGGTGTTTCCAATGGCACATCACCAAGCCCTTGTCGATGGAATTGTACCTCCAGGTGTCTCAGAAACCAAGGGACAGCTTCTTACACCATCTCCCTACCCCACATATGCCAACAGGGACCACTAATAGAATCAGTACAAATGGCAGTTGCTGGTTCCAGAAAACCCAAAGACTTCAGATATGGCCACCTCTGTCCAGTCTGTGGAAAATATCTCAATAAAATGCTTATAAGTGTAAGGATTTGGAGTGCAGCTTCTGTAAGAGGAGTGGCTCTGGGACTTAGAACAGTGCCTGACTCAAAGTTGGTGCTCAGTGAATAGTGTTCAATAAATGGATGAATTAGGGACTCAATGGCTCTCATTTCATATTTATTACAGGAAAGTCAGTAGGCTATTATAGTACTTCATAAATTGGCAAATGTGACACTGAAATCAAAGCAGAATCTTGGTTAATGCCTTGTTGGTTGTCATGTTCAGAGATCTCTGGATGCTGCAGTAACCATGCCATCTGTGAAATCCAAGCATCCTAGCTCCTAAAACACTCCTGATATTTAACAGGCAGGTGATAGTATAATATCTGAACTCTGGCTTATCAGTAGTATGAATGAGAATTTTGCTCTTGATTGTGGGATATTTATAAATAGAAATACTATTAAAAATACTGTTTTAGACTTACTTATTGAGTGAGCCAAGATCAACACTGAGTTCTTCATAGTTATAATGATGCTAGAAGCTTTGTTTCATGAATGACTTTCTGCCACCATACTATAAGGATGCACTGAATTGCCTTTTTGGGGAAACATTGGTAGGATTTATTGCTCATGACTTTTTGTTTTGTTACTTCTCACCCAAGGATATTTTTCCATTGATCTTTTAGAGAGAGTGGAAGAGAGAGGGTAAGACAGAAACATCAATGTGGGAGAAACACATCGATTGGTTGCCTCCTGCATGCACCCTGACCAGGGCCCAGGCTAGGGAGGAGCCTGCAATGGAGGTACATGCCCTTGATTGGAATCGAACCTGGGACCCTTTGGTTGACACTCTATCTACTGAGCCAAACCGGCTAGGGCGCTCATGACTTTTAAGCTGCTGGAACAATCTAATAAAATTACCATTAGATAATCCAAAATATTATTGGAGACTAGAAGCTTGGCGCACAAAATTTATGCATGGGTATGGTCCCTAGGCCTGGCCTGCGATCAGGGCCATCTTCCCTGGCTGCCAGCAGCAGGCCCCACCCCCTGCCATCACCCACCTTCAGTTCCCCTGCAGGCCAGGGGAAGAGACCGAGAGGTTGGCCATTCCTGCCTGCTCACTGGCCCCGTCCCCCAACACCAGTCACCCTCTTTGTGTGGAGTGACCGGCGGGGCAGGGGCATTGGCCTGGCACTGCCTGCATTTGTTGCCACCCACCCCCAGTTCCCTGTTTGCCATTGGGTGATCAGAGCCTGAGGGCTGGGGGAAGAGACCAAGAGGTTGGGCCTGCGGGCTAGGGGCAGCTCCTGCATTGAGCGTCTGCCCTCTGGTGGTCAGTGTGCGTCATAGCGACCGGTCAGTTCTGCTATTCGGTTGATTTGCATATTACCCTTTTATTATATAGGATACTTGTTGTGTGTCTGGATTCAGCTGTTACATCTTTTCATTTTAAAACTCAAAGTATGCTTGCCCCTGGGGAAGAAAAGAGAATTTGAGCAAAAAGAACAAGTTAATCAGATATATTTGAGGGACTACGTCCTTTATTTTAGAGGGGAAAAATCAAACAAATAGGGGCTTGCAGCAGTGGTCTTTGCTGAACTGTAAAATAGATTACCTGGAGAAAATTTTTTTGCCTTTTAAAAATGGCTGAAAATCCATAAGCAGATTGAAAGCCTTTTCTACCACATGGCGCTGTGCTAGCAAACAAAGACTGAGATTCCAGCCACCACCAGGTCTGACAAAGATGGCAATAAAAAAAAGTGGAGACGAGCATTCTGTTTTTATTTGCTCTGTATTTGGTAGGGCAGGATATAATTTAAAAACCAATTCGCTAGAGTGAAAAGTGAGGAATTATGGATTAACTCTTCCTAGAAGTAAATTAAACTTTCTCCTTTATTTCCCGGGACGTTGCTCCCACCCCAAGATGAAGAAGTGATCATTCACCGTGGGTTGGGCTTGACAGCTGCTAAAGGAGAGACACTTATGGTTCTGTAGCCAGTGGTCTCATATAGAGACAGTCACAGGATGGAGTTCCCTCCTGCTGGTAAACTACTATTCCATCTGGCCAGGAGCTTAAAGGAAGAAAGGGAAGTGGAGGATGGGCACCAAAGAGGTGGGGCTGTGTGTGCCAAGTTGCAGGGCACACTGGCTGATGGTGTCCCTTTCAAATGGGCAGAATCAGGGTCTCTGGTTTGCATAAATAATTTCCAACACTATCCAATCCACCACAAACCAAAAGTTTAGGGGGTAAGGAAAGTGGATGAGCCAAGGGATGAAAAAAGTGAAACTTTAAAGCAGGGGTGAGGAACTTTTTTTCTGCCAAGGACCCTTTGGATACTTATAACATCGTTCACAGGCCATAAAATTATCAATGTAAAAATTAGTTGTATTTGGTCAAACATTTAATTAACTCACCCATAATGTCTTGGCAGGGCCAGACCAAATGATTTCTTGGGCCTTATATGGCCCATGGGCCAGATGTTCCCCAACCCTGTTTTGAAGGAAAATTTATAACACACTGGTTTGCTTCTATAAAAGGGACTAAAATGACATAATGATTTTACTGACTTTATTGAAAACTGAATTTCCTACCACTAATTTCCTTCTTTCCTCACCTTGATAATATCTTGAAGCTGTTGTGTTGAAAACACAAATGACAAATAGTCTTAGATTGTATTTCTTTTTCTAAGTTAAATTTAACAATGCCTTGCCCTAGCCAGTTTGGCTCAATGGAGAGTGTTGGGCTACGGAATGAAGGGTTCCGGGTTCGAATCCAGTCAAGTGCACATGCCCGTGTTGGGGACTAGATCCCCAGTGGGGGGCATGCAGGAGGCAGCCAGTGTCTTGGCAGGGCCAGACCAAATGATTTCTTGGGCCTTATATGGCCCATGGGCCAGATGTTCCCCAACCCTGTTTTGAAGGAAAATTTATAACACACTGGTTTGCTTCTATAAAAGGGACTAAAATGACATAATGATTTTACTGACTTTATTGAAAACTGAATTTCCTACCACTAATTTCCTTCTTTCCTCACCTTGATAATATCTTGAAGCTGTTGTGTTGAAAACACAAATGACAAATAGTCTTAGATTGTATTTCTTTTTCTAAGTTAAATTTAACAATGCCTTGCCCTAGCCAGTTTGGCTCAATGGAGAGTGTTGGGCTACGGAATGAAGGGTTCCGGGTTCGAATCCAGTCAAGTGCACATGCCCGTGTTGGGGACTAGATCCCCAGTGGGGGGCATGCAGGAGGCAGCCAGTCAGTGATTCTCTCTCATCATTGATGTTTCTATCTCTCCTCTCTTCCTCTCTAAAAAAAAATTAACA
Source organism: Myotis brandtii (assembly GCF_000412655.1). Taxonomy (NCBI): domain Eukaryota; kingdom Metazoa; phylum Chordata; class Mammalia; order Chiroptera; family Vespertilionidae; genus Myotis; species Myotis brandtii. The sequence continues at coordinate 3,317,493 of NW_005358649.1, forward strand.
ATGCCTTTGTTAAGTGTAAGGTTTATAAAATACTAGTACATGCCTTGCTTGAAGCTGCTGAATTTGAAATGGTGGCTTTTTGAGGAGGAATATTATGTTAATGATATGATAGATTCTATTTAAAATTATTAAACACAAAATGGATTTTCTTTTTTTACTTGGAAACACTAACTTCAGATTTAATGCACTGTGTTACGTTTGTCGTACCCAAAAGGAGTCTGATAGAAAATCATATAAGTTAGGTTCTAACCTAGCACAATACCTAGAATATAGTTGGTGCTCAATCAATGTTTGTGGAATAAATGAGTGAATGGCCAGGGGCATTTAGCATTCATTTAAGGACTGAACACATCAATATTCCTGACAGAGCTATGGAACTCAGTCAGGCGGCGGCCTGAGGGAACACTTTACCATTACAATTTGTTACTGATACAACTCACAGGGCAGATGCTCATTACAAGACAGAGAATTAATGAGGCCTAAGCATCTCAGTTTAATGCCTCTAGGGGCCAGTTATCTTCGTTCTGTCCCATGGCTGCATCCACAACCCATAACCTTGGCCAGCTGTCACATGCCAGGGCGTGCTCTTTGTCACACTGAGGCCCAGAAAGAGACTGGGAGTAGATTAGCTCAGACCTACATCCACTTAGGAGAAATAAAGTGGAAGGCATGCATTCTTCAGAGAGGCCCAGTACAACAATAAATGAAGAACAGTATATTTTGCAGCCGACTGGACCGAGTGCTGTAACAACATGTGGTGGTTCTGTGTGTACAGTGCCCTGGCACGGTTGGCTATGGACAACCTGGCTACATTTGCTGAATGTGGCCTAGTTCCAAAGTTCTGACTTTAGTGAATCGCTCAACCCACAGAATTCCAAGTGGACTTGGGCATATTACGACCATGTATGCCTTCCAGAAACCCCCTTTTTCCTAAACCCATATATTTCAGGTTAGTCCAGCATTGCCTAGTAACATTCTTGGAGTAGTAGACTAGTATATTTTCTTCCTGGCAAGCCTCACCTTGATCTGCATTATCATTTAGGGCCCATCTGAAAACACCATTCATTTAAATAAGCAATAGAGACCGAAATAAAATTCCATTCATGCTTAACTCTCTGATGCGGTTTGGAAACGCTTTCTTCTTCAGCCAGTCTTATGTTACATGCTGGATGGTCTTTTCTTTGACCACCTCATAAAAAAGGGCTCATAAATACTTTTCATGTTTTATTTAAACTAGCGGTACTCCCCAAGACACGGCGCTCCTATTTTTTTTTCTTTTAAATCCTTTGTGTATTTCTAAGGCATTTCTTTACCAGTAGCAGAGGTAAAAGCATATTCAAACCTGAGAGGGCCGTGTTCTATCGCTATCAGGCCACAAATTTCCTTTACTGATAAAAAGAATTCACTTCTCAGCAAAACGTTGCCTGATTTATATGCTTTCTTTCTAAAAAGTAATCCTCTGTGAGGTATAAGTGCCAGAGGTAAAATGTATATCTTTTCTTGATGCCTCTGATACTGGAATTATGACTTTTCAGCACAAGGTCCTCTGATATTCTGATAAACAAGAGCTTTATTGCCTCATAACAATGTATTAACTTCTGAATAACAAGGCAGAGAAGACAGAGGAGTTGGTAGGTGTATGGGTTTGTTATGCAGTGTGTGGCTGGGTCTTAGCTAGGAGCTGACATGGTCCATCCATTCTTTCTAGCAAGTTAGGGTGGGGTCATGGCTGGCCCTTCACCTGTGCCCCAACTCACATGTGTTTCTTTTCCCTAGAGCAGCATTTTTCAACCAGTGAGCTGCAAGGATTTTTAAAACATGCAATACCTGACTATTTAGCACTGACCTCTTTTCCCTTAGATTGTGAAATAAAGAAACGACAACAGCCAACACAACAATAGCAGTGTGAATGAATCAAAATTATACCTTTTGTGTGTGTGTGTGTGTGTGTGTGTGTGTGTGTGTAAGTGTGTAAAATCGGTAAAAAATATATTTTTGGGGTGTGCCACAGAATTTTAGTACTTAGTTTATGTGTACCACAGGATGAAAAAGGTAGAAAATTGCTGCCCTAGAGTATCTTAACTCTTGCTTTTACTGTTATTATGCTTGTCTTTCTCCCTTAGAAGTAAAATTTGGTTGGCTCTACCGCTGTATCCAACTATGTTCCTTATTTCAGTTTTCCATGAATTCATCATTGCTACTCCTTCCTTAAATCACAGGATCATATCAGGTTAGAAGGGAACCGAGAGATCATCTAGTCCTGCTGACCTCTCAGCACATGCATTCTTCCTTCTGTGTCCTGCATGGCTGCCCCTTTAATATTTGTTTCCATCATTTTAGAAACAGACAGTTCTCAGCTTTGCAGGTTGCATACTTATTGCTCAAATGGTGAGAGATTTGGAACATGGAGTACATCTTCACCCCTCTGTTGGCACTTACATTGAGGGCTTATGACCTCTGGAATTTCTTATACCTGATTTTGTTAGACTTTGTCATGATTTGAAAAATGCCAGCTCTGATAATGATAGCTGTCTTATGTATACTCGTCCTTCTTTAATCCATCCTCCCAATCCATATGAACAGACATGACTTCTCTCCAAAATTCAAGGAGCCCTATTTCCCATTGCCTCCTATTCATCTCTACCTGGATTAATGTAAACGTTCTTTTTTCACTTGGCAAATCTCTATTGAGCTGCAGAGATGTTCCAGGCATTATGCTAGGCACTCATAGTACAGATGTGAACTAAACAATACTTGGCTCTCTCAGAGTGTATATCCAATGGGGTGATGGAACTTAAAGAAATATAGAACACGTCTCTCCACCCCCTTGTGTCCTACATCAGTGGGTCTCAAAGTATATTTCCCAGAGTAGCAGCAGTATCTCCTGGGAGCTTGTTAGAAGTGCAGACTCGGTCCCTCCTCAGATCTACTGAACTGAAACTTTGGAGGCTGGGGCCCAGAAATCTGTGTTTGAACAAGCCCTCCAGGTGATGCTCAAGTTTGAGAACCCTTATCTATGTGAAATCACTATAGCCTCTTCAATTAGAACCGCCGTAGCAGCCTGGATTTCTCAGTCTCTTTTTCTTCCCCAGCCACAGTCTTGTTAATTCTCCTTCAGAAGTTTATTTTGCCATGAAAATCTGCCAGGGGTCAAATGCAGACCCTTATGTATTGCCTGTTGTAACTTCCTAATTGGTCTCTCAGCAATCATTTACTTTCCCATCCAATTCCTCCCTCATACAGCCAACAGTTATCTTCCTATGTTAAAAATCTTGTACTGCAAGATACAGTGAAACAAACAAATTCCCGTTGACTTCTTGTTACCTTCTGGATAAAAATCTAACCTGAGAGAGGCACATAAGGCCCTAAAAACGGAGTGGAAGGGATCCCACAGCCTTGTCTGTACACACTTTGTGAGGTTATTCTGCTTTTTCCTAATCCCTGAATACATCACACCACCCGCTCTGATGAGTGTCTCCACAAATAATTCTTCATTGTGACTATACAATCGTCCCATCCTCTCCAACCCCCACATTTTTGTCCCTGTCTCTTTCCTCTGGCAAAAATCTACTTATCCTTCAAAGACTATACAAATGTCACCTCCTCTGTGAAGCCTTCTCTGATTTCTGGGAGAGTTGCTTGCCACTCTAATTCCCCACAGCACTTTGTTCATTCCTAATGGAAGCACACTTTTGTTTAATATCCATTTCGATAAGTGAGAATGTGAGACCCAGATAACATATGATTTGTCCAGGGTTACACAGCTACACAATGGCAGTCAAAAATTAACCGAGGTCTCCTGGCTACTTAGTCCAGGGTAATTTTCTCTGGGCTTACAAAATCCTGTTTGGTGTGTTTAGTGGTATGGGTAGTGAGCAATTTTTCTTTTCTTTGACATGTCTGTGAATCCAGGGGATTCTTCATGAGCCCACTTAAAGTGGGAGCCTTTGTTTTTGCTAAGTTGAGAGCTGGGGAAATTTGAGAATCATTTTATGCTGCTGGAGTCTCCTGCTGAATTCCCGTACTATCAAGATTCCCTTACAACATCTGGCCACTTTACAGGACATTTCATGGAGCAAATCAATTAACATTTTAAAAGTTGGGGCGGAGAGAAAGAAAATATGTGAATGGTAGCCTAGCACTCTCCCAATTCCCTAAGAGACAGTGATGGCTGAATTGCACAAAACCTTATAACTGTTTCTATATATCACAAATTACTCTTAAATATTGTATTTTAAAATTTAAATCAGGGTCATCAGATTCTTTGGATCTTTGACAAACCATCAGTAGACATCATTTAATATGATTAGCTTTTCCTCTGATACATCCTCTCTCTGACAGTGGAGTCTGAGTCTAGGACTGTGGGTTAAGAACTTACATTTAGCCATCAAGGCCCTGGGGGTAGTTCTTTCAAGATGTAGTCAGTGGATTCTGGCTAAACAGGTTAAGAAAATCTTCCCAGTTGCCACTGCAAACACTTGAGCAACACTTTATATACAGAAAATAGGAGCTGCTTCTACTCGTGAAGTTAAGTCCTGCTAAATTCATTTCAAATATTTCAGACTGGTGGTTCCCACAGAGCCTCAGAAGATATGTGTACACACACACACACACACACACACACACACTCATTTGTCTCCATCTTGAACATGTAAACTCCACAAAGATGCTGATAAAGCTGAAGTGCCTAAACAGTACTTGACACATAGTAGGTGCTCAATACACAGGTTGTAGAATAAATAAAGGAGAGTGACTTAAGAATAGTGTTAATGCTCTAATGGTCCTATTGACCTAGTGTAGTCACCATTCTACACATTTTGGGATATTTTGTACCTAATTTCTCTCATTTGAAGACTCCTCCTCTGTAATGAGAGATGGTAGCATTTCTCTTGCAGGACTGGTGTAAGAATCAAAAGAAAAGACATTTATGAAGTGGCTGGATCCCTCATTAGTGGTTTTATGGAATTAACTGTATTTAACTTGAGTTTGTTTATTTGTGAAATGGGGCTTAACATGTTTGGCTTATGACCACTCTTAGGGAGTTAGGATCTAATAGTCACAGATGTGAACATACAAAGATGTATATGTCATCAAGTGTAAGGCACTGTCACCATGCGCCTTTGTTAAGGGTTGTCAAGCAATTGCCCTTCCCAGGCTCTTCACCTCATTCTATGCTAGTGACGGGTCTTGGAGAAAGTGACATTGAGATCACAAGGTTGGCTCTGTCTTTAATCACCAATCAAACATAATCAAATGAATTTCAATAAAGACCTTTTTAAAATCAAAGGGTCTTCTCTATTCTGTAACATATAAACGATGCTGAGAGTAAAGCAGACAAGAAAGATTCAGTTCTCTCCAAGTTCTCCATAACATGGCGGAGGGATTGTCCTTTTTCCACCCTCTTGGAACTTCTTTGCATGGAACATATCATCAGTTATTTACAAGCTCTTTTCCTAATCCCTCCCCACCAGACTGCCCATCACACACACACACACACACACACACACACACCGAAAAAAAAAAGGGAGGGAGAGAGAGAGAGAGAGAGAGAGAGAGAGACTGACTGACTTTGTTTTCTCTTTCTCCTTCCCATAAGTCTTTTCCCATGCTATGGGTGGTAATGGGCTATGATCTGTTGGAAATGGGAACTCAGCAACAACTCTAGCCCGGAGCCTCACAAGTTTGAAGAATCCAGCCAAGCTGCATGGTTCTCTAAACATTCCATCGCATTAATACCTTGTGGGTCTATGGGGACCTTCATCTAAATCTCTGCAAACACTTGCCCGAGTTGGGTTAATCCTCAGTGTAGTCATGGTAAAACATTCCCACATTTTGGAAGGGCCATGAATGAAGCCCCCACTCAGCAGGGACTCTGCTCAGGAACCTGGGTAAGAAAAGGACTTGTCTACCCTGAGCTCTGCTGTCTCTCAGCACACACAGGCACACCCAGCAGATTCGTGGAGCAGGACACGGGGAGAAGACTGGGAAGTTTGTTTCAAATAAAAATAAACTTTCAAATGGAACACGACACATATTGCTTTATTTTTTATAGCTGAACAATTTTATATTTGCCAAGCAATGAAATCAAAAGAATCTGTCTCTAATCAGCTACTCTCGTTGGTCTCTGTCTGGAATGCTCCCCGTGACCAAATTAATTATTAATAAGGTTATTCATTCAATAAACATTTAATGAGCACATTCCAGGTATTGTCCTAGGTGTTAGAGAGAAAAATAAAAACAGAAATGTGGACAAAACAGTGCCTCTTGCCCACAAGGAACTTGTGTAATAATTGAGAGAGACAAATAGGTAAATAATATGTTGGTGAGCTCATTCTTCAACCTTAAAAAAAACTTCTTTGAGGAAGCTTTCCCCGAACAATTTCTACCTACAATTATTCCTATGAATTGCCCTCCCATTATATCTGTACCTCCTTTGTGGCACTTTTCTTTTTTTTATCCTGAATTATGGTCATGAACATGCATGATTTTTCTCAGTAATCTCAAAGTCCCTTGAGTGAAAAATTTCAGATTTATGTTTATATTCTGAGAACCTAGCACAGATAAGCACTTACTAAATGTTAAATGAATGAATAAAGAATGAACAAACCCACACTGTTTTCCACAGTGACTGCACCAATTTGCAATCCCACCAACAGTGCACAAGAGTTCCCTTTTCTCTACATCCTTGCCAACATGTGTTGTTTGTTGATTTATTGGTGATAGCCACGCTGACAGTGTGAGGTAATATCTCATTGTGGTTTTAATTTGCATCTCCCTGATGATTAGAAATGTTTAGCATCTTTTCTTCTGTGTATTGGTCATCTGTATGTCCTCTTTGGAGAAGTGTCTGCCATTTTTTTAATTGGATTGTTTCGGTTTTGGGTGTTAAGCTTTATGAATTCCTTATATATTTTGGACATTAACTCCTTATTGGATGTTTCATTGATGAATATCTTCTTCCACTCAATAGGTTGTCTTTTCATTTTGTTGGTTTCCTTCACCATGCAAACCTCTTATTTGATGTACTCCAATTTGTTTATTTTTTTTCTTTCCCTTGCTTGAGTAGACATATTCAAAAAATATTAATAAACGGAATGTCAAAGGGAGGAATGTCAAATGTCTTGGTTTTCCTGCGTATGTTTTCTTCTAGGAGTTTTATAATTTTATATTTAAGTCTTTAATTAATTTTAAGTTTACTCTTGTTTACGGAGTAAGAAGATAATCCAATTTCATTATTTTGCATGTATCTGCCCAGTTTTCCCAGCACCATTTATTGAAGAGACTGTCATTACTCCATTGTATGTTCTTGCATCCTTTGTCATAGATTAATTGGCCATATAGGTGTGGATTTATTATTTTTTATTTTTAAAATTTTAGTTTTTGATTACAGTTTACATTTAATATTATTTTGTTCTAGTTTTGTGTGTACACCATAGTGGTTAGACAATTATATACTTTACAAAGTGATCCCCCCAACATTTCAAGTACCCGCCTGACATCATAGAGTTATTATAATATTATTGGCTATATTCCCTTTGCTGTACTTTATATCCTTATGACTATTTTGTAACTACCAATTTGTACTTCTTAATTCCTTCACCTTTGTATCTTCTTCAGTTTCTTTCTTCAGTGTTTTATAGTGAAAGACCAAGTACAGGTCTTCTACTTCCTTGGTTAAATTTATTCCTAGGTATGTTTTGATCGATTGTAAGTGGGATTGTTTTCTTAATTTATTTTCCTGATAGTTTATTATTGTTGTGTAAAACTAATTTATAAATATTAATTTTGTATCCTGCTATTTTACTGAATTCATTTATTAGTCCTAATAGTTTTTTTTGCTGGTATCTTTAGGGTTCTCTCTATATAATATCATGTCACTGCAAATAATGACAGTTTTACTTCTTCCTTTCCAATTTATATGCCTTTTATTTCTGATTAAGATGTACAATTTGCCAGTTATAAAAACAGTCACAGGGATATAAAGTACAGCATAGGGAATATGGTTAATAATATTGTGGTGGCTGTGTATGGTAACAGGTGGGTGCTGGATTTATGGGGTGATAACTTCATAGTTTATGTATATGTCTAGTTGCTGTGTTGTACATCTGAAACTAGTTTGGTATTATATGTCAACTGTAATTGAAAAATAAAAAATATTTTTAAAATAAATTTAAAAAGCAAAAGAATGAGCAAGTCAAAATTTGGCCATTATGTAAGAGATGTTGTGCTATGTTCATAGCAGCATTATTTACAATAGAATATCTGGAAACAGCCCAACTGCTCATCAGTAGATAAGTCAACAAAAAAAAGCTGTGGTACAGCCTGGCCGGTGTGGCTCAGTGTTTGAGTGTTGACCCATGAACCAAGAGTTCACTGGTTTGATTCCCAGTCAGGGCACATGCCTGGGTTGCTGGCTGGATCCTCAGTGGTGGGCATACAGGAGGCAGCCAATCAATGTTTCTCTCTCATTGATGTTTCTATCACTAGTAGCTGAGAGAGAGGAAGGAAGGAAGTCAGTCTAAATATATAATATCTGAACATATAAAGAGAGGTCTCAACTATATTCATGAGAAGTATAAATGAGGAGTACAGTGGTTAGAAAGGATTTTTGTTCTTATAATTCATTTCAGTAAATAAATTAAACAAATGGCTGGATGCCCACATAATTCCTGTCTTTCATGCTTTCATGTCTCTCTGTGTTTGTGATTTCTATTGTTTTTTTGTTAATATGCCAAACTTAAAAAATAAAAGCTTCTTCCTTATACTCTCTCCTGTTCCCAATTTATGTCTTGTGGGTGGGCTGGGATGACTTTCACTTTCTGATGGTAAATCTTTGGTGCTGTGGAACTCAGTCTGGATCTATGTAAATTTGGAGGAGAATTCGTAATGAACAGGTGAAAAGATATGAGGAACAGGAGAAATCACAAAATCATACATATGAAGCATAGAAGCTGAGACATGCTTATGGAAACAGGCATAAACAAAGAACGATGCTAACTGCTGGGATATAACCAGCAGGATCCAGGTGAACAAATAAATGCCAGGGCCTAAGTGGGTGGTGATGACACAACATTATCCATAATACAGAAGGCATGTTAGAAAAAGTGTCCATTCATTTTCTGGAACTCCTCAGCAGTCTGGAAGCATGCTTGCATAAAGCTTAGTAACCAAGTGTTTAATTTTCCTTAGATGGATGCAGAACACATTTGGAGCATAGAGCTGTGGCCTCCTACTCTGCTGGGGCCCTTCTCATCTTACTAGGCTGGGGAACAAACAGCTTTCTAGTAGGTTTTTGGCGTTCTGGACTCATGTACCAGATTGGGGAGGGGGGGCTTCACTTTCCTTCTGTGAGGAAGGTTGGAGCTACTTCATATACTACTGGGATCCCCTTTCAAGGAATATCTTGGACTAAACTGTCTTTTTCCTGATGGATTATGCTTTGGATCATCCTTTACCAAGGTTATAATCATGGGCTGTTAACATTTTTTTGGACTTTGATTTGACTGGTGATTACAATGTTTTTGGAAACCTGATTTCACTTAATTTCATTTCCCTTTTCCTGTTAAGCACATCATTGGACTAGAAGGGAAGGACTTCAGATTATTGGAAATCTTTGTTTTGTCCTGCTGCTTAATTCAGATTGGATACCAGAGGAGAAAAGAGCTGAAATACACTCATGAGTTCTGTGGTTCCTTCCACTGGAAAACCAGAATCCATGGCCCGACCTGTCTTAGGTGGTTGGCACTAACATCAAAACAATAATCATTTAATGCTACCATAACATTACATAAGTCATTTCCTTCCCTTCTAGAATGTGGAGGGATATATGAGAAGCAAAAAAAAAATTCTGTGACTCCACTACTCATATTTTCCAATTACCCTTTCATCTGTACCAAAACATGGAGGGTGATGGTAAAAACTTGTGTAAGGATCTGGCAGTTTTGTACGCTAATGTCTCTGGTCCAGGTTCTAAAACCATTCTAGTAATTTGGAAGATCCGCTAGCAGGAGCTAATTGTTCAACAAAAATTGTTAGTTTAATTCTTAGATGGTGGTTAGTTTGGTTTTGCTTTTAAAGAATACAAAACATGCCCAGCAGGCTTCCTGCTTACTCCTTTTTGGGCAAATGTGTTTGGCATCCACGTGAAAAACAAATTAGTAGTATCTTTAGAAAACTCAACATGTTTATGATATGAGAGAAACATGATGAAAAGAAATGAACAAAGTCTTAAGGAGTAAAATTCATTTTCAGGCATAATCTTGTGAACTAATGGGAGGTAGCTTTTTCTTTGCCACCAAACAACAGGTAAAACAGATTTCATTTATTCACTCATCTATTCATTTATTCTATTCATTTATTCACACAAATAACAATTAAGCGCCCATTATGTGCCATCTTTATCCTTACACCAATGAATCCAAGTTAACAGGACAAACCATTGCTGTCATGAAACTTTGTGTAGTGAAATCACATAATGGCGAAGCAATCTTTGATTTGAATAGAAAATTTTATTATCACTCTCAGATTATTTTCTTTTGAAAAGAAAGCCACTATAAAAATAATCTGAGAGTGATATGGTTCTTTAAAAAGAAATTGTGCCTGGCTGGTGTGGCTCAATGGTTGAGCATCAACCTATGAACCAGGAGGTCATAGGTTTGATTCCCAGTTGGGGCACATGCCTGGGTTGCAGGTGTGATCCCCAGTATGGGGCATGCAGAAGACATACAATCAATGATTCTCTCTCATCGTTGATGTTTCTACCTCTCTCTCCCTCTTCCTTCCTCTCCAAAATTAATAACAATAATATTAGAGGGGAAAAAATTTGGTGGTGACATGGTTACTAGCATCCCCTTTATTCTCTTTAATTTCAAAGCTGAGATTGTCCAGAAGCTTCTGGAAGAGGTGGAATGTGTTAGGATGATAAAAGCAAGGTGTGACCTAAGAACAGGTTGTGCAGGTGCCAGCATGTCAGCAAGCACACTCTCTGGGGAGGATTTACTGGTCCAGCCAGGTGTGGTCCTCCATTCCTTAATGTGCCAGCTGGACTCCTCCTACCAAAGCTTGGCTCCAAGAGTTTGTTTCCAGTAAATGGGCTTTGCTTTATGTACTGGCAGATGTGCTCCATGAAAAAGCTCATCGCTGGCAAAAAGTGGGCGATACACAGTCAAGTTCACCACCTTCCAATTCCTGCCTTCTCTGTGCCCCAGATCTCACCACACGCCTATTAACTTTGCACCAAACAAATAAGAACGCGTATTTATCAAATTCTTCAAGTACATGTAGACCATGAACAAAGCGATCCCAAAACATCTGGTTCTCAATAAGAGCATGAGTGGCATATTTTGCCTGGGGTAACCAAGGATCAGAGAGTAACTGGGCTTTGTAAATCGCTTTTCTTGGCGGCCCATCTTTCTGGCCCCCGCAAGTGAAATAAAAATTAATAAATAAAGTCACACATGCTCACAGTTTTTTCCTCTTTTCTTTTTCACCATCTGATAGATATTGGGATAGATTTGACATCCAGTATACTTGCCAACCAATTTCAGTGCTGATGTATTTAAGAAAGATTGCTGGCATACAATGGATTTGACTTAAATACCAGTAAATAACACCCCTCCTTCCATAATATTATTCAGCAGAGATGAAAGTTAATATCTTCTGTCCCAGTGCCCAAGTCAACATGATCACTAATTGGCATTTTTCAGAGAATCAAAGAGCCAACATCAAGCTTGTGTAAATGGCTTTTAACATCTAATTTCCCACCTCAGTCATAGCGAAGTCCTATCAGTGCTTTCCTGCCAGAAAAAACTCTCACAAAAGGGAAGGGGAGGAATAATTAAAATAAAAAATGAGCCTTACATAGCACACTCTCCCTTTTTTCCTATTGACAAGAAATTGGCTCTTCAGCTTGTTAATTAACTTATAAAAACAGAAGTTTCCTGGCTATTCTCTCATTGGTTGCAGAGTGTTTGTGACTTTGAAATCAGCCTCACTGTTGAGTGGTTGGGCATGGAGCTAATGAGATTTTACTGTTTCAAACAGCTGGTCAAATTTGGAGGCCCCAGGAGCCTAAAGGCAACTGCTGATTTACAAGGATCCTGTAATACGTGCAGTTTTGGCTGATGCTTTCGTTGTTGATTTAGGCTGGCGCAAAGGTGTAGATTTTGTGATGCTGTAAAAATGTCAAGTGATTGATTTGAGAATATGTAATGCCTATAGGTAGCCGCCACCAGGAGCCAGCATCTTGTGTGGCTCATATTTGAATATGTTTTAGGAAGGCTTGGGTTTTCAACGTGGCACTGTGTTTTAGAAGGGAAGAGTTTGGATGCATTTGGCTGTTTATTGCTGGGTGGAGCAAAAAGAGCCTTTGAAAATTATAACTCCTGTTTGCTCCTTCCCTCCTCTCTCCCTTCCTTGTTGGTAAGTACATTAGAGCAAATTCCAGAACTCCTATCATGTTACCTCTACATCCATGTATCTCTAAAAAAAATGTAAGTACTTCAAAACATAAACACAATAATTCTTTGGGATCATCTGATACCCAGTTCAGCTTTACATGTTTTGCATTGTCTCAGGAGTATCTTTTTTCATTTTGTACTTTTTCATTTCATTTCTTATTCAGATCAGGATCCAAGTAAGGTCACATTATGATCTGGTTGCTAAATCTCTTAATCCAGAATAGTCTTCCCGGAGGAAAGTACTTTCACCTCCCTTTACAGAGAGGGAAACTGAGGCTGAAGAGGATCCACAGGGGAATGCTAAACAGTGGTCTTGTAGAGTCCACATCTATTCCTACCCTGCTTCCCTCCTTTTCCTAGTAAATCCATTCTTTCTGTTGCATTTGGATTTACTTCCTCTGGGTCTCTCCTTTCCACCTTACTATTTTATCCTAGTGGTACTTTAGTGGAATATTAGAATCTCAGAGTTTGTCCCATATTATATCCGTGTTTGTAGTTTTTCCCAAATCATTCCAGAATAAAGGGGGGCAGAATCACAGGAACAGAGCCTAGGAGGTGAGATCCTTCTGTTTTCCTTAGTAGTTTCCAGAATTCTCCTGGGCTCTCCAGTCAGTTCTTTGGCTTTTGGTGAGAGATGGGAGGGCTGCTGATAAGGAGATTGACAGGACAAGCTGACAAGTTGATTTCTCTATTCTTTTAAGTAGTTAGAGATAGGGCTTCAGTATTTAAGCCAGTAACTAGTCCAGATGCACATCAGGGACAGAATTTTTAAATTGTGTTTCCACTAATACAAGTCCAGAAAACAGAACTTCCTTTCTGTAAGCAGTGAGAGCCCAGAGGAATCTCTCGCTGACCCCATGGTCTTGGTGGATCAAAGGAAAACACAGGAAACATTTTACTCTTTACCCCAGAGGCAGTCCTACCCTAATCCCACCCTCAGCCAGGCCTTCACATCTTGCCAAGAATGGGTGGTTTGTTTGAAAACCCGAGCCTAGTGCCTACCTGGCCAGATCGGTGGCTTTGCTGCCCCTGGGACTTCTGGAATGATGCACCCGTGGGCCCTCTCAGACCCACCCCTCACCCACCCGGATTCTGAGCCATGCCTGAACATCAAATAGGTCTGAACTGGAGCCACTAGTCATGTGCTCACTCCCTATAGGTTCTTGCACAAGCCCCTCAGTCTCTCTAGTTGTTCCTACTCTGATGATAACCCCAATCTAGCCCTTTGGGTTACAGCAGCTATTCCTTTCTGATCTTTAGTCTCAACTGTCTCAGAGCAACTCTGGTATAAAGTTACTTCCTAGCTTTTTTTCCCTTCCTTTTATCTCTCCAAAGTACTAAATTCCTAAATCTCTTCTTATCTAGTTAATGCTATTAATTTTGTAATGACCATCTCCCTTCTTTATGTGTGTGTATTTTTTAATTACAATTGACATACAATACTATATTAGTTTCAGATGTACAGCCCAGTGATTAGACATTCATATAACTTATGAAGTGAGAACCCCAATACATCTAGTACTCACCTGACACCATACAGAGCTATTACAGTATTTTTTACTATATTCCCTATGCTGTACTATACATCCCCAGGCCTATTTTTAAAACTGGAAATTTGTGCTGCTTAATCCCATTCACCTTTTTCACCCATCCTCCTTACCCACCGCCTCCCATCTGGAGATCTTCAATTTGTTCATTTATTTTGTTTTTCAGATTCCACATATAAGTGAAATCATATGGTATTTGTCTTTCTCTGGCTTATTTCACTTAGCATAATATCCTCTAGGTTTATTCATGTTGTTGAAAATAGTAAGATTTCATTCTTTTAGTGACTAAGTAAAATTCTATTGTATATATGTACCACAAGCTTCTTTATCCATTTATCGCTTGATGGACACCTAGGTTGCTTCCATATCTTGGCTATTGAAAATAATGTTACAATGAACATATGGTTGCATATGTCTTTTTGAGTTGGTGTTTTGGATTTCTTCGTATAAGTACCCAGAAGTGGAATTGCTGGGTCATATGGAGGGTTCTACTTTAAACTTTTTGAAGAACCTCTGTACTGTTTTCATATGGAAAATGTGGCTGCACCAGTTTACAATCTCCTCAACAATGAATGTGGGTTCCCCTTTCTACATGTCCTTGCCAACATTTGTTTGTTGATTTATTGATGATAGCCAACATCTTTCAATTTCCTTAGGTTGCTATTTATTTTCTTTTGGTATATTTTCTATGGTCTCCTCTGCATCTACTTTCCTGGTATTCCTGGGCCATGAGTTCTTCAGAGCAGGGTCTTAAGCCCGCAACCCAGGCATATGCCCTTGACCGGAATCAAACCCAGGACCCTTTAGTCCACAGGCTGATGCTCTATCCACTGAACCAAACTGGCAGGGTGTCCTGGGTTTTTACTGGGTCATCATTACATATGTAAGATTACTTATCAGGTTGATCTTAGGTCAATTACATGATCCAAAGACTTCACTCTAAAGCGCACACGTGGTCTCTTTAGGTGGTCATCTCCTTCAGACTAGAGTGTGTGGCTAGCCCCACTTAAATCTGGTGTGGCCAGCCTCCTCCATAGGCTACCTCCCAGAAGCTGAGGGCAACAGCCAGACCTCTCTCTGGGCAAGGCCAAGTTCTTCAGTGGGCAGTGGCTTGGCAAGTCTCTTCACTGTTTCCAGGTCTTCCACCTCTGGAGCTCTTTTCCTGGCAAAGCCATTAAAATGAACCAGCAAGCTTGTCGTTCTACAACCTCTCTTTATTTTTTTTAAAAAAATATTTTTATTGATTTCAGAGAGGAAGGGAGAGGGAGAGAGAGATAGAAACATCAATGATGAGCGAGATCACTGATTGACTGCCTTCTGCATGCCCCCTACTGGGGATCAAGCCCACAATGGGCATGTGCCCTGGACTGGAATTGAACCTGGGGCCCTTCAGTCTGCTGGCCTACGCTCTATCCACTGAGCCAAACCAGTTAGGGCTCTACAAACTTTCTTTAAATCTTTGAATCCAAACACCATCACTTGCCATATTAAAGTGGAATCTAACATTGTATGAATTCATCTAGCGTGGTATGTAGTATGATATTGGCACTCAATAGACTGGAAGTTCTAGTCTGTGAACCCCCTGAGATCACATGAAAAATTTGCAAGTACATTTGGGTTTGGGTTTGGGTGGGGGATCAGAGTTAATATATTTCATCGGATTTCAAAGAAGTCTGTGTCCCATAAAAGTCTGTGTCCTGGCTTAAATAACAGCAAATTTTCTTCCTGCACATCACCACTGCTGGACTAGTCCTTCATGAGCTCTAGAAGTTTTGTTTGCTATGAGGGGGACACAGAGGAGACAGTGCCTGGGCTGGCGACATAAAGTCAGTCTTGCTATCTTGGTTTACAGGCCTCTTGGGTTAATTCTGGAAGCATCAAAGCAAGCGTTTCTTCTGTCTTTCCTGTGCTCTGCAGGCCAAGAGTTTCTTGTGCTAAAATAAACAACTGGCAGTTTCATTAGACTCCACAGAAGGAAGGAAGAGGTTTATGTTTCATACCTTTTATATTATATAACAACATTACTATGCAGACTTCAATTCTTCAATCTGTTTATTTATTTAAACTTAAAAAAATAGTGCTAATGCTATAAATAGAACAAACTGTGTCCAATTCTGAGTATTTAAAATAAGTGTGCAGCCAGTAATATAGTCCCTGAAATAATAAACCACTTACCCCTGATGATGTGTGTGTGTGTGTGTGTGTGTGTGTGCATATCTATAATAATAAAAGCATAATATGCTAATTAGACCAGACAGCCAAATTACCTTCTGGACATCATTCCGGACATTCTTCCGGAAGACCTTCCGGATGAAGCCATGATGGCAGGGGTGAGGCAGAGGTGGTTAGGAGCAATCAGGCAGGCAGGCGAGTAGTTATGGGCGATCAGGCAGGCAGTTAAGAGCCAGCAGTCCCGGATTGTGAGAGGGATGTCCGACTGCCAGTTTAGGCCCGATCTGGCAGTTGGACATCCCCCAAGGGATCCCGGATTGCGAGAGGGTGCAGGCCAGTCTGAGGGACCCCCCATGCATGCATTTTGTGCACTGGGCCTCTAGGGGGTGGGGTTCTTGTTTTTGCAGGAAAAAAAAACCTCATACTTTATTTTGCATTCCTTAAAGCTCTTATATAATCATGGAAATTATGACATATTTGTGCCAGCCAGGACTCAATTTTGTTTTACTATATTGAGAAATTTGAAGTCTGATGATAAAACAGACATCTGCTCATTTTCAATTTGTTTTATTCAGGTCTTAAAATATCTTGGTTCTTATCAGATAAGGAAACTAGTATTTGATGCTCTGTAATCCTGATTCATTCAGAAGCATTCATTGAGTTCTACCAAGAACATGATTCAGTACTAGATTCCGAGAGGAATACAAATGTGAAATGATTGCCCTTGAAATGTGTACAGTATAGTGCAGTGGTTCTCAACCTGTGGGTCGCAACCCCTTTGGCTGCCGAATGACCCTTTCACAGGGGTCGCCTAAGACCATCCTGCATATCAGATATTTACATTATGATTCATAACAGTAGCAACATTACAGTTATGAAGTAGCAATGAAAATAATTTTATGGTTGGGTCACAACATGAACTGTATTTAAAGGGCCAGAAGGTTGAGAACCACTGGTATAGTGGGAAAGACTGGTGTTTGAGCTAAATCTGCTAAATGTGGTGATTAGAAAATAGGGGAAATTTTATATAAAAATTAAAATAGCTTTACAATTATTTTAGATAATACCTGCACATTGGAAACGTCAGAAAATAAAGACATAATTAAGAAGTTAAAATGCTTCAAAATGCCACCATTCAGATTATTACTGTTTATGTTCATATATATTCATCTAAATATTTTACAATGCATATATGTACATAGACTGTTATTTTTTTCCCTTGGCTAAACAATATATTGTGGACTGCTTTCCATGACTATGGTATAGTTCTACAACATTTGTTTAATGGTTGCATAGTATTTCATTGCATAGATGTACCTTAATTTTTTAAAAATGAATTCTAACATGGGCTGTGTATTGGAGATGCAATAGACAAAACAGACATACTTGTTCTCATAGAGCTAAGAGGCTAGAGAGGACTTTAGGCAATTAAACCAGCACAACTAGAGTCTGCTAATGTGATGTAGGGGAGGTAGAGGAAGGGTCTCCTGGAGCACAGAGGCAGAAGTTCCCAGCTCGTAGGCACATTTAAGTGTAATTCATAGTACCTCTTCATTGGTCATCAAGCATTCTATTTTTATTGAGCCATAATTGACATGTAACACATTAGTTTTAGGTATACATCATAATGACTTGACATTTGTATATATTGCAAAATGATCACCACAATAATACCTAGTTAATATCTAACACCATATATAGTTACATTTTTTTTTCTTATAATGGGAGCTTTAAAGAACTACTCTTGGAAACATTCAAATATGCAATATGGTATTATTCATTATAATCACCAGGTTTTATATTATATCCCCATGATTTGTTTATTTTATAACTGGAAATTTCTTCCTTTTGATCTTTTCACCCATTTTGCCTCCTTCACATCCCCTGCCTGTGGCAATGACCATTCTGCTCTTTGCATCTATAAGTCAGTTTTTTTTTTGTTTTTGTTTATTTAGATTCTAAATATAAATGAAATTATAAGGAATTTATCTTATTTCACTTACCACCAATGCACTCTAGGTCCATCCATGTTGTTGCAAATGGCAAGATTTCATCCTTTTTATGTCTGAGTAATATTCCATTGTACATATGCACCTCTTTTTTCATTTATCCATTAATAGACACTTGTGTTGCTTCCATATTTTGGCTAATGTAAATAATGAAATAAACATAGTGGTACATATGTCTTTTTGAATTAGTGTTTTGGGTTTCTCCCGATAAACATCCAGAAGTAGAATTGATGGGTCATATGATAGATGTATTTTTAAGTTTTTGATGAACTTCCATACTGTTTTCCATAGTGGCTACAACAATTTACCATCTCAATAGTGCACAAGGGTTCCCTTTTCTCTACATCCTCAACAGTTGTTCATTCATTTATTGATGATAGCCATCTGACAGATACAAGGTGATATCCCAGTGTGGCTTTAATTTGCATTTCCCTGATGATTAGTGATGTTCAGCATCTTTTTATATGTCTGTTGGCCATGGATATGTCTGTCCTCTCTAGAGCCACAAAGTTTCCTTTTCTCTACATCCTCAACAATTGTTCATTCATTTATTGATGATAGCCATCTGACAGGTATAAGGTGATATCCCAGTGTGGTTTTAATTTGCATTTCCCTGATGATTAGTGATGTTCAGCATCTTTTTATATGTCTGTTGGCCATGGATATGTCTGTCCTCTCTAGAGAAATAACTTTTTAGGTCCTCTGCCCATTTTTTAACAGTGCTGGTTTGTTTATTTGGTTTTAAGTTGTATAAGTTCCTTATTTATTTTGGATATTAACACCTTATCAGATGTATTATTGGAAAATGTTTTCCATTCACTAGATTTGTTTTGTTTTGTTGATGGTTTTGCTGTGCAAAACCTTCTTAGTTTGCTATGGTCCCATTTGTTTATTTTTTCTCTTGTTTCCTTTGCCTGAGGAGACATACCCCAAAATATATTACTAAGAGGGATGTCAAAGAGTTTACTGCCTGTTTTCTCATAGGAGTTTTATGGTTTGGGGTCTTACATTTTCCTTTAATCTATTTTGAGTTTATTCTTGTATATGATGTAAGAAAGTAGTTTAGTTTTATTTTTTTATGTATCTGTCCAGTTTTCCCAGCATCATTTTTTAAACTTAATTTTTAAATTATAGTTTATGTTAAATATTATTTTGTATTAGTTTTAGGTGTACAACATAGTAACTAGACAATCATATACTTTACAAAGTGTTCACCCATATATTTCTAGTACCACCTGGCATTATGAGTAGTTATTAAAATATTTATCATATTCCCTATGCTGTACTGTACATCCTATGATTATTTTGTAACTACCAATTTGTACTTCTTAATGCCTTCACCTTTTCACCTACTCCTCTAATCCCCCCTCCCCTCTGTCAAACATCAGTGTGTTCTCTGTATCTATGAGTCTGTTTCTATCTTGTTGGTTCATTTATTTCATTAGATTCCACGTATAGGTGATATTTATCTTTCTCTCACAAACTTATTTCACTTAGCATTCTTCTTTACATCCTCCTTTACAGAAATTCTATTCAGCTAGACTTCAGGCAGTTCTCAACAACGGCTGTTCTGTAGGTTAGTTGTAATTTTGGTGTGGTCATGGGAGGAGGCGAGCACAGCATCTACCTACTCTGCCATCTTGACTGGAAGCCTCTGGATATACACATTTTAAAATTAATATCGAAAACATATAAATGTGGAGAAGATATTCCCAAGTTCATTTTGGTATATTGCCAAACTTGGGACCACTGAATTACATGACTTTCTTTTACTAAATAGATTTTTATTGATATCAGAGAGGAAAGGAGAGGGAGAGGGAGATAGAAACATCAATGATGAGAGAGAATCATTGATTGGCTGCCTCCTGCATATCCCCCACTGGGGATCGAGCCCGAAATCCAGGCACGTGCCCTTGACTGCAATGGAACCAGGACCCTTCAGTCAGTCTGCAGGCTGACACTCTATTCACTGAGCCAAACCCGCTAGGGCTACAGGACTTTTAAGAATGTGAATGATGGCTGTCATTTGACCCTTTTTGCCCATCAGGTTCCTACGTGAGGCCCTCAGTTCTGCCAATAACCTCCTCAGCGGCCCAGCTTAGACATCAATTCCTCCAGGAAGTATTCTTAGACATTCTAGATAGAAATATTTCCCATTAAACAGTGCCTACCATCATATTTTAATCTGTCTACAGATTTTAAAATTTTGATCCATAATTTACAAAGCTTAAGATCCCACAGTAAACATTTCCCAGTATCAGGATATCTGGCTTCTTTTGAAAACTGGATAACCTGACACCCTGAGCCAGCATTCCTACGTGGCAACAACTGGTTAGTGTTGGGAAGCAGCTGTCTACTTTGTGGGGTCACGCTCTCTTCTGACTGACACTGTCCCTACCACTTTCCGCTGCCTCCTTCCCTCTGAGGATGAATGCTTAGAGCCGATTACCATGTACATGTTCATTTCTTTCTTAGCGTGTAGAAATCCTTTTCTGAACTCCTGTCACTGTCAAAGCAAAGAATTCTTTTTTAACTGAGAGGGCTCTGGGATTTCTTTAATAGGCCTTGTGTTATTCATTCATTTATATTACTTACTGGCCACTTGTCATTTGAGTTTGCAACCCTCAGTGAATGTAATCCTGGGCATTTATGTACATAGCTCATCTCGCTTGCTATTCTATGACTTTCTCACAATATGTAGAAAACACTCCATAAATGGGCATCCAATGTCATGCTTAATTTTTATAGCAATTTTAAGGCTCAATTTCTGCAACTGTTTTAGTCATTATCCACCTTTCCTCCCGCTATGTGCTTCTTTCTCTTTTCTATCTATGAAACTCCCACCTGTTCTTCCACAATTTAGATTAAATGTTATGTTCTCCTAGGAGTTTTCCCAAACAAAGTAATCTCCTCCATCCCTCGTGCTGGAAGCCGCCAGCTCTGCCTTCTCCTTATTGGTGAGGTCCAAATCCCCCACTCATGGCCTTTATTTCAGCAGCACCCCTTACCCCACCCTGAGAAACATGAGCGCCTCAGGGCACAGACCCTGTCAGCACCTAACACAGGGCTGGGCACCCAGTGGGTCTTCAGTACATGTTGAAAGATTACATGTCAAAGGGAACTATTTTTTCAGCATCTAATTTTCTTTCAAGTCTGTTGATGCAAGGCTGTTTGGAGCAGTCTGTTGTTTTTCCTGATTCCTGCATTTGCCTTTGTTTTTCATGGAACGCATAGCACTGATTTCCTGTAAGGCTTTGCAAATAAATATCAAGGTCAGGGGCTGGAAGCACTTGCGGAGCTATCAGGCACCTCTGGATTCCACTGGGCCCAGAAATGCTTTCAACCCCAGAGGGCAGAAGTTTTTCAAAACAAGGCTGTTCCAATAAGGGCGTGTGCTTCTTCCATCAACTCCCGCCCCTGCCTGCCTGCCTGCATTTAACCACTTTGGGAAGAATGGAAATTGTGCAAAAACTTTGCTGTCTTTCAACCACTAAGTAGACTAGGTGATGGAGCCTGTGGTGATTTCTCAGTGAGAGGTTCCAATAGGCAGGAACATGGGGAGGCTGTGAAATGGGCCCTTTCTAAAGAGCCATTGGAGGGGGCAGGGCCTCCTTGGGCTCAGATCGCCCCCTCTCCCCCTTTCTCCTCCTCCATGGGGAGCTGTCTGGACTTGTGCTCACAGGGACTTTGATCCCTGCAGCTATGGGTGGAGCCTGTGCAGGCCTCAGGCACATCAGGGCTGGAACAGGGGCAGGGGATCCCATTCAATGGTTTAGCCCTTTTGATGTACAGGTTTACACACCAAACCTTCCCTCTTTCCACACCCATACTCTTTGTCTTGGCTTTCTTCTCTTTCTTCCTTTTCTTTTCCTTCTCTTCAGCACGTTGTCATTTGTCTGAGGTAGGCTCTGTGCTTGCAAACAAGGAAGTGCAGGGACACAGTCAAAGGGGTCTTGTATTAAGCACCTGGAAGCAGCCTCTGGGTGCTTGGTTCATTTCAAAGGACAGAGTCCCTTCAGGGAGGTGTGAGGAGTGAGTACCTGTGGGAATCTTGGAGATGCTACAGAGGCCCTGCTCAGGGGTCCTGGAATTCAGGCTGGGGCCCACGTTCACCCTCCAGGCCCTCGTCCCCCAAGGTAAATGGAAAAGCGATATTTTCTCAATTATATGTAAAGGGCTTCGGTCTGATTGCTGTACTTTCTGGGACCATCAAGGAAACCAAGTTGCTTTTCTTGCCCCTCAAAACACTGCATTTCTCTCTCTCTCTCTCTCTCTCTCTCTCTCTCTCTCTCTCTCGCACATTCACACACTCACATTCAATGATATATAAAATTAGTTTCAAAGACAGCAAGGCCTTCTACTTCTGGATTAGAAAGTTGTAGAATGAACCAACCCTCAGTTGTAATCCAATTTAATTATACACACATTTTTGTATCTGGCCGGATCTAGCAGGATCCTTTCTAGTGTTGTATTTGGAAGAGGGGAGTAAGAGGGTCGTAAAAGCCCACTCACCCACTCATGACTAACTCTGCCTCTGGGACACCTATGTTGGTGTCATGTTTCTCTCTCTAGGGCTGCCCTAGGACAGACCTTTATTATCTCTTGATTGGATTAGCGCAGCCAGCTCTCCCATTGTCCCAGTCTCCAGTTACTCTACGTTTCTCTCATTAAATTGAGGGATGATGAGGTTCAGGAGCCTATAAGCATCTTATTCTTATCTTATTTCATTTAGGCCAATGAAACTGTCACCCCCTCAATGAGACTTCTGTTTGTTTCCCCAGCCAGCATTGATTGCTGTACCCTCTGGGTTTCCATCATTAGTTAAAATTCTTTGTGACCTTTGCCCCCCTAGATTGCAGGTGTCCTTGTAATTTGTAAGGACCTCATCCCAATCTGTCTTTTATCACATATCTCTCTTTCCCCACTGGGTGGCCAGTCCTGGGGACACCTCTGACACAGGGCGGAATTCTTCACTCACAGTAGTTACACCCTAGATGATTGAATGGAATTGAGTTGGGTCACAAGGATTTCAGGGGCATAAATATGGCCACTGGAAATCAGAATGGATTAGAAAAAGAAAGACCACAGAATGGAATGCACATTTCATGAGTTGCCCAGCCCTGCTGGCAAGTGACTAGATGGAGGTTTTTCTCACATGCCTTTGTTGACCCTAAAAAATGAAATAGCCAGTGGTTTACTAGCAAAATTACTTTATTTGGGAACTAGAGGCCCAGTGCACAAAATTTGTGAAGGGGGGGGCGGTCAGGGGGTGTCCTCCTCAGCCCTGCCTGCACCCTCTCTAATCTGGGACCTGATTGAATGGAATTGAGTTGGTCACAAGGATTTCAGGGGCATAAACATGGCCACTGGAAATCAGAATGGATTAGAAAAAGAAAGGCCACAGAATGGAATGCACATTTCATGAGTTGCCCAGTCCTGTTGGCAAGTGACTAGATGGAGGTGTTTCTCTCATGCCTTTGTTGACCCTAAAAAATGAAATAGCCAGTTGTTTACTAGCAAAATTACTTTATTTGGGAACTAGAGGCCCAGTGCACAAAATTCGTGAGGGGGGGGGCGGTCAGGGGGTGTCCTCCTCAGCCCTGCCTGCACCCTCTCTAATCTGGGACCCCTAGAGGAATGTCTGACTGCCGGATCGGATCTAAACCGGCAGTAGGACATCCCTCTCACAATTCTGGACCACTGGCTCCTAATCGCTCACTTTCCTGCCTGCCTGATCACCCTCACTGCCTCTG
>NW_005358649.1:3341571-3368573 GCF_000412655.1 Myotis brandtii
GGGGGGGAGGTCCCCTCAGCCCAGCCTGCACCCTCTCCAATACAGGACCCCTCGGGGGATGTACGACTGCCGGTTTATTGGGCCTAAACTGGCAGTCGGACATCCCTCTCACAATCTGGGACTGATGGCTCCTAAATGCTCACCTGCCTATCTGCCTGATTGCCCCTTACTGCCCCCCTGCCAGCCTGATCACTCCTAACTGCTTCTGCCTACCGACCTGATCGCCCCTAATTGCCCCCCCTGCTGGTCTGGTTGCCCCCCACAGCCTGCTGTTCAGTCGTTTGGTTGTCATTCACTAACCCCCCTGCTGGCCTTGTCACCCCACGCAGCCTGCTTGTTCAGTCGTTTGGTCGTCCCTCACTAACCCCCCTGCCAGCCTAGTCGTAGGCAGCCATCTTGTGAGGTTGTGAGGGTTAATTTGCATATTACCTCTTTATTATATAGGATAGCAGAGAATTGCAATTTAGGACAAGCAAACTATGACAAAGCTGTAGGCAACTTTGGAGAACAAAGGAGAGGAGCACTCTTGCATAGAGAAAAGGGAGGAGTTGGAAAGGGCTATTGTGAACAAAATGTCCATGGGAGGAAACCTGAAGTTCAAAGTGTAGTGGCTTCTCATTGGCTGAATCATGACAGTTTCTCATTGGCTGGGTCTGTTGCTAGGCAAGGAGAAAATCTTCCTTCCTTCTGCTGGAATAGTAAAGCAAGTTTCTTCTTGTCAAGAGATATAAGGGTAAGCTTCTTCCTTTTGGAATCTGTAACGTGTAGGCGAGTGGTAGTGAGTGAGAGCTCCCTCTGCAGGACTATTTGACTCCATTTTAAATTATGTTTCCTTGTTCATTTTCACACCTGGTTGGCAGAAAGCAATGGCTCAAATCCAACCCAAATTAAATTAGAGTCTCCACAGTGGGGCTCAAGCAGGGGTATATTCCAAAGCTTCTGGGAGATTTCAGTGGGTATCCAACTGAGAAGCACTGGCATAAGGAAATCAGGGCCTCCGTTCTTTTATGGAGTTACCCAGAGGTCACTGCAGAGGCCTGCCAAACAGATACCAGACAGAGGGAGGGAGGGAGGAATGGTGAGTGGGTGGATAGCACCAACAGGAAAATGTTAGGTCGCTCATCTCCTGTCACACCTGGTCTACCCTGACCTCGGGGAGCCTTAGAGCTTTAGGCAAGCCAGGATAGACGATGGGAAAGGTCATGGGTGCTGGGAGAAGGGGAACTTCAATTTCAGCTGTCTGGAGGGAATCCACATTTAGGGTTCTTAGTCTAGCTCAGTGATGGTGAACCTATGACACGCGTGTCAGAGGTGACACGCGAACTCATTTTTTTGGTTGATTTTTCTTTGTTAAATGGCATTTAAATATATAAAATAAATATCAAAAGTATAAGTCTTTGTTTTACTATGGTTGCAAATATCAAAAAATTTCTACATGTGACACGGCACCAGAGTTAAGTTAGGGTTTTTCAAAATGCTGACACTCCGAGCTCAAAAGGTTCGCCATCACTGGTCTAGCTATTGTCCCAAGCAACAAAGTCCCCCAGTCAAACCAGCCCACAAAACCAGAGCATAACCACCAGGCAACAGTGTAGTCACACACTCAGTGCCTCCGGGCATGCTGTTCCTCCATTGGAGAGTGCTCTCTGAAGGGCTTTCCCCAGCAAAGCATCCGTTTTTCTTCTGCTGCCAATAAAAATCCCCAGCACTGTTCTTTCTCCTTCGCTTCCTTCGATTGCTTCTGACAGAGTTTGCCAGTTAGCTGAGGTCAGGATTTCCTTTTTACAAACAACCTGCTTTCAGTCAGTGGGGCCAAAGGTTTCCTAAATTACAAACCCTTTCATTTCTTCGGCTACAAGTTCTCCTGTCAGTTTGTATCATGGCACAGAATGGAAAGAAATGGAAACATGCTGAGAGACACCGAAAGAAAGGAGAACTTTTACTAAATTTCTCCTTCGGGCTGTCAAAAAACTATCCTGAGCGGGTGGACAGGACTGTTCCGGCTGCAGCTTTTGTGGCTGCGTATAGGGTGGGCACATTTTGGAGGCTGGAAAGAAATTTCTTCCAGGTCTGTAGTAAATGAACGTACAATACCCATGGCATTGTCTCTGCATTCTGTTGAATCAGTGGCCTCCTTTATATCCATTGGAATTGGGAAACACCCATGTCATATTCAGATGTTTTGAAAAGCAGACTTAAAAAGTTGTTGCAAAATGTAGGTGTGTCTGACATTTGTAAATGCTGATTGGAAGATAAATTTTAAACCAAGCTCTGGAAGGATGACAGAATTGAAAAAGCAGTCAGGCATCACTGGGCATCTGTGCTAACGGTGGACAGGATGCCAAATACCTTGGTGTGTGGTGACAGAGCAGGGGCCACCCCAGCTTCTCTGACCTGAGCGCTCAGTGATTCAGTTGGGGTCTTGACTCGAACTTATTTGGTGTGACCTCTTGGGCAAAGCATTTAACCCGAGTTTTGTAATGTGTAAAATGAAAGGGGCTCAACTAGACAGTACTCAGACCTAACATTTGAAGTCAATCTCAGTGTAGAAAGGTGTCAGACTGGGTGCTGATGCAGGAGCCTGTTCCTAGCCTCTTCTTTCTCTTTCTTCCATCAAGGTGGGGTGGGGCATCACGCTCATGTATAATGAAAGCATGTGTAATACAAACTCATGTGTAATACAAGCTCATGCATAACTTCATTGAGCCTGAAGTCAGGACAGACAGTTACAGTGCTTGCCCCGTGGCTGGCAAGCCCCTCGGCCCGCACTGTGTGCTCCAGTCCCACGTCCCATGGTGTCTTTCTCGTCTTCCCTGCTCCACTCCTTCCCACTCCAAGCCTCTCTCATGCTCTCCCCACCTCTTGCTCTGCTAAAGCCGACTTCAGCCTCAGGTCTCAGCTCGGGCACCAGCTCTTCAGGGAAGCATTTTTCCTGCCTGCCCCATTGGTGATGCTCATTTAAGCTTGTTTTATCGCTGTAATTAATTCTTTGTTATTTGCCACTGCCCCTATCCTTGAGGTCTTGAACTAGACTCTTTTGTATCTTGTTTCCTGGGCTAGGACAGAACAATGCAGTGAGCTTATAAGTAGCCTGTGCAGTCAAGGAGCTGGGTCTTTAATTGGGGAGAAAAAATGTATGTGAATACTTAGCCAGCACAATAATAGGCAATATTCACTAATATGCCAAGCAGAGTCCCAAGCACGGTATACGTATTAACTTAGTCATAATAATGCCCTAATGTAGATATTGTTATGCCCGTTTTACAAACAAGGAAATGAGGGCACAGAAGTTAAGTAACTTGGTTAGCTAAGTCAGGGAAGCTGGGATCAGAACCCAGTCAGTCTGCCTGCAGAGGCCAGGCTCTTAACCACTAGGCCACACTATCGATCTCACAGTGGTAGTGAGAGTCCTTCCTTTGGCGGTGTCCACATTCTTCTAGTGTCTCACCTCTTCCCGCCTCCCCCCTCCCCAATCCAACCCATTAGCAAGTCCTGTCATCGCTGTCACTCAAAATAAGCCCAGATTTTCATTTCCCCATCCTAATCTGAACCTGGCCATTGCTCGCCTGGGCTGATAGCTCGTTTTCCCCACCTCTCTTGCCCTCTATAGCCCCTTGTTTACCCAACAGCCCTGAGAAAACTCCTCAGTGGCCTCCCATTCCCTTTGGAATAACACCCAAAGCCGTAGTGTGACCTCAGGGTTTCCCCAGTCTCCATTCCTTTCCCAAGTCACCTCTTCTTGTCACATGGGCATGAGTTTTACTCCCAGCGCACACTAAATGAAAGTATTTTCCCCTGAGGACCTTTGCCTATATGCTCTGCCCCTGAACTTAACATGTCGCCTACTTCTTAGCATTTTGTCTCAGTTCAAACATCTGGTCTCTGTTCATCGTTTCCAAGGAAGCTTATGCACTGTCACTTACCCATATCCCTTGTTTTAATTTTCCATAAGGAGCGTTTCCTAGTGAATGTGTCTTATTCATTAAATCATTTCTTGTGTGTTCCCACCTGCTCCAATGTCAACACCATCCTCAGGATCAGGGACCGGCTACCTTCAGCTCCTAGGACAATGCCCTCGTGGTGGGGACCCCGTGAGTCTTTATTGAAAGGAATCATAGGACTTGCCTATAAGACTCTAGATGTGGGTGGGAGAAGTTCAAGAGAAGGAACTCACACGGTGCGCCATGATGGAAAAGAATGCTCTGCAAGGGGGAGGGCACTGGAGCTTGACCTGGTTTGGGTAGTTTGAGGGTGGAGAGTCATTGCTGGCAATGGGGAGTGCTCTAAGCCTGCAGTCACCAACCAGTGGACTGCTGTTCTAAGCAGAGATAAGGCTTATGGGTTGTTTGGTCTATTAAAGGGCCCAGTTAATGTGCATTGAAGGTTTGCTCAGAATAATAATGTGAGAGAATGTCAGGAAAAAAAGTAGACTGTATTTGGCAACTCTAGAATGTCAGGTAGAGAAATCGGGGCTCTAATCTATGCTCAAAAGGGAGCCTAAACATTTTGGCCAGGAGATAGCGTGCTTTAGAAAATTCATCTTTTGAGGGTATGTCCTCCATTTTGTCCATATCCATACTTTCTTCACCCAATACCTAAACATCCCTCCACTGCCTGCCCTTGCCTCTTTAAAGACTTTCTCCAAGTATTTTTCATCTTCAGGAGTTCTGAGCATGCTCAGACCCTTCATCACGCCTCCCTCTTGTCCTGCTGCATGCGTGTGAAAAATGTACATCGTGGGCCTGGTAAATGGCTCAGATAACTGCATGTTGGATTTTCACGTGTTTGCATGTTGTGTGTCTAAGATGAAATCCCAGGAGGAAGCAAGTTGTGCTGGTTTATAGCTCTCTGTCCATGAGTAACCTGGCCAACTTTTAGAAGTATATCTTGTGGGCATTCTTTTTGATAAAACTGCTTTATATTGCTGTCCCTCCGGTGCGTAAGTGGCTACATCTATGCTCTATCATTCAAGATCTTTAATGTTGAATTCTGTTCTGTGGTAGATACATTTTGAGCGAGGGTCTGGCTTATAGACTTTTGGAGGAAGGAAAGAGCTTTTCCATTCATCTGTTCTTACGGTGAACAAAGAACCAGCTGTGACCCTTCCAGATTAGTCTCCTCAGGGACTGATGAAGCCGTTACTAGAATTGCTTCATACAACTTCTTTTGTCGGACTATGAGCATTGCAATGCAACCAGGTCCTGCTATTTCTTGTAACCAGGAGATAAAGAAGAAAATACTGACAATCAAGGAGCTTACAGTACTTCACAAATCAATTTTATTAATTTAAACACAAAATTAATGAAGAAGAATTCTGTACACAACTGTGGACACAACACACCTTTATACAATAAGGCCAAGATAAACTTTGTCTTTTCAATCTGCGGAGTACAAAAACATAAAATGAAAAGATTAAAAATTGTCAAATTCTGTTTGCTCCAAGCAAAAAACAAACAAAAAACAACCCCAAACAATTATTAAATAATTTGGAGAATTTTCAACTGACTAATTCTAGCAGCAACATGAAGAAAGGGATAGGGTAGCTCTTTAGATACTTTGGGTCTTAGCTGGTGTTTACCCAACCCAATATAATATTAAAGGAAATTCATCCAAAAAGTAATTTCATGACAATAGAAGGCTTTATAGATAAGAGGAACTAGTGCTCAAAGTAATCCCTTTTGGAGAAACATTTTGTATGGTACAACAAAGATGACAATGTTTATTTCCCAGATTTGTCATGTAATATGTAAGACAGGTGAAGAGAAATATTATTTCTTGGTGATGATGACTGCCACGTCCACTGCCAGCAATGAACTTTCCTGGGAGGGTGGGTGGAGAGTAGGAAAGCAGAGGGAACATGAATGTAGAGAGTAATGCAAAGTTTTGCTAATTTCCAGATGTGTGGTGATGTCCTCCTTTATCTAAACAAGGAAATGCAGACATGATCATCTAAGCACATGAAAACTTTGCTAGTCTCCAGTTCATGAACCGTTTCATTAATAAAATATATCTATCATCCACATATTTTATGTGGGAAGAAGCATTTGAATAATCATTTTTTTTCTGAGTACTTACATATAATACATTAGTCTTTGAAAATGAAAAAGTGAGGTTCTAAGAGGATTTTTTATTCAAATGATTAAAGACACTGCTGTATTATTTTACCAAGGCCTTCCTCACAGCACACACAAAACAATGAACTGATTGGGGGAGGGGAGATTTGGAAAATGAAATCCTATTGACACTTGACATCCATGCTTTTGGTCTTGACAACATTATCTAAAAAAACAAACAAAAACCTATTATCTACATATTTATACCCAGTACACTTCGCTAAGGCCCTGCACACGAATCTGTGCATGTACTGCCTCATACTTCTATCAAGGCATTGCTGCCTTTCAATATTTTCTAAACAATATGTAAAAGAATCATCCATTATTACAAATTTACACCAAAAATTCTTTCTGTACATGATTGTCTCAGTGATGTACATATTATACGTTTAAATTAGACATACTTTAAACTACTTTGCAATGTGCTAAAATTCAAAGTCCTTGCTGTGTCATGAGGCCAAGGCCTTTAATTGCTTATTTCTTAGGCTACTCATAGTCTCTTCAATTATTGGATGCCCACAAAGTCTGTTCGAGGGAACTGAATGGTACTCGGATTATACCTCAATAAAGCTGTTTTTTAAAAAGTCTGTTCATAAATAAGTAGAGGTGTGCAGATTACCCTGGGTATGAGACACCGAAAAGTAAACCTTCTTTGTAAGAACATCCCCCACTGGTGTTCAGGAAACATTTCCGTCTTCATTGTGCAATCAAGTTGCCGTATTGGAGAAGCTGTTTATGTCACATTGAAGATGCTAAAGACTCAGGCATCTGCAGGTCCTTTCTTCACAGGTTTGAACCATGTAGTTAACCATGTAGTTAATGTGGCGAAGACACGTTACATTGTACTAGAACATTCTCATGGCTTCTTTTCATTGGATTCACAGTACTCGAGGCAACAGCTGTTTGAAGAAATAGACGTGCGTGGGCCTTCATTTACCACGAGGGCAGAGGTGAAGGCCGACAGCAGCTGGGCGTCACCACGCTGAAATCGGTAAGTTCGCTAGTCTGGCACCGACAGGGACTCAGGCCTGCTGGGTTCGTTCATTCCTGGTCACAGGGCAGTTACGCGGTTTCAAAGTGCTATGTGGTGGTTACAGGTACTCCAGTTCCAAGGCGTGGTGGAGGGCCATGAGGTCCGAGTGGCTGGAGATCCTCCAGAAGGGCATGGCGTGCTGGGGAAGGGCAGACACGGGTGAGGACAGACCAGGCTCCCAGCCCCAGCCCCAGCCCCAGCCCTGAAACCTGCCTTTGCAGTCCACTCCAGTGCTCCTCCCCCCGCACTGCCAGCTAAGATCTTAACATCACAGCTGCTTAAGCCAAAAATCCAAACTGAATGCTCCCCTAAGAACACTGGGCTGCATTTTAAAATGTGAGATTTCTTGAGTAGATCTACACCGTGACTTGAACGCAAATTTCAAACGTAGATAAAACAGTAGCTATGACTGAAACTTTGTCAAAAACCATTGCCTTGGGAAATATGTATTCAGTGGATATTTAATGCTGAAGGTCTAAGAAGTTTTCCTCAGTGGGTAGTATTTTATAAAGCTTCATTTTAGTCATGTAAGAAGCAACTTTTTTTCATTTATTTCTATTAGGCATTCTTTGCTTGACATTAAAATGGTTTTACCACTTGGGAAAACCTTAAAAGAACATTTTTAAAGGTTTGTTTTTTTAAAAAAAATATATTTCATTGATTTTTTTATAGAGAGGAAGGGAGAGGAATAGAGAGTTAGAAACATCTCTTAGACTAGAAAAACAGGCTGTACTATTTTGCATTCATCCATTCATGAATGTTTTGAATTTGCAGGCATGGTGTACCAGTGGTCGGCAAACTGCGGCTCGCGAGCCACATGCAGCTCTTTGGCCCCTTGAGTGTGGCTCTTCCACAAAATACCAACTTCTGCGCATGGGCCAGGAAGTCTCAATCGCACTGTACGTGCGCGCCCGCACGTGGTATTTTGTGGAAGAGCCACACTCAAGGGGCCAAAGAGCCACATGTGGCTCGCGAGCCGCAGTTTGCCGACCACGGGTGTAGACGATGCCCCTGGCCCACCCTATCACAGCCTGTGGGTGAGTAGCAGAAATGTACACTAATCATGAGTGGGCACCTATGTATTATAATAGGAGTAGGAGGGGCCAAGCCCCTTTGCCAGGGGAACTGGGAAACACCTGATAAGAGGAGGTAACAGCTGAGCAAGGTCTGAAATGACAACCACTAAGAAGAGTTTTTTAATGGCTGTTTGTATTGGGGGGTAGAGGATAAAGGAGAAATTCACTATTAGGATACTGGCTGTGGGAGAGAGAAATATATGGTTAGTGACATGATTGGCTGCAGGAGCCAAATGACGCAAGGCCTCCTGAACCAAGGAGTTGATTAATGATAATGATAGTTACAATTTATTGAGTATGGTGTCAGGCATGGTCCTAGCACTGGTCACAGACTCTCCCATGTAAGCCTCTCTATTATCACTACTTTACTGATGAAAAACGGAGGCTTAAGGAAGGAACAGAGAGGAGACGTGAATAGCAGCTGGTAAGGAGTGAACCCAAGTTTCATACAAGGTCTGGTCCGCACCTGAGGCCTACATGCTGTAATGCCTCCTAACTATTCTGTGGCCTTTATATTCAGCAGTAAAAACACACACACTCCTTCCCATGCTCTGTTTGGTAAGGGACACTGAAAAATCTGGATTGGGTTTGAAAAATGTTGACTCAAAACTTTCCTTATTTTTCTCTTATTAGAATAGAAATCCATGCATATTGCAAAATATTTGTAAAATGTAGAACTATACAAAGAAAATCACTTCTAATCCTACTACCCAGATAACCTTCATCAATGTACCCACTCATATTTGAAATAGTGCAGATGCAGTAGTACAGGCATACCTCGTTTAATTGCACTTCACAGATGTTGCATGTTTCACAAGTTGAAGACAAGATACTAACTTTATTGCAGTGGTCTGGATCTGAATGTGCAATATCTCCGAGGTATGCCTGTGGGTACCATTCAGCATCCTGTTCATTTTACTACCTAAGCCCATTTCTGATACATCACTTTTAAGGATAATCATTCACTCATTATTGAAAAAAAAACTACAAGTATTCAAATGTACACAGTGTTCTTTTAAATTTAACCATCTACTTAGTATCTATTTTAATATTCCTTTTTAGTTAATAATTAACTTGTTTTTCTTAATTTTTGTATAATTTGTCAGAGATTCCCTGCGCAGCTGAATAATGGGAGTTATAGAGTAGTTCTATTGCTCTTATGCCCCAGGATGTAACAGAGGCTGCTAAAGGTGCTTCAGAGAGCCATCCAGAAATGTTCAGGGCAACTGTCTTTATAAATACATATAAAAGTACTTGTGGAATGCTTTTTTTTCCAGAGCATGTTCAGTAAATTATTTTTGCATGCCAATTATCTGAAGTTAGACTTGTTCCTCACAGACAACAATACAAACTAGAAAGCTATTGGTGCTCTCAGAAGCATGTCATGCAGAACACAATGATTGGCAAAGAAATTGAAAAGGAAACTGAAAAAAATACCCGGCTAATTTTTGGTACATGGTTAATGTATAAATTGAGCATTTAATTCCATAGTAAACAAAGGACCTGGACAATGGCTATGTGTTTTTTCTTTATGGGTTGAGGAGGTAATGTCAGCCTTGAGCACATTTAATTTAAACTGTTTTACTTTTAGACCATATTAAAAACATGTTATGGAAGGAAGGTGAGATTATCTGCAAAGATCCCTGCATTGCCTTGTTTAAAGCCATCAGGACTTCAATGACAGTAGTCTTCCTATGTAGAGCATGTCAAGCAGCACCCTGAAACATGTTCAAATGATGCAATATGCCTGTGGTATGTTACAGACAACTCATCACAGTGCAGTAGTAACAGGGTCATTCGAGCAAAAGTGTAAAAGTTTCTACAACAATAAGTGGCAAACCTTAGGTGTATGTGAAAGAGAACAGGCCGTCTCTGGGGACACTCCCAATGTGAGGACAGCAGCTCCATTATCAGCAGTGCTGCATAACATGATAGGTAATGATCTCAGCTATAATCAGGTGTTCCACTCTCTCTAAAATATGTACACTTACTATAACGGGACTGATAAGAAGATGACTGATCTCAGGGGCTCAAACTCATGTTATTTTCCCTAACTAGGCACATACTGATGTGAAGATTTTATGGATCTAAAGGAGATTCCCAGGACAAGGAAGTCCAAGGTAAATAATTTTTTTCTGTACTAGTGTTTAGCCTGGAACAAATATTTCTTATATAAAGTCAGATATAGTGCCATGGTGGGAGAAGGAGGTGCTAGAACAGCGGTTCTCAACCTGTGGGTCACGACCATTGGAAAACACATATAGCACATCAGATATTTACATTACGATTCATAACAGTAGCAAAATTACAGTTATGAAGTAGCAACAAAAATAATTTTATGGTTGGGGGTCACCACAACATGAGGAACTGTATTAAAGGGTCGCGGCATTAGGAAGGTTGAGAACCACTGTGCTAGAATGAGGAGATGATACCATACTCTCAAATCTGACTTTAGTCATGTGACTTTGAATTATGACATAGTTTCCTTGGAAGTTGTCTATTTATCTGTAAAATGAGGGTTTAGGAAAAATGACTCGGGGTTGTTTCTAGGTTTAATAAAGTCTATGACCTATATAAGTACTATAGCTACAGAAGATGTTTAATATATAATATGTACATGATATATGCCCTCATTGACAAGAACCAGCAGGCAAGCCATATCTACTAAAACTATTTCATTATAATGTAAGGTAGTGTAGGATTAAGGGTCAAAATGATCTAGCCAGAGCAATCAGGCAAGAAATAAAAGGCATCAGAATTGGAAAAGAAGTAAAACTGTCTATTTTTAATGACATAAATTTATAGAGCATTTAGAAAATCCTAAGGACTCCACTAAAAACCTATTAGATCTAATCAATAAATTCAGTAAAGTTGCAGGATACAAACATGCTAGCATTTATACATACTAATAACAAATTATTTGAAGAAATAAAGAAAATGATCCCATTTAGTGTCAAAAACAATAAAATACTAATTTAACCAAGGAGGTGAAAGATCTCCACACTGAAAACATTGAAATATTGATAAAAGAAATAAAAGACACAAATAAATGGAAAGGTATCCTGTGTTCATGGATTGAAATAATTAATATTGTTAAAATGTTGATACTACCAAAATTCATCTGCAATACCAACCAAGATTCCAACGGCATTTTATAGACATAGAAAAAAAATTCTAAAATTTATATGGAACCACAAAAGATCTGAATGGCCAAAGTAAATCTGAGAAAACAAAATGGGAGGCATCACTCCCTGATTATAAAAATATTATGGTACTGGCATAAAAAAAACCCACATAGACCAATGAAATAGAATAGAGAATCCAGAAATAAACCCATGCATATATGATCAACTAATATTTGACCAGCAAGCCAAGAATACTAAATGGAGAAAAGACAGTATCTTCAGTAAATGATGCTGGGAAAATTGGCATTTTGCATGCAAAAGAATGAAACTAGACTCCCATCTTGCATCACTGACAAAAAATAACTTGAAATGGATCAAAGACTTAACTGTAAGACTAGAAACCATAAATCTAGAAGAAACCATTTCTGTTAAAAGGTTGACATTCAACATATTTAACGAACTCATACAATTCAATAATCCAATTAACAAATGGGCAGAGGACCTAATAGACATTTTTCCAAATAAGACATACATATGGCCAACCAGGTGCATGAAAAGGTGTTAACATCACTATTCACCAAGGAAATGCAAATCAAAACCACAATTGGCTGTTACCTCATGCCTGTTAGAACAACTATCATCAAAAAGACAAGGAATAACAAGTGCTTGTGAGGATGTAGAGAATAAAAACCCTGTGCACTCTTGGTGGAAATATAAGTTGGTATAGCCATAATGGAAAACAGTCTGGAGGTTCCTCAAAAGGCTAAAAATAGAACTAGCACATGATCCAGCAATTCCACCTCTGGGTATATATCCAAAGGAAATAAAAACACTATGTTAAAGATATATTTGCACCCTCACATTCTTAGCAGCATTATTTACAATAGCCAAAACATGGAAACAACCTAAGAGTCTACTGATGGATGAATGGATAAGGAAGATGTGGTATGCATATTCAATAAAATATTATCCAGCCATAATAATGAAGGAAATCCTGCTATTTTTGATAATATAGACATTGAGGACATTATGCTAGACACAATATTGGTTCTCTGACTTATTTTATCTCATTTATGCATGGAATCTTACAAAAACAAAAAATAAAAAACACTCCCCACCCCAAACTCAGAGAAAAAGAGATCAAATTTATGGTTACCAGAGGGGAGTTGGATAAAGGTGGTCAAACGATACCAATTTCCAGTTATAAGGTATTTAAGTACTCAGGTTGTAATGTACAACATGGTGACTATAGTTAACACTGCTGTACGGTAGATTTGAAAGTTACAAGAGTAGATTCCTCAGAGTTCTCATCACAAGGAAAAAAAATCTTTTAAAAAATATATGTGTGGTAATGGATTTTAACAAACTTATGGTAATTTCATAATATGTTTATCAAGTAATTATGCTGTTCACCTTAAATTTATACTGTGCTATATGTCAATTATATTTCAACAAAACAAAAAAGTAAAATAATAGACTCAGAGAGAGGAGAACTCAGTTGTAAGCTGGAAAGGGTAAGTTGGGTCTACATTGAATTTGAAGAACGGGCTAAGTTGGTTAAGGAAATGGTGTGTTCATGATAAAGACTAATAAATATTTTTCCAGGTAGAAGTACTTGGAATATCTAGCTGGGAAGGGTGGCTGGCTGCCAGGAGAGAAACTAGGCAGAAGGACAGTGGCAATGGATAGAAGATACAGTGAAGAGAGAATTCACATGACAGGAATGAGGTAGAGAGCACTGGAAAATATCTGAGTGGGTGAACTGGTTTGGGAATGCATTTGCTGGTATTCAGCTGGGATGGCATGGGATACCTAAATGCCACTAAGTATCTAGGGTCCTGGAACTAAAAACAGAGCTGATCACAAATCTCAATAGAAATGACAGCTGAAACTGTGATGTGTATACAAAGTAGAACATGTTTTGGGGTCATTAAAACAAAAATATTTCCTGAACAATGGGAAAAGAGTGACACATCCTTCCTGCTCCTCTTGCTTACACATTCCCAAATTCCCTTATGCCACCTTTCCTCTTCACCTGGTATTTTGCATTTATCCCTGCTGGTTATATGTAAAACCAACAACACAAAAACCTGGGTGCACGGACACTCGCATGTAATTGAATTTTGCTGAATTAAACTTAAGTACACATGCTCTTTGGCCCAAGTATTGGAATTTATCTCATAGAGACACTTGCCCATGAACAAACTAAATGAAAACTGTTCACTATAGAACTGTTTATAGAAGTTAATGCTGGAAACCACCTAAATGCTCAGCCACAGGGGACTCAAATTATAGCACATCCACACAATGGAATAGTGGCGCAGCAAATTTGAGAGTTAGAGATGCAGAACTCCAGATATTAATAGGGAATGACTGCCAGTATATATTATGTGAAAAAAGGTGTATACTTACCATTTGTATTACAAAAGAAACATATCTGTGCTTTCATCTAAGAT
Source organism: Myotis brandtii (assembly GCF_000412655.1). Lineage (NCBI taxonomy): Eukaryota > Metazoa > Chordata > Mammalia > Chiroptera > Vespertilionidae > Myotis > Myotis brandtii. The sequence goes on from NW_005358649.1 coordinate 3,355,375, forward strand.
CAGAAACAAGACAAAGATACTCACCCTTGCTACTTTTATTCAAGATAGTATTGGAAGTCTTAACCTTAGCAATCCAAGAAGAAAAAGAAAGAAAAGGCATCCAAATTGGAAAGAGGAAGTAAAAATTGTTGATGACAATATTGAAAACCCTAAAGACTCCAAAAAATACTGTTAGAACAAATAAATGAATTCAGTGAATTTATGGGATACAGAAATCTGTTGTATTTCTATACATTAAGAATGAACTACTGAGAAAATAATTCCATTTACAATTACATCAAAAAAGTACCTAAGAATACATTTAACCAAGGAAATGAAAGACCTGTACTCTGAAAACTATAAGACATTGATGAAAGTGTAGATGATACATATATAAAATGGAAGAAAATCTTGTACTCACGGATTGGAAGAATTAATATCATTAAAATGTCCATACCACCAAAAGCAATCTACAGATTCAATGCAATCTCTCTCAAAATACCAATAGTGGCAATGGAGTTGGGACAATGGATAGAAGTGGGTAAATGACTTCATATTTTTTTCAGATGCAATGCAATCCCTCTCAAAATACCAATAGTATTTTTTTTTTCACAGAACTAGAACAAGTAACCTTGAAATTTATGTGGAACCACAGAAGACCCCAAATAGTTAAAACAGTCTTGAAAAAGAACATCAGAGGCATCCTGGTTTCAAACTATACCCCAGAGCTCTAATAATCCAAACACTATGGTATTGGTGCAAAAACAGATACACAAATCAAAGGAACAGAATAGAGCCCAGAAATAAACCCATGCTTATAAGGTCAATTAATCTACAACAGAGGAAGCAAGGACATACAATGAAGAAAAGACATCTCTTCAATAAATGTCATTGGGAAAACTAGACAGCTACATGCAAAAAAAAAAAAAAGCAACTGGACCACTTTCTTACCCCACATACAAAAATAAAAAATAAACTCAAAATGGATTTGAGTGTTGTTAGACTAGAAACTATAATACTCTTAGGAAAAAAAATACTAAAGAGCTTAAGCACAGTTAAGGAAACCATTAACAAAACAAAATGACAACCCACTGAATGGGAGATTTAAAAATAATATATCTGATAAGAAGTTAATATCTAAATTATTTAAAGAACTTATATAACTCAACGTCAAAAAACAAACAATCTGATTAAAAAATGGATAGAGGACCTGAATACACATTTTCCATATAAGACATACAGATGGCCAACAGACACATGAAAAGATGCTCAATGTCACTCATCATCAGGGAAATGCAAATCAAAACCAAATGAGGTATCACTTCAGATTGGCTATTATAAAAAAGACAACAAATACCCAAGTTACAAGTGTTAGTGAGAATGTGGAAAAAACTCTGTGCATTGCTGGTGGGATAGCTATCCACTATGGGAAACAGTATGATGGTTCCTCAAAAAGAACATGTGACCCAGCAATTCCACTGCTGGTTACCTACCCACAGAAAATGAAAAAGCAATCTACAGATTCACTGCAATCCCTCTCAAAATACCAATAGTGGCAAAAATCTGTACACCTTACCTTCACACTAATTTGGAAGATATTTGCATTCCTATGTTCATTGTAGCATTATTCATAATAGCCAAAATATGGAAGGAACCTAAGTGTTTATTAATAGACAAGTGGATAGAGAAAATGTGGTGTACACTGGGGAATGTTAGTCATAAAAATGAAAAAGAATGAAATTTTGCCATTTGCATCAACATAAATGGACCTAGAGCAGTGGTCGGCAAACTGCGGCTCGCGAGCCACATGCGGCTCTTTGGCCCCTTGAGTGTGGCTCTTCCACAAAATACCGACTTCTGCGCATGGACCACAAAGTTTCAATTGCATTGTACATGCGCGCCCGCACATGGTATTTTGTATTACGTTAAATGAAATCAAAGGACAAGTACTGTATGATGTCACTTATGTGTGAAATCTAAAATACCAAAACAAATGAATAAACAAAGCAAAATGGAAACCCAGTCCTAGATACAGAGAATAAACTGATAGTTTCCAGAGGGGATGGGGATGAGAAGATGGGTGAAAAAACAGAAGGGTAATAAGAGATATAAACTTCCAGTTATAAATAAGTCATGTGGATGTAATGTACAGCAAAGGGAATATAGTCAATATTATTGCAATAAATTTGTACAGTAACAGATACTAGATTTATCACTATGATTATAAGGTATGGACATGTTGAATCACTATGTCATACACCTGAAACTCATGCAATATGTCAATTATACTTTAATAAATAAAAAGTCACTGCATTAAAAAAAATACCTGGCATATTGTATGTGCTCATTAAGTACTAGTGGATGAATGGCTTTAGAATAATAAATTCATATACTCAGTGTTAGTAAGCCCTGTTTCATTGAAATAAAACTAGAAGCAGAAATTTGCATTAAAAATGTTATAGTTTTCACAAAAGCAGCTCTATCTTTCTCCTGAATAAGCTTAGGATCAAGCATTAGTTTCTCAGCTTCATCTTGGATTTCAGCAAGTTTGATAGTGTACATTTGAAATGGACACCTTTTGATGAAGCCTTCATCATTAGGCAGAATAATGGTTGCTTGCCATTTTCCTCCTGGTTTTGTTCACAAGAGATTTATTTTAAGTAGTTCTCCGATTAGTAAAATAAATGTAGTTGTGTTGTTATAAAACAAGGCCACTTTTACTCTAGGAATGCAAACTGCTTTCATTGTGCAGGAGACTATTACATTTTGATCTTTTTAAAAATCATACATATGCCTAATTATTTTCACTCGAGGTATGTTGTATTAGGGAAACAAACAAAATATGGTAAAAAAAGAAATCCTGGCAGATTTTGACAATAAAGGACACATGTCAAAGAAAGATATCCACAGGTAGATAGCTCCTCACATGCTCTCTGCACTGTCTTTTAAGAGGTGCTCCCAGAAATGCCTGCAAGAGATTTCTGTAGAATAATGTTGCTCTTTTAAATAAACAAAGGTATTTCTAACCTTTTTCTCTCTGAAGGTGTGCTTTCTGATGGTAAAAATGATAGAATTAGATGAAATTGCTGATGAAAGCCCGGGAACTCATTTGGCAAATAGAACAAAGATGACAGAGCACAGACTTCAATAATCCATAACAAACAGGCAACTGGCCACTACTGACTGGTCTTCATTTCTGGGCTTTAAAAAAGTAACTAGATACCTCGAGCAGAAGAACATTATTTAGGGAGATGAAAGGCATCTTACAGGGGGAAAGAGTGTTGTACAGATTTTCAAGAGGATATAGGAAGCTAAGAGAGACAAGCTAAATGGTTAAAATCAATTCAGAAGAAATGCAAAATCGTTTGATTTTGCAAAAACATTTTAGTGCACAAATGTGCGGAACTTCACTGATTCACTTGATTTTAATTAATCTAAAATGCTCATGAACTAAATTATATATCAGAATGATTTTAAAATTTTTAGTCATAAATGTAACATTGGGGGAGAGTGCTAAATTGTTCTACCTCTGAAAAAGAATGAAACAAACATTACACACTTTAATAGAGGCATGGAAGAGAGATTAACCAAAGAACATATATGCATAACCCATGAACACAGACAACAGTGTGGGGTGTAGGTTGGATGGGGGGAACCATCTGAAATACTGTAAACAATAAATAAAAAAAGTAAAATTCTGACATTTAAATGTGAAAAGAAAAAAGCATGAAAATTCCTTTTTGTAAGTGAAATCATACTTAAGCTATGTAAATAAAGTTTATAATTTGAAAGAACTTTGTGCTAAATCTCACAACTAGTATTGGCTTCAAATACCTGTTTGGCCCCTTTCTAACTGTGTGAACTTGGCCAAGTTATTTACCTTCCTGTGCCTTGGTTTTCTCATCTATAAATTGGGTCCTTCGTCATCAAATTATTGTAAGGTTTTAATAAATAATGAATAGGAAGTGCATAAAAGAGGGACTGGGACATAAGGGCTTTACAATTTATAGTAATTATAATTAGTTACCATTATGAGCATTAATCCATCAATAGTCTGGATAACTTTCTTTTAGCTTGAATTTTTATATATATTTGTAAAATGGGATATTGATGAATTTTAGTTACCCACCCCCAAATTAAATAATTCCCAAGTTAAATACTAACTATTCTCTATTTCTGTGCAGAATTCCACTTTAAAGATACTCAATTCTTAGATCTTTGCCTCTTATGCACAAACTTTAAATTTAAATACTAGTTAAACTGAAAAGGGCAGGCAGAATATAAGAAAGAAATGACCAGCTTGTCTCTCTGGATGATAGATTGATAATATCAGAATCTTATGCAAGATTATTAGGAATCTGAACCTTCTGAAAAATCTGTACACTTTACATTCACACATACACAATCTTTTAACCCCTGGCCAGGTTCCCACACTGGGAGGCTTCAGGGTACAAGGAGTTTGTTCGAAATAGATGCTATTGGACTCTTATCACATACACTCATCCCACGGATTCAAAACAGGAAGTTGAAGCGAGGAGTCCTCACTCACAGTAAAAAATTCAAAGAGCATGTTCTTTATAGGCAGCTGCTTCATTCTTCCCGGTATAGGTGTGTGTGTCCCAAATATAAATAATAACAAAAGATAAACAGTGGGAATAATTTGAACTGTTCTTCAAAGAGAGCAAATAACCTTAGACCTATTACTACTTTTCATTCTAACATCAAACCAAGAATTCCTTTACTTGGCACGTTGTGTTCACCCACACCAAGCAGCTAACAAACGCTGCTCAGTGAGGTTTAGGAAGGGACTCACCCACAGAAACCTCCACAGGGCCCAAAGGATTTCACTGGTGTTCCTTGCATTTTAAGTTGTCACTTTCATAAGCATCCTTCTGTCTACCACAAGCTAAAAAGCCACATTTTGGCAACCTTCTCCTGAAATGAAAACTTCTTGGTAAATCTAGACAGAGAAAGACTGGTGTGGATGCTGCTTCAGTTCTAACTGCTCAGAGGTGCTAATCCATTCCATGTCCCTCTGGCCACCAGGAGGTCCTGTCTAGGAATGGCACAGAGATTCCAGAGGCTTTCCCAAGTAGAAGACTTGAGTTTGGATTCCCACCAAACATTCTCTCTAACTCTCCAGGGTTGTATTTGGAGTATTCTAAATTGAGTCTGGGAAAGATTTTCATTTATGGAGACAGCACAAAGGGCTAACAGATGTACCTAAGGACCATGGTGGTTGGCCATTGGTAAAGCTGGGATGTAAGAGCTAGTGTTTAAGTGACAAATACTGCTTAGCATCAAGCTCGGCTAGATCTGAAGAGTGTGGGTTCCCACCAGCACTGATCACACGTGGGGAGCATAAAGTCCTGGGCACATTGCGTATATGTAGGCATAAGTGAAATAATCCATTATTTAAGAGTCAGGATCAGCTTCTATGCTTTCACTGAAATTCAGAGGCACTGAAAGTGAATTAAGTCACCTTCAGACTCTATAAGAAGGCTGATCACCTATCATGCTTAATGAGGCACCTATATTCTGGTGACTTTATGTGCCATTTCTGGTATATACTAGAATACTCCAGAAGAACCAAACTGAAGAACTGAATCCCTTATGGATTTCTATGAGTCAGTGTTTGGGGAGGGAAAGAAAACTGTCCTATTGATTAATCTCATATTTAATGCTTTCCAATTTAAGAAATATTTATAGGGTACGACGGTGCCAAGAATTAGGGAGTTGTAAAATATTTTGAAGACAGTCTCAAACAACAAATCAAGCAAAATAATATTCCTAATTTTCTACAGCTCACACTTTACTGCTAACACAGGCATGTAGGCAAATAATAACAATGCCCACCATTTATTGCACACTTCATATATACCCAGCTCTGTCCCATGGTCTTCACACACCTGAACTAAACTATGCCTTAAACCAGCCCAGTCAGCTAGGTGCCATTCTTATTCCCACTTATAGATGAGGAAAGAGAAAGAAAAGAGTTAAGTAACTTGCTCAAAGTCACGGAACTGGTAAACGACAACTCTATAATTCAAACCCAGACTGTCCGGCTCACGAGTCCAAGCTATTTACAACTTCTCCAGTTATGTTATAAGTGAGTGCCACTGTAACCGAGCTCTTACAAACAAGGAAATTAGAAAAAGTGCTACATGAACTGGATTTTGAAAAAGTAAGTAAGATAATGAGAGTAGAGCATTAGAGAAAATATAATTCCATGCTGAGCAGAGGCAACAGCAGGGAAGAAGTGCTGGGCGTGGCCAAAACTGAGCACACCAATGTGACCGAAAGGTAAGGAGCGACAGTGAAAAAGACTGGCAAGCCAGGTTGTTACTATGGAATGTGGTCTCCTTAAAATACACCAATGAGGAAACTTTGCTAAGTTTTACCCTCGAAGGGATGCAGAGGAATGAAAAGAAGTATGAGGGGCACCTGGGCGTCAAGCTCCCTTCCCCATATCTCAAGAGAGGCAAGGTGGCGACTTCATCATCAAAAGAAGGCCTGGACTCCAGGGCAGCAAATAGTATTGCAAGCCAGCCTGGCCTCCTGGTAGAGCCTTTCTGGAGTGATGTTTGGAAGGTTCTCAGGTTGCATCCAGGCTCAGAGAACAAGATTTTGATCACCTGGCAGTGTCTGCCACGGGTGCAGTGGGGGGCATGCTGGCTGAGCACACCGCACGTGCTAGCTGTGTCCTGGATGACAGCTACAGCACGGAGCCTGCTCTGCTCCCAAACATCACACCTAAGTCTACGTTCTGTGAACACCAACTATCCGTGACCCTTGAGCTTGTGTGCGCCCCTCTTCAGAAAACCCACTTCCTGTTTAATTCTGCACGGCCCCCTTTCAGTGCTGATGGTTCAGAACACATCCATAAGCAGTTTCAGAGAAAGAGAATGTGTGTAAGTGACCCAGTTCTGAGCATTTTGAGGACCAGGAAACATTAATGGCAGAAGGTGCACCCCTGGGAACACTCACCTTCTTTGCTCCTTGTTCCTCTTCCACGCCATCGCCTATGACGACGTACACCACTTTTCTTCCAAACCTCTGAATTATCCTCTCGAAACAGCTTTCCTTTCCTAATGAACAAAAATAAATCACGGAACATGTAAAGGTTGGATAACTCAGTGCTATCGCACTTGCACTTTTTATTGACAACACTTTCTTCTTCATGCCTGTGATTCAACCCTCACCTACTTGTGCAAACTAGAAGGAGCTTTTACATGTCGTGGGGTGACACGTGGAACAGCGCACTAAATTAAAAACTGTAAATTAATTCCCCACGTGGTGTCCCATCCCTTGAAATTGACCATTTCAGTACTCTTTTCCCAAGGACTCGTTGATTGCAAAGCAGGTCCTAGTCCATGGCATACAGCATCCGAGGGGAGAAATACTCTTGCAGAAGTATTTTTTTTTATTCTATAAGCTGAGACTAAGCAAAGGCATGTCATTCTGGCAACACATTTTAAATTGATTGTAAAATTGTTTCATGATCTTTTAAACTCCGAAAATCATGTTTGATCCAAAGGCCATCAATAAGGATGGGAAAAAATGGAGAAATCAAACACTATTGAATTCACCCCTTCATTTTCAGGTGGGATTGTATTTGAATTAAAGACCCTCCCCCCAAAAAAGCCTAACATGTTTGCCTGAAATATTCTCATCAACCTGTTTCTGCAATAAATGTCAGGTCATTTGGGGCACTTCAGGGAGATCATGCTTGCCTTACCCAGACATCTCATGTTCAATACAGCCCCTTCCTAGAGGAGAAGCAGGTAAAGGTAACAGAATCCCTTTATCTATCTATTATCTTTCCCATGTCATGACTTGGTTTGGGCTCCCATGGCGGCTGCACTGTCAGCACACCCGGCTCTTAATGCAGCCATTGTTGCTTCTCAGAGAAGAAGCTGGTGCTCCCAGTCCAGGGCTGCCAATGGGGTCATTTTAATGGACAATGGGGCAGTTTATAGTGTTCCACTGTGAATGGCTGAGCGGGGCCTGCGTCTCTTTCAAATAAGGATCAGATATACACGGGAACAAATTGCTTGTTTGCTTAAACAAATGTCTGCTTTATATTTGCATTTTGCACTAAAATATCTCGTTTGCATCTGGCAGAACAAAAATAGGGCCGGCCTTAGTCAAAGATGTCATTTCAATGCTTCTTTAGTCACCCACTAAACTGTGAAATGTTAAATCACTTTAAGAAACAAATACAAAGTACAATTTTCACTGCAAAAATATACAACCCAAAACTTGGGTTGCAGTGAAACTACCTTTTTCTCCTCAGAGGGAAATGTTATCGGGTTTTTTGTCAAGTGTCCTTCGCATGGAAAACTGAGAAGTAAACCCATTGTTTTCTTAAAGGTGAAGCTGTGGTGAACAAAAAAATTCTCACCTATATGCTGTCTCCTACAGGCTTCGTTGTGAATTTGGGGTCATGCAGACATTTTGCCCAATAAAGATTTAAAAATTGAAACTATTAGAAGTTAATTTGAGTTCCTGTCTGGAGTTTTCATTTTGACCAGTGCATTTGCTGTTACAGGAGACACAAGTCATCTTTGCATATGACTTTGACATTGGCCTACAAGGAAAATGCCTAGGTTTTCTCTGCTGGTCCCCATATTATATCTCACTTCATGGCAAAATTAGCATTAACTATAGAAGTTTAGATCTCTACTTTTCTTATTAAAAATATCATAGAAACTTGGGTTTTGAGATAATTTCTACCACCACAAATTCCTTTCATTCTAATTTTTATTCTGTGCTGTAAAATAAAAAAGTTCCAATATGTCAAACAAAATGCCCATTAAAAATACTTACTTGATTGTTATTATCATTTCCTATCACCTAACATTTTTGAAGTATTTGGAATTAAAGTTCAATGTGCATGACGTAATACATTACTTGCTCTTTCTTCTGGGAAGTAAGGCAATATCCCTCTGTCCCATATGCTTCTTAGGAATCTGTTTTGACTTTCATGTGCTGATAAACCTTTACCTTGGACCCCTCTTTACAAAACACAATATGACTCCTCTGTCTTGATACAGAGAGGATAAACACCTGACTTAATGTAAACTGATGGCTATTCTCATGGAACATGAGAACATATAAAATTTTGGTCATATTGGGCTCTGAGAAATCCTATTCTGTTCCTTTCTTTTCTTAAGAATTTTCCAGCATTCTGTTCTTGGCCCTTTTCAGGAGGCATCAGTTATTCTCCAACTCCAACTATGTATTTCCAATGTCACAGAGCTATGTGAATATCACATAGGCTCTTCAAACTCAACATCGATAAGATCAAACCCTTCTCTTTCCAATAAAATCTGATTCCCCATCAGTTAATAGTGTCACTACTGACTCAGTTACCTAAAAGATACCTCTGTTCAGCCTTCTTTAGAGTAAACAACCATTTATTCATAAAGTTCATTCACAAACACTGAGCACCTACTATGTACTGGACTCTAAAGCTACAATGACGAATGAGACAGACAGACTTAACTATCTGGTGGGGAAGTCGGACTATAAACAAATAACTACACAAGTGATTTTTTAGCCGTAATTTAGTAGTGCTTTGAGGAAGAAGTATGAAAAGTGTAGTCAGAGGACAGACGTACAGGCGTTCCATTTTTGCCCCTTTTTCTTAAGAGCTGAGCAGCCAAAAACCACCTTTTTTCCACCTACCAGGATACTTCCCCCCTTCCCCAGGTCTCACTAAAATAATATTCCTCTCATTAGGGTGACATACAAGGCCACTTCTGACTGGACCCAAGTCTACCTTTGCAGCTTCAGCTTCCCATGAACACTGCACCCTAGTCACACAGGACCACTCACAAGTCCCTCAGAAGGGAAAATGTTTTAATGTCTCTGTCTTTTTGCTCTCACAAGACCATCTGTCTAGACAACTCATACTTACTGTTCTATACCCAGCTCAGATACCAGTTCTTCCCTTTAGCTTTCACTGACACTTGTCCTCTGCCCCCTCCTGGGGGGAAGTGAATGTTTCCTCAATGAAGTACAAGTTCAGGCACTTAGTGGAAGGACCTCCTAGGATGTGGAAAGGTGTCTAGACCTTGGAATCAGAGATCTAGTTTGTCCATTTTCTTTACTAGCTATTAACCTGAACGATTTACGTAAGTCTCCAAGCTTTAGTTTCCTGATTTGTAAAATGCAAAGGCTGTGAAGATTGATTTTAATATGTAAAATGCTTAGTAGAGTTCTGGGCTCTAATAAATACTTGATAAATGCTCATTTACATATTTCTTCATCATATTATAGTTAGTTAGCTGCCTGCTTCCCCTGCTAGATAGTGAATTCTCTAAGAACAAGAGCCATGTCTTCTTTTTATCCCACTTGCATTCTGTCTTGGTTTGTATTTTAAGTTTTACTTTAGTTTTCTTTCTCCAATTATGTTTCGTTTTTTGCAAGAACTTATTTTTTTGTATCCCCATAACAAAAATGGGAACTCAATGGTTCACATGTGTTGAATTAAAATAAAGCAAAAAATAGTTCCAGCAATAATAATTTAAATAAAGCTCTTATTAGAATTGTTTAATTTCTACTTTGTATATTTCTATACTACTATTTGTTTTAGCTTATAAGATTTTTTTATGATGTTGCCTAAAGAAAAATAAGATCATCTAGAATTGATGCTAACTTGGCTGTAGCTAAAATGCGTAGGTCTTAATGTTAGCCAGTAAAGTGAAATTTTATGAATAAAACTACACGGGTTATGATTTATATTTCTCTTCATGTCCAAAACCAATTTTGACAATAAAATTGGTTAAATTATTCTTCTAGTTTTTTTGGCATCTAGCATTCTGGAAAAAAAAAGTCTCATTTAATGCCTTTCATTGTTAAAGCCTGAGAAAGAAGAGTCCATTGTGAAACAAAACAAAAGCAGCTCACCTATTTTAGTTGCACTGTAAATATTTTCTATAGGGAATACAATTCCTAATCCATACAGCAGGACTTTCGCCAATGCTGGGATAAGCTGAGTCGTTGTTACTAAAATATTCACACAGTTTGTCCTATGAGAACAGAAAGAACAAAAAAAGACTTGAAAAATAAATCTCCCAAATGAACAAGTGTTAGCACAGCTCATTTCCCAGCAAAAACACCATGAAGGGGCTTGGGGCGAGCTTACCTGGAGTGAATGAGTGTGAGGGCTTTCAGGGCCAATGTCAGCCAGGAGTCCGTCAGGGCTTCGATCTCGGCCCTCAGCTGCAGCCAGGCCTCCCTCTTGGCTGGACCGAGCAGACCTGTGGATTTAAAAGCACATGAACTACTTCCTTACCAGTGTGTCTGTTCCACATTATAAATCATAAACATGTGATGCTGCTACTACTACCACCCTCAAGCTTTACAGTAGACCAAGTCATTTTTCACATACTAGCATTCATTTGACAAGTATTTAGTATTGTAGGAAACATCTATTGAGTGTACATTCCTAGCACCTCTTCTTCTGGTTATAGAAGTCATCTCTTCTCTTTGGGGAGCCTACTCACACCCATTCCTCTAACCATGTAGTTTGGACAGAGCCAACCCTACCCTCTGGCTCCCAGGGTAGGAGCATGACCATGGCTTGGCCAGGGAAAGTCAATCTTGGAACTTTTGCTGAATCCATTGGGAAAGATATTTCTCCACCCAGAGGAAGCACTGGTTGCATATAAAGCTGGATGTACCAGTGGTCATCATTGCCACCTTCTGGGAGGGACTGACCTAGAATGATTCCTGGAGGAAAAACTAGGCAAGAGATTCCTGATGGCATCGTTTGAGCACCTGGAGTTCGCCATGCTGGAAACCAACACCACCCCGACATTTTCATTATTGGGCCACAACATTCCCTTTTGTGCTAAAGCCATTTTGAACCACAATGAAAAGATCCAAACTAATTCAAGAGCACCTACTGCTCAGAGCATCTACTGGGTAGAAAGAGCTTTTTACAAGCCATCTCAAGTCATCTGGGCAAAGACTGTTAATCCCACCTCATTGGAAGGACAACGAAATGTCACAGAGGTCAAGAAACTTACTCCAGATCACACACCTACTATTAACTCATGGAGCCAGGACTAGACTAGACTTGCCAGGGCAGCTGGCTTTATTTAGTCTAGTATTCCTGTCACTAAGTCACAGTGAAATAATCACAGGTCAGACAAAACTGCTCTTTAAAAAGTTATATCAAAAAATCATGACACAAAAGTGTGTGGTGCTCTGAGAATTTTATCTAGGCTGTCTTAACTAACCCAGCGAGATACTGGTGACTGTCACTTGCCTCCGACATTATTTTTGTAGGTGTTGTAGATCTCTTTTACTCGTCGGTAGCGGAAAGCCAACTTTCTCATCCAGTCTACACCGCCGCGCACGCCGGTCGCCAAGCATAAATTAGCGCTGGTGGCTGCAGCAGGGAAGCCATCTGTTCCAAAGTTATATGTGCTATTTAGATGCAAGAAAAGCCCAAAGTTAACCAAAGCAAGTTGATCTTAATTAGCTGAGCAATTACACTATAAAATGGAGTCCATCACATTTCTACGTGCTCACCTTAGGTCTTGCCCATTATCATCTGAAGAGACATCATCTATATGAACTTGGTCACATTCCTAAAATGCAATTAAAACGCTACATGTCATTTTTCAAAAAGCATTTACTTTTTTTTAACCACAGAGTTATTAAAAAAAACCCCAAAACCCACAACTTTAATTGGACTGTTTTCCAACTATCTCAATCAGTAGGTGGCAGTCTTGTTAAATTGGCATTTTTACCTACTTCAGGTCCTCTTCTAATAGAAGAAAAGGGCAGTGTCATTAAGGACTACTGTTATTCGGCTTCAGAAACCACATTTTTGTGTTTAGAAAGGAAAGTGATTGAAAACAATTAGCATATGTGTTCCATAAACCTCAGGTACCTGAGGACACCATGCTGCTCAGAGCTGATTCAGTCAATGCCTTCCCATAACTGAAACCAGACATTTCGGTAAATGAAACATGCTAGAAAAATTAAACCTGATGCTAACTGCCAATGAAATTATGACCTCTGATTGCTGTCGAGCCACACACCAACACAGCCCGGGGCCAGTGTGCTGAGGAGGCCAGACAAAAAAATCTGTTACTGGTTTGCCATTGATTTGAGAGATGTGAGTTTTATTCCTTCTCTCTCTCTCTCTCTCTCTCTCTCTCTCTCTCTCTCTCTCTCTCTCTCTTTCTCTCTCTCTCTCC
>NW_005358649.1:3368583-3372652 GCF_000412655.1 Myotis brandtii
CTCTCTCTCTCTCTCTCTCTCTCTCTCTCTCTCTCTCTCTGTCTCTGTCTCTCTGTCTCTCTCCCCCTCCTCCCCTCTCCCTCTCTCTCTCTGTGTTTGCAAGTGTAAGAGGAAAAAAGCATGGGAGACTTCACAACCCAAATGACCTCCCTTCCTCCCTCCCTCTGTTTTCAAGTGCAGGAGGAAAAAAGCATGGGAGACTTCACAACCCAAATGAAAAAAATCAAATCATGCACTGTTTTTTATTTATTTTTTACTCCTATTTTTTTTTACCGTTTCACTATTATTACATACTAATTTTAAGCATTAGGTCTATGAGTTTATTATAGAATAATGTTATTTGAACAGACTTGATTTTTCAGTCCCAAACCATGTGTGAACTTGTTAGAAGAGGATGCCATAATTGTGGGCTCAAGCTGTATTGGACCAAGTTCATGTTCAGGCACCTGTTAGCACATGAGCACCCTGTACCTCCCCCCTGGGTCCCCACAGCCTTAGAGTTGTGGGAAGAACCGATCTCGCACAACTCAACAAAGCAGAATCCAACAAACATTTGCTGAACAAGTGAAGGCACACTAGTTTGAAGCCAGACAAGGTCTCCAGTCCAGAAAGAAGCAGCGCATCCTTGGCATGCTTTCATAGTTCAGTCATGAGTCTTCTCTCTGCACTCAGGCTCCGAATACCCCAGAGGCCGTTAGTATACTTATTTCCCTAAAAGTTTTAGTTCAAAAATATTATTAAGAGAAATTTCCAGGCATACGCCCTATATTTTGAAAGTTTCTGATGAAAGGTCTGGTTACATTTCCTTAAAGAGATCATTTTATAAAATCTTAACATTCAGTTTGCAACCAAGACGGCATTCGCCAAGCACCACAGTGACAGGAGGTGTATTTTTATGTTGCCGGTTCCTTCTGAACAAATTCTTTGCTCTCCATGGATTTGTGAGGAAGGGAGCAGGAGATAGAAATGGAAGGAAACTCAAACCAGCTGTTGCTTAACAAAATTAAAACCCTGACCCCAACCTCTTCTCTAAAGCATCTATTTTCCAGGCAACCCGCTCCCAGCAAGCAGCAAGTACTAGGGAGGAAAAGACTTTGACCTTGTAACCCTCCCCTGCTCTCCCGAGGTCTATAACCTCAGATAAGAAAAAAGGAAAAGCCAGTCCAGGAGGCCTCACATGTGGACGATGAATTGCACATTTGAAGACCAGGCCATTTCTGGAAAACACGTTTGGGACCTTCTCAGACTTATTCCTTTCATGGTCTTTCTGAAGGTGAATACTAGTTGTGGGATTTTTTTGTTTGTTTGTTTTGTTTTGTTTTACAACATACTTATTCTGGCTTTGAAGAGATTCTAAATCATGGGTAGGAGTTTCTGCCATTCACCTAGTCAGAAATACAGTTTTTTTTTTTTATGTTGTTGGTAAATAACTCTTTGGTTCGTGTACCAAAAAAAAAAATCATACCCACAAACTGAACCAAAAAGCCATAGTGATTTTTCTCTCTTGGGATAAAGAACAGACAGGAGGAAGTCCAGCAACTACAAGAGGAAAAGAGATGTGGAGAAGAATGGATTTCAAGGAATCCAAGTTGACCTACAGTTATTAGGTTGACTCTGGGCGTGGGGGGAATTCTTTGGAAAAGCGGGGTGTTAAGAGGCTTTTCTTAGACTAAAGCCCAGTAAATCCCCATTACCAACAGAGCAGTCAGTTATCTGATCATGACTGTTAATGACTCCACTGTTGCTATTGTCCCCCCACATCCTGTGTTTGTTTTCTCCTGTGAGCTGGATTGGAGACTTTCTGTCCCCAGGCTGAGGCCTCATTTGAAGTTTTGCTCAATATCTTCCTTGGCCCTAATTAAATGTCAATGGCGCTTAGCTTTTACCTGCAGATACCAAACTCACTTCCCAGTGACTGGATTAACGCAGAGTTCCCTGTGGTGGCAACAAGGAAATCCGCCCCCCCCCCCCCTTATCAGGAGACTTTGTGTCGAATGATTGCAGTGACAATCGATGGAAAAATCAAGAGCATTGTTTAAAGGGCCCACTTAGCACCCCAGGAATTAAAAACACACAGGCCACTAAAATGTCTACGTTAACTGCGTTGCTGCTCGTTTCACTTAGCAATAGGAAAACACCATTTTGCACAGATTTCTAATGGATAAGGCACATACTGAAGATTCACCACCTGTAAGTCTTTGTATGAGTTTACCAATAATGGTATAAATGTTTTGAGAAATAAGCTATGTGTGTGTGGTTTTTAGGAAATTTTAATGAGAAACTATAATGTTACTATCTTGATGCTTACCTACTGAGAACTTTAATTTCTGAAAAAAAAAAATGGAGACTATTAAGACACTGAAACGTTTTACACCAGAGCTGCGTGACACAGGAACTGTGCTGGGTGTACCCACTCTGAGACTAGAAGCTGCAGGTCCCTACATTCTGAAATCCTGAATCTCTCTCCCTGGGGATGAAACAGCCCTGAAACTGTCTCCTGCATCTCGTTGTTGTTGTTTGTCTTCAGAGCCTAATTTTAGGTTTTCATTTCTGCTTTCTGGACTTGGTTGTTTTTTAGTTGCCAAATGTGTTTTAAATCCGATAATCAGATCCCTGAGGGAGGGGAGGAGCGCAGAGGGGGCCCTGTCCACTGAAACAACAGCAGAGCTGAAAGCCCCACTGGACGGACCCAGACACAGGAGACGGGAAGGGGGGCGTCCCCTATTTCTAGGTGCCAGAATGTATTCCTAAAACCCCCACTTCTGGTGCTTCCCGCACAGAGGGCAGAACATACAGACTTCCATGGGGAAATAAGCTTCTATTCCAAAGAGACAGGATGTGCTGAAAATGGGCTTTTGAAGTAAACCTCCAAAAATGTCCCGAGAGGGTTTGAAGGAGCTCAGTCACGACTGGAACCCACATCCTAAGGCAGCATGCACAGGTCTAGGGGCCCCCAGGGCCAGTTCAGCCAGTTTAGCATATTTTATGCAATAATCTATCTTGTTGAGGCTTGAGATGCATCAGGGACCCCCAACCTGTTTCTGTGTCTGGCCTGGGCCTCACTTGGGCCGAAGTAGCAATTCCCTGGACTCCTGGTAGAGTTTGCACTCAACACCCATCCCAGCTGGCTAATGGGTGCCTTAGCTTAGAAAGGTGGTCACTGATTCAAGTATCTAATTATTAAGGGGCTACTATGTTCTAGGTGCTATTCTAGATGCTAAGGAAACACCATTAACAGACCAAGGTCCTTGCCGTTTTGGAATTAACATTCTAATGGGACAGGTACTGCAACACAAGAAAGCATGCGAAATGCACACCATGACCGACAGTGTGAAGTGCTAAGGAGAAAAACTACAGCAGGTTAGGGAAACATGCAGTGCTGCGCAGGTGCCTGGGGAAAGGGCCGCCAGGCCAAGGAAAGAGCATGTGCAAAGGCCCTGAGGCCAGGGCAGGAGGGAGGAGCAGAGGGGAGAGTGTGGAGGGGAAGCGTTAAATGGCTGGCAGGGAACAGCAAGGAGCTGGCTTTGGGAGTTTTAGTAAGCGATGAGTCCCTGCACTGTAGGCACCTACAGGTTAACAGAAAAGACACGTTAATTCACTGCACAGGTGACAATTCCAGGTGTGGTAAATGCTGCAAAACCTCCCTGAAACCCAAAGGAACACCCTCCTGCTGCATGGCTGACTTCTATTAGTCCGGGGGGGGCGCGGGGGCGGGGGCGGTGTCTGAAAAACAGAAATTCTATTTTGCTGGATCAGGGAGGGAGAGCAGGGCCCACCGTTCATCCTTGTTGCTTCTGTGATGAAAGCAATCGAACAAAGAGAGAAACGGTGGATGACTAGAGATGGTTCACAACCACGAAGCTATGGCCACAGAAACAAAATCCAGCTCTGTGACCCCAGACTGCCAATGCGGGGCCTCTCCTTACGATGGCTGTGGGCTGGGTGGCGACACTCAATGGAGAAGCTGCCCTTCTGGCTAGGAAACACCCCGAGGTAGAGAGGCAGCGGAACTGGGGACCTCATGAGTCCCAAGAGCTGAGAGGGAAGGCTCTGGAAGAAAAATTCCTTT
>NW_005358649.1:3372699-3378539 GCF_000412655.1 Myotis brandtii
GGCGGGGGGGAGATATTTTTTGTTGAGGGTCTTCCAAAGGGGTGTCAAATCGACAACATATTTTGCATAAAGGCTCTGTATCAAGTCAGCAGCCGAGGGATATGTACTTGATGCTGTTGTTTAGCCGATGTCACATCCCCCCACACAGCACAAACACACCTAAGGAAGAGGCGGGCCAGGGCTACCAAAAGGTTACAACCAGTCAATGAATTTAGGCGCCACTAAAGCATTCCGCCCACTGTTCCCCGGCTGCAGTGGGGCCCTCCCTCTGCCCAATCCTACAGCCCCAGGGATACGCCGCCCGCCCGCTGGCACTGCCTGCCAGTCTCCCGTGTGACAGTTTGTATTCCTTGATAATTAAGATTCATATTTTATACTTCTGTGGGGGTTCTGCAGGCTCCTATATTTTTCACACAGACTCCGATTTTTGTTATGTTACTTATTTGGGATGAAAACAACGGCATTTCATGTTATAACCTTTTACAGATATGAGAAGTGAAGATGCAGAGAAGTTAAGGAATGCAAGGGGAGTGTTGAGACACTGGGTCTCAGACCCCAACTCCCAGGCTCCCTCAATTTCACACCAAGCAGACAGCTGCCCCTCCACGCAGTGACCGCGACCTAGGTTTTCCGTTGTTTCGAGCTTAGGGGACCCCAGCTCCCACACGTAGCCTCCCGTGTCCGCCCCACTCCCGCCTGTGCCCAGCACTGTGACCACAGCCCCGGCCAGGAGCCCCCTCCTCCTCACCACCAGGCCTTTCGATGACTGGCACTTGGGAGGGAGCGCCATTGTGGTGACCAGGTCTTTGCCAGGGTACAGAGCACAGTTGTAGGTGGTATGAGCATAAGCATTAGTGTGGTGTTGACACAGCACGTCCCAAACAGGAGGTCTGCGGCCCAGGAACAAGGATTTGGCCACAGTCACGGCAGGTGGTGACGATCAGAGAGGCTCGGTGCTGAGCTCTCCGGTGCTATGTGCAAACCTCCGCTCCACAGGGCAGACCCCCGTCATCTTCCAGGTAAACCCCACGAGCCTATCGACCAGGGGACCAGGGCCTACACTTGGTGGCCGCCCTTTAGGGTCCACGGCCTGTGCTTCGCAGAGGAGTAAATGAATAAAATTAGCAAGCCTCGGTGAGTGCCGGTCCTCAGCTCCAGATCTAAGTGCTCATGGGTTAGAAATGCCCACGTGGAAGAGGGGTGGTGGGGGAGGAGTGGGAATGGCCAACACGTGGAGCAGCCGAACACCAGCTTCGGTGCTGGGAGTGGGAAGAAAGCCGCCATGCGCAAAGGCACACTCGCTCTCAGAACTCTGGGTGCGCTGTTATTCTGCCTTTTTGGTCGTGTCTGTCATTATTCTTGGCACTGCCACCCAAGCTGACCTTCTTCTGATCCATCATCATCTCTGGCCTTCCAGGCTCGGGCCACAGACATGCTCTTTGGGACCAAGCCCCAGGAGTCACTCCGATTTTGTTCAGGGCTCATATGCAAAATATTAAGTTATGGCTGAATTTTTCTGCAAATATTTATTCTGCTTTGATACCGTCGTGGTTGTACTTTTCCCCCCAAGACGTTCACTTGTGCCATAATGATGTAAAAATACACCCTACCATTCAAGTTAGTTTAGGAAAGTTAATAAAAGGAATTAAGACCGTCACAATGGGTCTTGCGTCTGTGCCAAGCACAGTGACGGAACAGCCAGCACGCTGGGGCGCTGCAGCCCCGAACATGACACTAGAAACATAAACTCCACGTAAACTTGGAGTCTCTGAATAAACAGAGACTCCATGAAGACGCTGAGGTTGGCTGCACGTTATGAAAGGGAACAATATGAAAATGTTACCACCACGTCTTGGGAGAAGTTGAAAAATACAAGCCCAAGTTCTGCTGACCGGGGCTCTATTTGCTCCACTCCCCAAATGTACCAGGAGGAAGTTAACAGCATTCTGCCAGCTAATTGTTTCAACGTCTCCCTTTACAAAGTAAAAAACGGGAGGAGAAAGGAGTGGCTAGAGGACGAGCTGTTTCCTTGTGTCCCTACACGAGTGTGTCTGCTGAGACCGCTGGGAGGGCATGAGGATGGGTCCCCTGTCCCCTCCTTTCAGTCATCGAGCAATTAGATCCCCTGCTCTGACCTCCCCACTGAACACTACAGATATGTGCTGGAGACCTTCGACATCTACAAGTTCCTGGAAATAAGTTTTCCTTTTGCTTCTAAACAAACAAAAAGGTGAGACAGATTGCAGGAGTATTTCTAGTACGTTAGAGGCAAACTCACACAAATTGCCGGAAAACTGACAAGTGGTCGGCAATGCTCGAAAAGGAGAAGGGGGGAACATTCCCTTGTGGATCTGCCCACACTCCCCTCTTTCTCACAGAAAATCAAAATTGTCCAGATGGCCTTCCGGGTGACCAGGACGGGGGTGGCAGAGGGTTGAGGGGAGTGATGTCCACAGTGGCTTTTGGGAATAACTCCTGACTCCCCCTAGATATTTTCATAACTTCTTTGGAAAAATAAGGCAAAATGGGTCACCCCTAGAGATTCCCTGTGATGCAGGAATTCTATGTCGGGGCCAGGGGTAGTCCAGAATCAAGCCCGTTGGTGGGAAAGATGTGTACAATCCCGTTTCAAATTCACTGACAATCAGATTCTGCACGTCAGTCTCTGTGGTTAAGAAATCCTGTCCACGAGTCAGTACATCTGCAGAAACCAGGTTTTTCTTTGCGGATTTCTCCCTGCACAGCGGAGACTGTTCAATCAACGCACTGTGTGTGTATACGTTACTGATGTGCAACAATGTCATTCCAATGTGCTTTCTACAGCTGGGCCCCAGCCCTCACTCAGACAGACGTCACAAAGAGCATTTGCACTGCTGTGCCCTGGTGCCCTTCCATGAGCGGCTGCAAGCGCTGGGCTGGGCTGGGCTGGCAGCCCTCCTGCCTGTCTGGGGTGCATCTCAAAACCGTCTGATGGCCCTCGCTTTCCCACTGCACACTTCCTTGCAGAAGAAAGGGCGCAGGTTTCCCATGGCTAAGGCACAGGAGATGAACAAAGGAGGTTTTGAAATCTGCCTCATTACTTTTGACAATTTGGGGAAATGCGAGTTGAGGGATTAAAACATACCTGGTCACATTTAAATTCCCACTCGACACCATCTACTCGGCGTAGCATCGGCATAGCATGGGCACTAACATGTGTTGTGAGCCAACATTTAAACATCCCAATCTGTTCTGATTGGATGACACAACTATAGAAACCAATGGGGGCGGGGGGGGGGGGATTTTCAAATCTTAGAAACTGATAAGAGGAGTTTTAACGTCTATTTTTGCGATTTGGTAATAAGATGCAGTTTGTGAAGACAAACACTGCTTTTAATTATTGTTTCTTACTTACAAAGCAGTATTTTAATAGTGTTACAATATCCTGTAGGGCTTACCTGAATGAGAGAGTTTACTAGAATTATGTTTACATTAGCCAGACCTAGTGATTATACTCGAAATGCAAGATTTGAATAACAGTAGTTTCAACAAAGGTAAGAGATTAGCTATTTCAATATGATTCTATGTAGATGAATGTTCACAAAAGTTAGAGAATAAAATCTTTATCGCAGGTACGTGAAGATGGCATATTAAGGCAAAAGATAAGTCGAAGTGCTTAAGCTATGTATTCACCTGTACAGGAAGTTAGGGTAAATGTTTAAGATCACTAAATGAAACAACACTCAAACTTATTGTTAATGGTAATTAAAGAAAAGATGAAAACATGCTTTTAACATTTTAGTATTTTCTTCTAATACCAATTCCCGTTAAAATCTGCCCATTGAAAATAAGATGTCATGATAACATCACCTGAGCGTGTCGCTCAAAGAAATCCGAAGGAATTACATGAAGATGATTCCTCTTAGCCAGCAGCACAGAGTTAATAAATCTATGTCAGTGCCACTCTGCCCGGCGTTCCTTCCTTCTCACCACGAATACCTTCTCTACCACGTGATTACATGAAATACATTTGTCTTTATTCACACTCTGAACCTTCAGGTGAGGAAAAGAAAGCCTTACTAAAAAATCCAGAAAGAACTGAAAAAAAGCTTTCAAAACCAAACGGGCTTACTCAAAAACGGCTCACTATTGTGTCTCTAAAAGCAATGGATTAATTTCAGTGACAATTATGGCATATATTAAATTTGATCTAATGATACCAACACATAATTTACTTTAAAAAATGTTAAATATCCAGCAAATACCTGGTATCTAATGCTACAAGGTCCATTTTTACTGTGTGTTATGTTTTGTGCAATAACAGCGCATGCTGTTTCAGTGTGTTCTTAAGCCCCACCCACATGTTATGGCCAAAGGCAGAGCCTCACTATGGCTCAGTTCGTATCAGAAGATTTAGCTCTTTACAAATTTGTATAGGAATGAATGAAAATATCCCATACCTTCAACTACAAATTAAGGGCCATGCGTGAGTGTTTGTAATATGCCAAATTGTAGTGTACAGGTTTATAATAAAAAATATCAAATTTTTTATTGTGTCATGTAATATAAAACAAAGTATGAAGAGGAAATATTACAGGCTGACTATATAAAAAATAACCCAGAACCTTAAAAAAAATAAAGACAACTCAGCATATAGCAAATATAAATGTAGAGTCAGGACTACTCTTAAGAATAAACCTTTGATTTACGCTGAGGGATTTCTCAGTCTTCGATGGGTTTGCTCAGACTTTTGAAAACATCATTTGTCACCGGCAAGAGTGTTCTTTGTAACTCCTGTCGCCTTCCTTTTAGATCTATTATTCCTGCTGAGCGTACCTACTGTAGAAGAATCTTTCATCGTGACACCAACTCTACTCTTGCTGTGAGTAATCACAGTCTCATAAAAATCATTCTTTTTATCGCAAACTTGCCGCCAGAAGCAAGGAGAAGTACCCAGACCAGGAACTCTTTTATCCTTGTCTGCAATGCCTTCCCTTTAACCCTCCTTTGAAGAAAAACCAAATAATGTACTAACTTGGAAAAAATGAATCACGTACTAATTTATTCACAAAGTGTTTAACTACAAGTTTCAACTTACACGGAATATTTCTGTTTTGATCACATATAAAACAATGAACTAATGCTATAATATGACTATGTCGTATTTTAAGAAAGTTTTTTTTCTGGAGCAATTTTTCACTCTAAAATTAAATGTTTGCAACAAATAAAGAGGTTCCAGTTCATGACCATTCCATGTGTATTGATTCATCTTTATTTAACTGCAAACTCTATGTCAATACAATTTTTAAAGAAATATTTGAATGTATTTGGCTTTAGGTTTTAAGTGACTTTTATACACGGGGGAAGCAGTGAAATTTGAAAGTTTGGAAGAGATTACTTTATCAATTTTAGTTAACTTATAGCATACAGCCAGATGATTTTATAATAATAATAAATACTCAATTTTGTATGAAAGAATGTGTAGCTCAGAATAACATCCTTAGTTGGGAAGTTAATAAGAGCCCTCCCAGCCGATTTCCTCTGCTACATAATCATTATTGACTCCGGAGAGAAAAGTATGCAGGACCGGACATTGGCCCTTAAAAAAAAAGGTCCCCCTTGAGCTGCAGGAAGGTTCCATCATCACCTCCCTCACTGTCAGCTCTCTGGGGAGAGGGGGCCTCCGCGGGGCACTTCCTTACTGAAAAAGTTCCCTCTCTTCCCAGCATCAGTGGGTCTGAAATTCCAGCCCCTGAAGTCATTCCTTTTGAATCATCTTTTATAAGACAAAGACTTCAGGTAACGGGACGTTAGTTTAAGCTCCATAACTGGTGTGAACTGTCCTATCTGATAAATTTCCC
>NW_005358649.1:3381402-3393945 GCF_000412655.1 Myotis brandtii
CCATAGTAAAACAAAGACTTATATTTTTGATATTTATTTTATATATTTAAATGCCATTTAACAAAGAACAATCAACCAAAAAATGAGTTTGCGTGTCACCTCTGACACGCTGTCATAGGTTCGCCATCACTGCCTTAGCAGGTCCCTTAGCACGCGGACCGGAGCTTCGCCCAGATAGAGGCTCCATTGTGGCCGCGGAAACGGAGTGTCTCCAGGGGCTGCAACTTAAACACTTCGCGGGAAGTTGAAGCTACAGGCTTTCTCTTGCACGGGGCACTTTAAAAGAAGAATTCCTTTCTCGACTAAGCAAACTTCCTAGGAAGGTAATCTGGCTGGACAAAGTAGCGACTCTCCTAGATCCAAGATTAGCCAGCACCTGTCAAAATCAAGACTTTGAACAAAAGGTCTGTCATCTGCGACACCCGAAGGTCGGTTTCACGGGATTTTAAAATAAACGGACAGCCACCCAGCCAACTGTGTGGACGCTGCCGGCGCATTTGCATTCGAGGCTGCGAGGGGAAGGCGCTCCTGTTCAGTGAGGCTCACCGAGGGGCCGGCGCTGGGCCGGGCTCCACACCCCTGTCCCTCCTCCGTGTCCTCAGTGTCCCCGTGGGTCCCTGAGGCTGGTTAGCCTTGGCTGTGAGAAGGTCATGCATCATCAGAGTGAGGACTGACCTCGCTCGCCCATCCCTGAAGCCTTCACTCTTTGCTGGGACCACACCACCTCCCACTGCTTCACCCCCAGAATCAAGAGACCGGCAAAACTGGGAAGGCAGTTTCCGCACAGGCTCACGATCAGTTTGCCAGAATGACCCCCTTCGCTCTACGTGAGTCACTGACTTTTCCCAATCTGGAAATTTCAATACATATTTTTGTGTTTCCAAAGGAAAATTTCACAAAGGGACTCCTGCTCTGAGCTCACTTTTCTTTTTCATTCAATACATTCTTCCCAGGAATCTTAACTAATTTCACGTTCAATTCTTCAAGTTCAATTCTCTTTCCTGAGCTTCAGGCCTGCACGCACAATGCACGCTGGAGTCTACCTATAGGTCCAACATGGACTTCAGATTCTACATCTCAAAACCCAATTTAGCATCTTCCTTCCAAAGCCAGCCAGTTTTCCTGTTTGTTTTTTTCATGGTTACCTTATTGCTCAAGCCAGAAACTCAGACTCTCGCTTCCCTCTCCCCTGCGTGGAGTGTATTTCCCAATCCTTCAGAGACTTTCTCAATGGCTTTCACATCTGGCCCTGCACTCTGTCCCCACAAACAAACCCCGTGATCTCTCACCCAGATTATCGTCACCTCTGACATCACGACACAGCTCATCTCCATCCTGGAGGGGTGACCCTGCCTTCGGTGTGAAATCTGACTTCTTTAGCCGAAGGGCAAAGCCGTCCCTGGCCTGGCTCCTCTCCCTTCCCCATCTCACAACCGCTCCACGTGGGCTCTGCGCTGACAGCTGCTCAAACTCTGTTCCGGAATGTCACGCGCTCCGGTGCCACTTCCTTGCAAAGCCATCGGGTGAGCCACCTGCCTTTAGACCCACTGCTGTCCTGTGCGTCCCCATCACGGGGCTGGCGCGCTGCGACACAACTGTCCTGCTTCTCTGTCTCCATCGGGCGCCCGGGCTCCTGGAGGGCCGCGGATATATTTCGCCTCCTCCACGCCCAGCACAGAGTCCCGAATGGAGCGCACACGCACACTGATAGCTCGGGAGCTCCTCTCCTGTGATGCAGGGGCTGCTGGGATGCCATTTCTGTCCGTTCAAGGGCAGGGATTTATAGTCACACATCTGTCTGTCCACTGTCCACCTTGCCGGCCTATCTGTTTACCTACCTACCTATCTCCCAACTTCTTCAAAAGTGAACTTAGGCTGCTTGAGTAGCTGCTGTCGGTTAGACACAGAGGGCAACAAAGCTTTCAAAGACCCCATCAGCGCAAACGCCGGTGGTGGGCTCTGCTGTGCCACATCAGCGTGTAACACCACAAGTGCCACTGTGTCCTCTCCGTGGCTCAGGAGGACCAGCTGGTGTGTGAGCAGCTAGAGAAGTTCGGTGTCAGGGCGGTGACATCTGGGATAGGAAGCCCTTGTTCCCACCTGAGCTTTACTGTGACCTAACCCGGTGGCTTTGGGCAGAAACCACTTCCCTTCAAGGTCCCCCATCTGCGACCTGGAGACGATAAGGCTGGGTGCACAGTGCTGGCAGGGACTCACAGCCCATGCTTTTTGTTGTTGTTGCCAATCCTCACCGAGGACATTGTTCCATTGATTTTTAGAGAGAGTGGAAGGGGGAGAGGGGGAGAGAGAGGGAGAGAGAGAGAAACATCAATGTGAGAGAGACACATTGATTGGTTGCAGGCACCCTAACCAGGGCTGGGGAACCAGCCTGCAACCCAGGTATGTGCCCTTAATTGGCATCAAACCCAAGACCCTTCAGTACTGGGGCCACCGCTCTATCCACTGAGCCAAACCAGCTGGTGTTTTTGCCTGACCTGAGAATTGCTTCCCTGAAGCCTGCTGCCTTCTTGCCGCCTGCCTCGCCAGGGAAGGACCAGGGTGGGCCAGTCGGTGAGGGGCCGGCCACCTGGCTACACTCAGGGCGGGGGCTCTGCTCCTCACCACACACGCACCAGCAAAGTCCGTGAGGCCTCCTTCAAAACACGAGGCCAGGATGGCACAAGGAGAGAAAGCTCGGCACAACCTGAGAAACACATGTCTTTTTAACTTGAAGCCAACACCCTCATCTTCCAGGAAAGGACAACATCGAGGAGAGATGGGAGCCAGACACGGGGGGAGCTCTTAACTGTCCACAATGAGCCTCCCCTGGAGAAACTGGGAGGGGCGGAGGCGGGAGTGAGGAAAGAGCGAGAGGCCCCGGGCATGCCTGGGACCCTCTGCACTTGTGACTGAACCCGGCTGACTTAGTTGTGTTTTGTGCTGGGATTTCTGTTGGAAGGCTACAGGGTGATCTGGGCAGCAAAGCCCTTATTGTCTCCTACCCTTCACCCTCTGCCCCCCTCCCCCCACACACATATGCATCGCCTGCCCTATTATCACCATCTCACACCAGAGTGGGGACATTTGCTATAGTCAATGAACCTGCACTGACACATCATCGTCACCCAAAGTCCGTGGTCTACATGAGGGTTCACTCTTGCTGCCCTACACTCTGTGGGTACCACAGCATCGTACCGAGTAGTTTCCCTTCCCTAAAAGTCCTCTGTGCTACTCATCCTATGCATCCCTCCCTCCCATCACCCCTGGCAACCACTGACCTTTGTACTGGGTCCATAGCTTTACCTTTTCCAGAACATCATATAATTGGAATCATACAGTATATATTTTCAAATAATCTGCCATAAATTTCAACACTAAGGCTATGCTGAAGTGTACAGTCTATTTTTGAACTTGAAATGAACTGTGAATGTTTTCCGTATATTTAATAAATTGTCTTAAATTTTTTTTCAGTAAAGATGTACTTATATGTTTTATTATTAATTTATTTGTGGATCTTTAAACTATTTCTATATTTTAATGGTAAAAATCACCTTTTGGAAGATATAGTGTGGGCCTGAGTGGACTTCAAGAAAATATTGGACCTGAGTTAGAATCTGCCACTGAGTAGCCATGTGACCTTAGGCAAGCTCTTGTTTTAACTACCCTAAGCTTCACTTGGCTCCTCCATAAAATGGAGATAATAATGGTGCTTTTATCATAGAAATATCAGGGGATTAAGTGGAATGATGTATGTAGAGCATTTAGGACAAGTGTTCAGTGAATGCTTATTACTCTTGTATAAATTATCTGTCTACAACTCTCTTTTCTAGAACATAAGCTAAAAGTGGAATTACTCAGTAAAAGGATCAGATATTAAGGTACTGAATACATATTATCAAACTGCTTTTCTGAAATCTTGTGTCAATCCATATCCTTATCAGCGGTGTACACAGTGTTCATCTGACTGCATTGTAGACCATATTCCTGATTTTAAATCTTTCCAATGTGATGTCCAAGAGGCGAACTACTTACTCTTTGACATTTCAATTACTAGAAGTGAAATACAACACTTTTCATTTCTTTATGCTGACAATTTGAATGCTTTTCTCTTGTGATTTGTTCATATCCTTTCTCATGTCTGCTACTTATATGAGTTGCTACTCATCTTTTTTAATTTTGTTTTTATTTTGTAGTTACTGCTATTTAAAATTATAATTTAATTAAAAGTTTACATGTATGGCTATAATAAAAGAAGACTCTTAATTTTTAAATTTAATTATATAATCTTTAACTTTTCTGAAGCCTATTATATATTCTAAGGCTATTATAATAGACTCTTTTTTAGTTTAGAAACTAAATATTTTTAGTTTCCTGTATATGTCAAATCTCCAAAAAATAATATTTTAAATCTCATTTTATTCATTGTAGTTTATTCCTTAATGCACTGTCCCAAACTCCTAGGACAAAGCTGAGTAATGGAGCCAGCAGAGGGCTTCCTTATTTTGTTTCCATTTCTATAATAATCTGCCTCTATTATTTTATTGTTAAGAACAATGTTGGCTGTTGGTATTAGGTAAATATCTTTTATTACGTTAAAAAGCTATATACTTTGACTTAACTTTCTGATGAACATCAGAATTAAGAAAGTCTTTGAATACATTTTCATATTTCTATTTTTTACTTCAGATAAAGATGACAGAATCTTGTGGAAAATGATGAAGAAATAAGAAGAATGCCTAAAATTATCCAGTAGTAATAACAATGGATGGAATATGGGAATTGTTTCTTTTTGGCTATCAGTTACAATATAGTTAAATTCAATACACATTCATTGAGTCTAAAACACATGGGTTGCTTCAAAAACTCATTTTGCCCCTAAACTGAGGATGTTGATGGTATTTATGTTAACTAAAAACATGGACAAGGCCAAGCAACCTACCCTAAAACGTAGGGAGACAAAGTCAACTCTTGCCTTCAGTGGGGAAGGAAAGAGCAATCGCTATTGTATTCTCAGATGACAGACAAGAACTCAACCTAACAAACACACATTTCATGGTATAAGGCAGGATTCTGGGTGCTATGGAGGATGTTACGAGGATTAAAACAAATGTGTGATCCTTTATGTTTGCTAAATGGATCAGGAGAAAATAAATACGTATACAAAGCCTGTGGACAGAGCTGAGCATGCTGAGCGGCATATACGTGTGTGTGTGTGTGTGTGTGCATGGATGTTTGGTGTGGAATCACTGGTCTGCCCCACGCTTCCATGTAAGTGGTGCTGTGTGCAGAGGGAAGGAGAGCACAGTGTAGGCTCCTCCTCAAGTGTGTTCTTTGCAAGCACGGAACCCTTTCCCTGGTAGCGGGATCCGAGCCCCAGCACCCACACAGGCCGGAGCCTGGGCACCAGAGGTTCTTCCTGTTCATTTTTAGAGACTAACGTGCTTTCTAGGTGAAGTATATGTTTTTCAAGTCAAAACATGAGCTTCTGAGTTAGTTTTAAACGTTGACACTTTTGGAAGCAGGAGCATCTGGTCACTATCTACGGAACGCTTCCCGGCAACAGAAGCTACTGAGCATGGGCGTGGCTGACAGTAAAGAGATTCTTTTCCCACCTGAAAATCGACTTACAAACAAGACCTATGAAAACAATTGAGATGATAACCTATGTTTTACTGCAAATTTGAAGACTGAATTAAGCCAAGGGGAAACTAATTGCTTTGCTTTGTTAAAAGCGATCCTTACGGCGCTCTCCCTTTCAGGTGTGGCATGACTTTGAGACTGTCCACTGAGCCTTCTTTTGGCCTTTGACTCATCAAACCCAGGCTCTACAGAGACCAGAACCTTCTGTCCCAGACCTTTTCTTAACAGAAAAGATAAACACAAGAGGCTACAAGAGCAGGTGCTCGAAAACGGGGCCTGGGACAGGAGTCTACATATCGAAGGCCCGAGAAAGGGTGGGAGTCTTCACCTTCTAATCCGGACACCAAAGAATCCTCTAACTAACCAATGCACAACCCACAACCCACAACCTACAACACCAATGCGCGAGGAGAGTGCAGGAGGGAGTTCCCACGCGGCTTCACATGGACTGGGGACTGTGCTCAGGACAGCCTCACAGGTCCCTGTCTCACCGAGGACAGGAGGAGGGCGCCTGCTACTTCCCAACCCTGGTCCCTGAGGGAGTGGTAGGGCTGCCAACCCCAACGCCTGTGAAATGGGTTCACTTATCACCAGGCGGAAAGAGAAAACATCAGCTTACGCCTTATTTTTATTTAGACTTATATCCATCTTGATGAAATATTTTCCTTTAATTGTGGAAAAACCTAGCAGGAGAACTGACCGACGCAAGCTAAACTGAAACGTTATTGTATACAGAAGGCCTGTCCTCACTCTGTTTGCAGATTGCCTTCCCATAAAAATCCAACAGAAAGAACTCTTTCTCCATTCAGTCAGAAAGAGTCATACGTTACTAACGGAGCTGAAAAAACCCTCCAGTTCCATACTGTCATTCATAAAAAATGATTTCCATCTAAGCATCATCGTGTTGCACACAGAGACCTTTTGGTAAGACGATATGCTAGTCAGACTTAGAAACAGGAAAGCCAGAATTACACCAAGTCTACGCCCTTCTCTGATGGGGAACTACTATTTCCTTTGATAATTATGTCCCCCTGTCACTCATGTTCCTTACCTTGTCAAACTTATTTATTAGTACCCAACGTCCAAAATTTCCCCTTTGTATCTTTTCCCTGGAGTGGCAACAAAATTAAAGTGTGATTGCTTTTATGAATAACTGTCACTGACAAGATGACCAATGACTTTTACAATGAAAACAACTGACTTTATTTCATAAAGTACAATTAAGATGTTTTTAAAATCACATCCCAAATTTCCTAAAGACTATCCTAATAACCATTTTAAGTGCATGGCCATTCCTTGATAATACAAGGTCGGGTACTGGAAGGCCCTCACATCGTGTATTTCGTTGTTCAGAACCTCTCATAAGCCAAAGCTGTGAACAAACCAAACTAACTACACAGAAGGACTAGCTGGAGAAACATTAAGATTGTAAAAGAAAATGAGGCCAAATGTCAACAATAAATTCAGACATCACACTTGAAGCTAACAGATAGTTAACCTCCTTGAAGTTACTTGTACTCTTGATCTTAAAAAGCTAAAAACGTGTAATTTAAATATTCCTCTCCTCTACCATAGCATTGCTAACTGGAGTGTGAAATCAAGCATTACCACATCGTTTCTGCCTGATGAGATAATTTTGGTTTTCTTAGGAGGATTATGCCAATGCACTTATTTTTGCCAGAAAATAATTTTACTTTTTATTTCGCAAGAAACTAATATTTGCAATGACCAATTCCAGTTGTGTTGACTTGCAAAACTATACGATGAAAGATTGAAATAAGTATAAGAACCAGTTTATTTTTATAGAATATTACTCAAGTTTAGAGCAAGTAAACAATTTCCAAAGACAGAGGCTAGCCCTAACCGGTTTGGCTCAGTTGGCCTGCGGACTGAAGGGTCCCAGGTTCAATTCCGGTCAAGGGCATGTACCTTGGTTGCAGGCACATCCCCAGTAGGGGGTGTGCAGGAGGCAGCTGATCAATGTTTCTCTCTCATTGATGTTTCTAACTCTCTATCCCTCTCCTTTCCTCTCTGTAAGAAATCAATAAAATATATATATTTTTTAAAAAGACAGAGGCTAAATGTATCTTTTATACTCTTGCTGATACCTTTATAGTTTTCTCAAGTAAAACGACTTAAAGTTAACTTCTGTAAAGTTACAAGCTTAAATAATTTTTCCATTATTGTTTTCATATTTGGTTGAATCATATCTTCCTTCTCTTTTCTCCTTTACTTCTCATAAAAAAAACAGTCCTCATGCCAAGAATAGAATCTGATATTTGAATAACTGTGTAGACCCCCTAGTTATTTTTTTTAAATTGGGTTTATGGAAAAACTATATTCTTTCCATCCCTAACGCAGAACTTTTAATATATACATTTATTTTAGACACTCTTTATATGCAGTTTAGTATGAATAATGTCAATAAACAATAATCGAGCTATATTAAACCAAAACTAAGTTTGGAAGTTTATATTATACCAAGTTTGCCCAACTTCTCACTTTTCACCACATAGTTTTGGCAGGGTATAGACAAGTGATGGCATTTTTTAAAGAAGGTAGAGTTCAAAAACAATAGCAAATTACTGCTAATTTCTTCTTGATGGGTGCTATTAACACCTATTAACATCAATAAGAGGAACAAGGTTGTTTCCAGCACAAAATATCAGTCTAATCTATATCATTTAGAAACAAATGAAAACTTTGGAAAGGAATTTGAACGTACCAGTAAAATATAACATTTTTGTGTGCTGTTCTTTGATGAAGTGAATCACAACCATAAATCAGAAACAGCTTTTGAAAATAAGTATGACTATCAAGCTTTTCTAAAGGCAATTCTAAACTTGTCACTCACTCGAAACATTTCCACCTTAGAAAGTACTAATGCCTTACATGCCATTTCCTTAAGGAAATCGGACACTTTAAAAGGCAAAAATCTTCTGTCTTTTACCCTAAGCATAAAAAGAAATATTTCAGTAAGGAATGGAAGAAAATGAAGCGCATTTAAATAATCTCTTTGCGCTGGAAGTTGCCAATTCGTCTGTGAGCAGTTTCACTGCAGATGAAAAGAAATCAAAATACAGGGCAGATGTTGAACAAACCACATTTTCGTTCTGTCACACACGGGCATTTTTCAAATGATTTTGGCTCATCTATTAAATAAGGTGCATTTTGCTTGATTTTGAAAAGGGAAACAGCAGGAAATATTTAAAGGCCAATTGCTGCCAATTAACTTCGATCAGTAAAAGTTCTACTTGAATCTTTCAGATTCTTCTCCTGTCTGAAAAAACATACATTTATAAAATCTAGCAAAACAACAACTTGATGACTAATGGCTGTTAGCAGCTCTACCACAAGCTCGCTTAACAGCAGGATTTAAATAAACAACTGTCTCTATTAAGAAGGGAGTGCAATGGAGTTATAGTCACGTTGTCTGAGAATGGAGATATGAAAAACAATATTCTTTATTCTTAAGAATGCTGCTCATCGAGACCATCACGTTTGTCACTGCCCATAACACCTTCAATGAGCCATCTGACACGTTTCCCCCCAAATGATGATGGACAAATAAAATCATCAGCAGTTTCACATGAGAAATCCTTGTGCCCTAACAGCAGAGGCCCGACTGAAATATCATGCAAACGACAGGGCCGGTGAAAAAGGAAAGCACCCAACGCAAGACAGTGACAGCCTGACATGAACCGCATATGCAAGTATCACAAGCTCTGTTGGGTTCTAAAGGCAATTCATCCCGACGGTGACGATGTAACCGAGAAATCTGTAGTTTCTGCTAATCAGCACAACTTAATATTTAAGATCTTTGACCTCAAATTTTCATCCTTATCAATGATTATGTGGCAATCTAATTTTGAAACACAACAGTCCAAGTAAAGCATAACAAATACCATGAAGGCAAAATGCATTACTATATAATTGGCAATTACTTTGCCTCATTATCCCAATTATATATTCAAAAATAATATCCCCTTATTGTAAGACCAATCATCCATTTTCAGGCATACAACATGAAGTTTATATAAAATAACTGAACTTACTTCTAAGTCATTAAAAAATAGATGTGTGTCTGCCAAGTTGAAAATCATTTCTTCCATTCGCAGTCCAAGGGAAACTGAAGTAGGTGGATCCTAAAAGAAGAAATTTTATAGGTCAAGAACATGTATTCTTCAGGTTACATGAACTCTATTGTCACATTAAGAGGGAGTGAGTGTAGGGAAAGGCCCAAAGTGATCGTCGGGCGGCTTGGGCTCCAGTTGCCTTTGGTGTGCATGATTTCTTCTATATGCAAACTTCAATGATTTATTTTATTTAAAAAGTTTCCCTAATGTTGTTGGTACTTTGCATAAGGAAGAAATAACTTGCTGCTTAAAATATTACAAAATATATAAAATCTAAAGTTACTTAGACATATAAAGTAGAGGAAATTCAGCTTTGCACTTATGTTTCAGGAGCAAGAAAGTCAGTGAATCAAGAAGACATTGCTTACGTTACACCACAATCCATTAAACATGTCTAAAAGCATTACCACAAATATTAGAAAATAGATACAATATAGACTCACTTCTGAAGGGCAGTAAATACTATTTTTACTGCAGAGGATAACTATAAATTTTTATTGATTCAGACTGCCTGCCAATTTTGAGTATACTTAAAAGTAGGAAGTGATGGCCACTCTGACCACCTGGCACCATGCCAGCTCCGGGAACATATTTAACATTCATGTGACACTATCCAGTCACCAAACATCCAGTACAATACACAGAGAGATCCAGTGACTTCTACCCAATGCCTCACACAACCCATACCCTGATGACATTTACTGGCACTGAGGCAAAGTCAGGGGAATATGGAGATATTTGCAGATTTTATGATGTTGCTGTTTCCTAACGTAACATGCCGAGGAAGCAAGATGGGTCATGGTGAATATCCTGCATAATCATGAAGAAGGAAAAATAACTTGTCGAGAAAATATTCAAGGATGTAATGTGCGTGTTTGAAAGTTTTATTGACATTCTAATAACAATACCAACTTTCACAGGTCCGGCACTGTCACATTTTCCCAAAGAACAATAATTTCTGATATACTGTTTTTTATTATTACAGCAAACTTTTCGGAGAAAGACGGAATCTACCTCACCATCATTGATCAGGGAAATTGTAACTAGAGAAACCATGCCTTCACATAGGGCACGCATCTGGCTGGTGCACTCTGTCTATCACGCGTCCTCGAGTCTTATGTTATAGTCAGGGACACAAAACCCAGAGAAAATAAGATTCTTGTTTTCTAATACTGTCCGACGTAAACCTTGTATGTTTTCTCTATTGTCTTCCTTCCAAAGCTCGAGACTTGCCTGGCTTACGCTCTACTGTCCATGTATCCACAGTCGATCATCCCGAGTGTTTACCCCAAGTGCCACACATGGGCTTTGGGAAGTCGCAGGAAGTGACAGGAAAGAGCCCCTGGCCCTGAGCTCACTTGCCCTCTCCTGGAGCCTCAGTTTGCTCATCTAATAAGTCAGATGGCTAGATGCAAACACATTGTTCTCAGAGAATAAATGGAATGATTTTTTTTCTTATAATAAAAAAAAATTCTCGTCTCTTAATTTGGCACAATCATACCTGCTTGTACACCTGGGGAGAGCAGGCCTGTGATGGGGTGAAAGGGGCAGAGACTCCTTGAATGCCTGCCAGGGGCCAATAAACTGTGGCAAGGGAGGCGGAGTCAAACCTGCCAACCCCGCCCATCACAGCACTAGCCCCGCCCACTCCTTGCCAGCTCCACTCAGGGTCTAAACAGAAATCCCAGAGGAGGGCTTGGCACCTCTGGTCTCAATTCCTCTCCTGCGCTAGGCCTCCTCTGCCTGCTGACTGACTGGAAAGAAGGCAGAGAACACACAATAGCCAAAGGTGGGGCTTAGGCTGGCACAGGGTTTAACCAACGCCCCGGGGTTTATAAGAGGGCAGAGAGGAAAGACACACCAAGGCCACTGAGTGTGCAAGAGCTGTGTGGGAGGGACCGCAAACCCTTCCCTCAATTTCCCTGTGCGAGGACTCACACGCCTTAGCCCTCTCCAACTGTCCCTGTGTACCACCACCGAACACCTATGAAACTGCATTGGTTGAGAAGAATTAAGAACAGTTGACAAATAAGTAAAGGCAAACTTGCGCTGCACGCTGCTTTTATGGGGAATGGCTCACTTGCTTCCATTCGCAGTATCAGCAAGCATGCTGGAAAGGCACATATTCAGACATACCCCGGAGCAGAATTACCAGTGGGGGGAGTTCAAACAGCTGTTTCTAAAGCAAAACACCTGACGGAGGTGTTTACTCCCTCTTGTTCAGGCCAATAAAAGTGCGCTGAGTTGTCGCATAACCAAGCCCATGAATCTTTTTATGTGGCGCGCAGAAGAGTTTCACTGCCAATTCCGGAATTTATGTGCCATGGTATTGTTACTTTTGAAGGAGTATTATTCCTCCTTGATATGGTTGCTTATTTATGCCGCCATCAAAGGAACTACTGCATTGTTTGCTAATATATAGCATATTTAACTTTTCTTCATAAATTAGAGTAATGGCTTGCCAGTCGGAATACTAATAAATTTTAAAGGCTTGTTCAGTCTCATGGTCAAATACGACACAGATGTTGGCCTTATTTACCTCTGAATGTTTTTCTCTTTTGTTATGAGCTTTCATGCCTTCACAGTGTCTATCCCTGCCACTCCACCGTCTTATGAACCGTCTACTACACCAAGAGAACAGTTTTCAGATTTAAGTGGAATGAGAGAATTTTAGAATAGGAAGGGGCTCTAGTTGAGGGAGCAGTGTTTATCAAATATTTTTCAAACCACGATCCACAATAAAAAATATATTTTACACCATGATCTT